>NC_056738.1:491690335-491855335 GCF_019279795.1 Protopterus annectens
TAATTACTCTGGATGTCTTCACCACCACCCCCAACCAAGGAAACCACAATGAAAAACTTTTCTGTAGCAAACTTCACCTTACTTAAGTCAGAGGTAGTAAGTTTCACAGCCCCCACGCTAAAGGATAACAGTGTCCAAGATGCAGGAACCTTTACAAATGCACTCTATGAGCACCTACAAGGATGCACGGATCATGCCATCCCTAGCAAAACCAAGACTCACTCCCCTAAGAGAAGGAAACCAGTGTGGTGGACCCCTGCCATAAACAGTCTACACAATAGAAGGAAGAAACTAGTTCAGAAAAAAATCAAATCCCAAGAAGGAAAGACATCCCTGAACAGTATCAGTAATAAACTAAGGTCCCTCATAAAATCATTCATGGTTAACTTCAAAGAAAAATAGCCAAGGATTGAAAAGATATCCACAAAGCCTTCTTTAGCTATGTCAAGAATCTAAGTGGCATCTCGCAGATATGCTCTGAGCTAGTGCAAAATAGCTCAGAATATACTGAACCTGCTGATATTGCCAACATCTTGGCAGATAGATTCAGTGCAAACTTCATCCCCCCCTCTCACCCCCAAAAAGGCCCACAACAATACTGGAAAAGTGTAGTGTCCTGGAAATCACAGACGCACAGGTGAAAACAGCCCTTTCAAAAGCCAAAAGCACAGCGCTAATGGGGACATATGGTGTCCCATGCTGTGTCTTACACAAAGTACAGAACAAACTAACCCCCCACCTAAACACACTGCTCAACCTCAGCCTCTCCACAGACTATGTGCCCATATAATGGCGCACAACAATTGTTATTCTGCTCCACAAAGGAGGGGCCACAACTGACCCTGGTAACTATCGCCCCATAAGCCTGACTAGCCTGGTCTGCAAGGCTATGGAGCGTATCATCATGGAACTCATTAACAAAGACTTTGGGAACCTCCAAACACTTGACCTGACCCAGTTCAGCTTTGTTAAGGGCAGATCATGCCTACTAAACCTGGTTGACTTCTTCGAGACAGTCACCAAGGCCATAGATGAAGGGAAGATGTGTATCATATGAAGATGATGATTAATGAAACATATAAATGATGCTTTAAAGTATGTGATTTAGAGCTGGTTGAAACTCTGAGAAATGGAACCTGGCATAATGCTTAAGAAAGGTTGCAATGTCGAATTTTCAAGCAAAAGAAATGGAACTATTGCAGGGACAGACTGATATGCCTATAAGAATGAATTAATCTTGCTTTGAAGGTCTTCATATTAACTCTGCTGTTCACCATTAGAAGAAGTGCATTTCTTGATGAAGGGACTAACTTTGTCTCATAAATTATTCCTAACTAGGTTTGTGGACTAGGCCTAAGATCATATTCATCCACAAGCTAGGCCGAAGACACAGTTATGTAACAACGGAGTTATAGTTTAAGAACTTAATGGGTGTAACAATAACATTATTCCTAACTAGGTATGTGGACTAGGCCTAAGACCATGTTCATCCACAAACTAGGCTGAAGGCACAGGTAAGCAACAACAGATTTATAGTTTAACAACTTAATGGGTGTAACAATAGCATTATTCCTAATTAGGTATGTGGACTAGGCCTAAGGCCATGACTAGGCTTAAGACCATGTTCATCCACAAACTAGGCAGAAGGCACAGTTAAGTAACAACAGATTTATAGTTTAACAACTTAAGGGGTGTAAGAATAACAGAGAAGAATTAGCCAGCTCTGTGGCACAGAGGATAATGCACTAACCTTTGCCCAAGTGACTGGAGTTTGACCACTGGCTTGGGGGTGCCTTTTGGAGCTGGTTTGGTGGAAGAAGAACAAGAATGCAATGTCCAATTCACTTCTTTCGGGGGGGGGTGTGTCGACAACAGGGCCATAATGAGAGCTGTTACTGCCTGAAGTCACCAGATGGCAGGCAAAATAACAAAAAAATGAGTTACAAACATAAAATAAGCAGATTCTTCATGCAAAAAAAAAAAAAAAGAAAATGGAAAAAACTAATAATCTTTTACAATGCATAATATATATATATATATATATATATATATATATATATATATATATATATATATATATATATATATATATATATATATATATATATATATATATATGGCAGCCATGGTGGTGCTGCAGTTAGCGTTTCCGCCTCACAGCAAGAGGTTCTCCAATTCGATCCTTGGCTGGGGTGCCTTCTGTGCGGAGTCTGCATGTCTTCCCTGTGGTCGTGTAGGTTTCCTCCTTGTGCACCGGTTTCCTCCCACATCCCAAAGACATGCTGTAGGTGGACTGGACACTCTAAACTGGCCCTAGGTGTGAGTGTGTGCGTGTGTGTGCCTTCTGTGGAAGGTTGGGCGCCGGGCTGTCAACTCGGCACCGTAAAAACTCCACTGCCAATCATGAGCGGACAGGTGATCTGGTGTGGTGACCCCTAACCGGGAAAAAGCCAAAAGAAGAAGAAGATATATATATATATATATATATATATATATATATATATATATATATATATATATACAGATATATCTAGATATATAT
Source organism: Protopterus annectens (assembly GCF_019279795.1). NCBI lineage: Eukaryota > Metazoa > Chordata > Ceratodontiformes > Protopteridae > Protopterus > Protopterus annectens. The sequence continues at coordinate 491,692,878 of NC_056738.1, forward strand.
TCCATGCCTGGAGAGATTAATATCTGAGAGACCTTTACTTTTATGGGGAACATAGTAGTGTTTCATCTCTGTCCAACGCTGAAAATAAGCTGCCATGGTGTAGGATGATACAATGATGCTTGTATTTAGGTCTTAGAAGAACATGGTTTAGGGGACTTTAGACCAAGTTAAAATGTTTGAGGTAGCCTGTGGTGACTAACATACTCTTGTATGAGTCTCATTGGCCTATATTGGTTATGTGCTTAATAAATCATTTTATTATTTCTCACATTTTGCATGCTTAATAAATCATTTTATTATTTCTCACATTTTGCATTTTTTGCCATGGGATTACTGAATATAAGTACTACTTGTTTCCTTTCTGATTTCAAAAACAGTGTTAACCATACTGATGTTAATGCACAGAAAATAACTTGCTTTTAGTCCCACACTGTCTTCACTGTGTGTTTCTTTGGAACTCCTATTGGTATATGTGTCACTCATAAGCTAGTGAAAATAAAAATGCCTGCTGTATCATGAATAGTGGAGCTCCTACAGACATGTAATTGCAGAAGATTAGCAGTCTTATTCAAACATAGGCTATACACTTTACCACCGTCATGCACATGTAACAAAGATGTATTGTTGAGAAAGCAACATTCCTGAATTGCTGATTTTTAATATAAATTGTACAATGCAAAACTATGCCCTTTCAGTAGTAGTAGTACATAATCAATTTTCTTACTCTTATTTGCTGTGTTAAAAAGACACAATAGCTTCAAAATGTGTCAGGCACTTAGTGGAGTATGGGTTTCAATATTTTTTTCTGAGAACCCCAGCAGACTCCAAAGAAACATTAATTAGATATGCATTTATTTAACAACTGTTAAAGGGGCAGGTGGTCTGGTTTGAAGATCTGTTTATGCTAAGGTCCAAGACTTTAAACAAGTACAGCATAAATTACATGAAAAAATACAACAGTTCATGTCATAGCAGAAATACCAGTAAAGGAGGATCATACCATTGTACATAAGTTAGTATAAATACTAGTAAAGGAGGATCATGCCATTGTACATAAGTTAGTGTAAAACAACATAAACAGAAAGATCATACCTTTGTACATAAGTTGGTGAAAACAACATAAACAGAGGAAGATCATGCAGTTTTACATGCCATAGAGCAGAGTAACAATAGATTGCTTAGCATGTTTCAAAAATGAAAGCATTGATCTATTTTATGATACTACATTTACATTCTGTGTTTTTTTTTTTCTTGCAGGGCTTTTTTATCTCTATTATCTACTGCTACTGTAATGGAGAGGTAAGAAGTCTAATTCTATTAGCGTCACAAGATTTTGAAGTGAGCAAAACAGGAAAGAACATGCTAACTGATTCAACCATTTGCATTTTGTCAATGAGAAAACTGCAAAGTTCTGTCACAGCTATGACATGCCATAAAGTCAGAATAAAAGATTTATAGTTAAAGCAAAGATATGATGTACTTGTAGCTAGGATAATTTTTCCTTTAAGGCTGATTACGTGATTTTCTGCCCACAAAACACAAATTTTACAAGAAAAGGTAATAATTATTCAATGATGTGCACACTGGTTGGGCAAACCAATGAACATGCCTCTTGTAAATCCAGCCTTACTCATACCATAAAGTTCATCTGTCTGTTGCATCTGCTACAGCCACCATCTTATGTTCTCCACAAGTGGTAAGGCTACCATCTTCTCCATAAGAGGAAAGAAAAACATTCAAGAACATTGTGGAAGACAAACGTCCATCTTCCTCATGTGCACCCACATTCTCACACAGAAAAACTGAGACGAGAGAAAATATTAAAATTTTTGAACTCGGTCCTCATAGTTTCACAGGAGTCAGCACATTTCTTCATACAGGATACATGCATACTCCAAGTCCCTAAAAAGTAGCACAAACTACATTTATAATAACATACTGTGCAAGAAGCAGCATATACATTTCCCGCATAAGTGCAGTACATTAGGAAGCTGACCCCAGAGGCAGAAGATCGCAGAAAGGAAAAGCTTAAAGTAGTGGTTCAGTGATACAGTACCATTATTTAAAAAAATAATCTTTTTATTTTGTTTCTTTTTGTTTAAATAATGAAATTGTATAATAGCAATGATTTGCCCCCGGATTCACAAATCCCCCGTGTAAGACTAAATAAGTCTTACTCGGAGACTGCAGTTGAACGGTATGATGTCAGCGTGCCATGAATATTCATGAGGGCACGCTGACTCCACTCCAAGTCTAACACGGACCGGGCATGTCCGACTGCCGAGCAGTCTAAAGGTCCACGCCCCTGCAAGTGTCTGAAATGTAAAATGTCAACACACAAGAGCGAGACCGCTCAAATGTCCATGTACCCAACACCACACTCCCTGACATTGTAAACCCCCAGCACAGTTATAAAAAGTAAAACATTACATTTTTTTTTCTAATTCCCGATATAGCTGTCCGTATTTGTGCATGTGTGCATGGGTGTGCCCATTGCTTAGCTGCAGTTAGCAATCTCGACATGGGAGAGCATAATAAGGAATGTTTATGCAAGTTACGCCAAATAGCAATAGCATAGTGATAGAGCCTTAGCACAAAGAGGAGGCATTCACAGTTTGAGTTCCACCACTCCCCTTCCTATTTTATGTTTTAAATTAGAATATGAAATAATTTCTGACATATATGATTAATATTTTACTAAAAAGCATTGAAATGGCCTATGTATCAGTGAACAAAATGTATATTTGTAAAGGATCCTGACATATAATTGCCCGCAGTTAAGCAACGCTTTACCCAGCGCAATATAGTTGCCCATAGTTAAGCAGCACTTTACCTAGCTCAGTATAGTTGCCCATAGTTAAGCAGCGCTTTACCCAGTGCAATGTAGTTGCCCATAGCTAAATAGTGCTTTACCCAGCGCAATTGGTTTGCGTGGAGGTACGCGCCACTCCAACCAGCGCACAGTCGGGCAACGTGGAGCAATGTAGAGCAAAGGTGCCTAAACACAGCCACACCCCTTAGCCTGTCTGGACAGTAGTAAAATAAAATGCAATGACAAGGTTCGAACCCAGGACACTGTGCACCATAATCAAAGTACTGAACCACTAAACCATGAAAGCTTAAGATAAACAGCCACTGTTAACATACATATATTTATAAATGGTAGATTAACTATTGCTATGCAGGTCTGCAGTCAGCCGAGAATTTTCAAAAACAGCCAATCACAAAAAAGTGCGGGAAATGCGGCATATTTAAGCCCCATAGGCAGGAATACTCACCATAACTGATTGTAGCTCCCATCTGCAGTTAGAATGGCTGGTGCTGGAGAGGGTACATGCTTTAGAGCACAATGCTGGGGCATCGAGGAGTCGAAATACATGGTTTGGCTCCTTGTCCACCATCATGAGTCAAGACTCCTGCAGGGCCAGTTCCAAGGGACGGAGTACAAAGCAGAGGCTTGGAACCGGTTAGCTCATGACCTCACCAGTGTCACAGGCATTCCTTGGACTGGTGAGTAGGTCAGTCACCACCATGCAGACCTGAAGAGATGGAAGCAGGACCTACTGAACCAATGGATACAGGAGGCCCGTGGGATGCAAGATGCCCCACAACTGAGTAGGTAGCCATGGAATGCAGTATGTACGACATGCTAATTTATTCTATATAATGGATAGGTATGTCTCAATATCCCTTCATTTACTTCACAGCTGCAGGTGTCCGTGCTGCGAATCAGCAAGCCTATGCAGATAGGCTACTAAGGCTGCACCACCAGGCAGGTTAGTAATTATTCTGCATGTATTGTTATATAAAATAGGTGAGAGAGACTGAAAGTGTTGTAGCCCAATAATGCAGCCATAAAATGCCCTGAATAATTCCTCTGCATGTACTGTTATATAAAATAAGTCAGAGAGCCAGAAAAAGAGTGTAGTAACCCATTAAGAAAGGTAAAATATGTCCGGAATAATATCTCTGCATGTACTGTCATATAAAATAAGTGAGCGAGCCTGAAAAAGAGTGTTCTAACCTATTAATAAAGGTATAATATGTCTTGAATATGTATGCCATATGCACTGCAATATCAAATAAAGGAGACAGCCTGTTGAAAAGTGTGCAATATAATTAATAAAGGTATAAACCCTGGAGTGTGTTTGTGTCATTTACTTTGAAATGTTGTTGTACCCTTGCATTATACAAATAGTACTGTTTTAATAAGTGCTGGCAACCCACAGTTGGGCAGTCCCATCTAAAGTGGTTGATGGAAGTGCCAGTAGCTGTGAAGCATATATACAGTCCTCAACAGTCAGTTACAGGCTGGCATGCATAAGTAAATCTGGCACACGAGTAGCTCGTTAATTTATTCCCCAGAAATGTGAGTGTGCTACACGAAATGCAGGGTTCTGTACAAATTTAACTGAAAATGTCATGTGAACACATCCAGATATGTAGATAAAGAAATATAAATAAAATCAATAAATATGTAGCAGTATCATCTGCATCTTGGACAGTTAGCATGTCAGATATAGGTCAGGTATATCATGAACTAGCCAAACCCATTACACAACTTAATTTATGTTGGCAAGTGTAATAATACATGTAGGGGATATACACCTGCAGTCAATAGGAATGTAGTGTAGACTAAAAGTACTTATAAGATGTTAATTGAGGTTTCTTTCTACACCCTACTGTATGTGCATAAACAATGCAATTCCACACCTCAATGGGTATGTCTAATATCAAAACATTTGTTGGGACATATGTCCTATCGTTCTATAAATATCTGCATTCACTTTGATACATGTGCCCTGTTCAAACACCACAATCATGGTGGCCTGTTGCCACCAATCATCCCTGCATGTTGCTGGAATGTCCACTGTCATTCAATATATGCATGTGTTATGCTTGCTGTTCAACTGTTGGAACCTTGGTGTGTTGGGTTAATGGGAATATTACTGCATGCTGTTACAACTAATTTGGAATGCTGTTGTTTATGTTGTAATTAAACACACCTAATCACAGAACGTATGGGAAGGCCGGTCCCATCGGACCCACCTGTCCCTCCTCAGCTGGCGAGTGCACCTGGCGCCAGCAGGTCCGGTGCCCAGCCCGGGCTCCCCTCCTCCGTTGGTCCTGTGCCACCTTCGGGTGGAAGCACTGCAGAGGATGGGGCTCATCCCACCCATGCAAGCGTGGGTGAAGAAGGGCCACCTGTCACCCTTTGAAGGGTCCGGGTTGTGGTGCGTAGGGAGATCCAGTGTTCAGTCGCTGATCCCCTACGCCAGCTCGAGGCAAGAGTGGCGCATCTCATGGGTGAGCCTGCCTGTCCTACGCAGCCCCCAGCACAGCCACACTCAGGGCTGTGAAGGTGCAGTGGTGACTGCCCATGGGTGGGGATCTCAGTTCCACTGTTACCATCTGTGGGCTCATGGGCTTGCGATTTCCAAACATTCGTCCCCGTCAATTGTGTTCACCCACCCCATGTGTCATACACCGCCCCTGTATGCGTCTTGTTTGTCTTGTCTGTTTACCTCCCCAACCTACCTCCCCAAATATACCTACTTCCTCTACCTCACTTTCCACTCTCACCTAAAAAAAAAAAGGGCAATCTGTACCCACAAAAAAATTACGCCCCATACATAGCTGCCCATTTCGCTCACATGTCTGCTGGACATGTAAACTGATAATTATAATTGGCAATACAACATACTTTGTTGTCCTCACCCCTCTGCCAGGGGTGGAAGGTTTCAAATTTCACTCCAAATTTATTGCATATGCACAGCTGTTGCTGGTAAAGAAATGGGAAGCTATGGACCTTCCCTACACCAGTCCTGCACATCCCGAGCTTGTTTTCCTACTGTCTTTCCCTCTTTGAGCCCCCTTTTTCACCACTTTCCTATCTCCCCATTTTCTTTTCTTTCAAAGAAATTAGCGCGGGGGTTAGCGGGAGTAAGCACTTCTAAGCTGTAGTTAGCAGGTTTGAGTGAGTGTCCGCATGTGTGCGCTTAGCTAAGCTTCGCTAAGCATCACACAAAGCAGCGCAAACCCACTTACAACTGCTTAAAAGTGCCTTAGTCACTCTATGTCAGGGCCCTTGTTTTGCTCAGCAGCAAAATAAAACACCTCTGTCAGTCTCAAACCCCAGACCTTGGACACACTAGACTGCATGAAGTACCACTAAGCCACAGCAGATATACAATAACTTGGTGCTGAAATAAATATATCATGCATTACAATGAGTGATTGTAAAGTAAAAATAGGAAGGCCATAACACAAAGCTTGTTCTGTGGATCTTTACCAGCAATTGTTGTGGAATTGCATTACATGAGTGTGATATGAGAAGCAGCCATTCAAGCAGCAAATAATGTTACAGAGGCACTTTACAACCCCCATGCAGTATCATAGCAGGACAAACAGTGGCATATCTGATTAGGGCAGAGGCCATACTTCCTAACTGTGACTACTTTTCAAGGATGTCCCTAATTGTGAAACATATTTTAGCTGTGTCCCTCTGAATCCCTCTGAAAAGTACTGACATCAGTCAGAAAGGTGGGGTATTACACAATGAATACTGACAATAATAACAGTAGACAACGCTTGTACTTAATAAAAGGAGTACTAATCCATATGCACTGCTTCACTCAAGTCTACACTTACAGCCTCTATTATGTGTAAGGTGTACCTTTTAACTACCTATCCCTGACTCCATGCAAAGATGTATCTGAGTGTTTCATAGGCCTGGCAGAGGCACAAACACACAGGCATATCAGCTATTCTGCTGTTACACACTCTGCAAATAGCTTTGTTAGGACTTCCACAAGCATACCCTTATGTAGGTGTACAACACAGAAATACCAAAGGATGTAGCCATGTACTGGTAGAAACTGACTGTAACAATGCCATTGTACCAGTCCTGAAAACACCTGTGAGTTGCACAGACAAAGAATAACAGTGTAACTTCTGGCTACCATCTGGATAGGTTCACAGTTGGGAACTATGCAGACAGACCACCTGCCTTGATAAACTAATAGGTACACACCAATCCTTTAAGTCCAGTAAGATAACATTCACACAATAATACATAATGCTCTCTGTATGTCAGCAGCCCCCCACAATTAAAATATACTTGTGTGTTTAGGGTCTACCAAGGATGTAGGTAGGCATACTCAGTACTGGAATTGTCCAGTTGTCCTGAGAACCCTGTGCTAATGTCAACAATAAAAAACACAAACCCTGCAGAAGTGAGTATATTAATATTCACAGTATAACAATTCACAAACAGTTCATGTGCCAAAAGAATACTTCTCAATAACTACTTTTGTATGGCAGTTAATTATATGAGTAGAAAAGAAAGTACATAGTTACATAAATGTTATGTAAGCATTTGTAGGGGTGAGTTAAACTCTACACTGATAGCTCTGTACTGGAAGTGGCAACAGTCAGGTCTAAGTGCAACATGTACATCACTGTCTACACCTCTAGCTTCAGATATAAGTATATCAACCTTCTGACTTGCACAACAGTGTCCACAGCAAACAAGCATGGGCCCCACTCTGGAAATCTGAAAGGGCTACACCTACATACCTTAGCAATTTATAGCATTGGGCTGCTATGACAGTGAGTAGTGCAATTACCACACAGCAGGCTGTATGCATTTAACAAATGCTGGGCACCAATTGGTGCAGAGGGCATCACATGCACATGCGCAGATACCTATAAAAGCAGACTGTACTTGCAATCATTACATTGCACGTGTCAGAGACTATAGAACTCCTAGAGAGTAGTGACAACATATATTACTTAATAAAGAAATATTTAATTAAGTAAAAAAATATATATACTTAATTACTAACTAAAAATATTAATTAAGAAAAAAAAATACTTAATTAATAACCAAAAATAAAACTTAAGTAAAACACTTTACTTAATAAATAAAAAAAAAAAGTTGTCAAAGCATACACAGATGTACCTGAAAGTGACAAACAGGTATGTAGCAGATATGTAGTTACCGGCAAGTAGTAGATGTTTATGAATAGTACTGTACATACTCTGAAACATGCATATGTGGCAGCAGTAGGTATGTATGCACTGATGCCATGCATAACTACTGCCATGGACAAATTAGTGTGTAGCTGTGTGCAGTGGGACATAACTGTGACATATGTAGCCCAGCATTATATGTCAAACATCTGAACATGTTATCTATGGTCTGTACAGTACTGCGTATAATGGCAGTTTGGGGAGTAGTGCAAACACCTATATAAACTTGGATGTGACAGAGTAAGACATGCATGATAGTCACATAATGTGTAGCTTAGCATTGGCAACTGCTGTACCAGGCTAGTATAGTAATGTAGCATTTGCAGCTATATATACTCCCTGTACTATTACTGTATGCACACATGTGACAACTGTCCATGTTGTAGCAAGGCCCAACAGGTCATCCATGAGGTGTACAGACTTACAACAGTGTGGACCTTGTGTGTGTATGGCACACACATATGGAGAGATATTTATGTGTCTGACATATTAGCATCTGAACATGTGCATAGAGAAAGGGACAACTGTTTGTGAAGGGTGGACATTTATATGTTGGTGCAGGTTGTTATGTGCATATTTATATTAGGTTGTAGTGTGTGGCAAACAAGACAGCATACAGTGCTGGCATATGACATGCAGTGTTTAAATGCTGTGGGTATGATTTGTTAGGTATTTAGTCTTCCAGACAGGGGGTCCTGCTAAAGATACATGGGCTGAGAATACCTTCCATGCATTCTGCACAAGACTAGGCAATATCATTACATAACTGTATCCCTCTCAACCTTTGCATAATGGATATTCCCACCATGAAAGGTGGACTGTATATGTGCCTATATGTATATCTATATGTACACCAATGGATGTTCATATGTATGCTCAAGCTCAATGTTGTAAACGTATTGCCATCCCTTTTGTTAAAAACCCTGTACCCATGAACTACCACATAGGTGGTAGTCTACTCAACACCGAAAGTGTGATAAGAGACTATGGGACACAGGTGGACAGTAGTATCCCTTTTGATAATCTCAGTGCCACACTACTCATGTAAACTGTGTACGGTCCACATGCCATCAGAAAAGATGTGTCGTCCATGGAATAAGAGGTCAGTGTTCCACTCTACTCATCAGTCATAACACCCATCATAGAGTACAATGGCCCTGTTGGTATGTACCTCAGAAGACATCCACAGCAACTGTAGATGCCAGACACATACCTCACAAAGAGTATTACCAGACTCAAACAGATGCCCTATGCAGACTGTCTTACAAAACCACAGCTACACTGTGTCACATACCGCCTTCCCAGAGGCAACCTCTGCCTAATATACAAAGCTATAATCAAAATGCCATGGGGACCTTGCTCCAGTCAAAGAAATTGCGTAAAACGAAACCAATGTCCTGAACGCAATTTTATTAAAAGTAGACAGCGTTTTCGCCACAGCCTCTGCCGTGGCTTCTTCAGAGAATAGTTTTATAAAAGTGTAATATGCATGCTCTTATTTATATTATATTGACAACGAAATACAGGAAATGATGTCAGCATTGCAACAGCACAATCGCGAGGACAGCAACACACAAGTACATTACTCCCTTAAGTAAACAGTCCTGAAAAATAATCCAAAGTAACAGTATGGTCAGTCCAGACCTACAAGCAATAAGCTTGTGGTCGGCGTCCAATGTAGAAATACAATGTAAATAACCAATTACATGAGAAGAATACATGCATATGTCGATCAATAAAATGGCATGTACTTATTATTAGAAACTCATGTTTAAATATAAAAAATGGCTAAAAAAACGCCAAAATGGTCCAAGTCCTATTACAGCAAAGTTGTAAAAATGTATTATAATTATTTTAAAAGGTCAGAAACTTAATTAACAATATTAGTATAAGGAATTTTAATTAAAAAAGTGTATATATAATAAGTATGAGTTACCATTGCACGAAATTATAAAAACAATTTATTAGATGTTCGTGTATATGTGAACCAAAAAATTAAAAAAAAAATTTTTTTAAAAGTCTTTACCCTTAAAAAATCATCTCATATGGCTGTCTGAAATAAGAAATAAGGGTAATAGAAATATATGTATTTTCTTCAAACCTTATCTTAAATAGCTCCTTAACTTTAATACAGCCGAAATATTGCAATTTTCATTTAGGCCTGGATGCTTAAAAGCATCCAGCCTAAGTTGCCACTCCAATTCACGATTCTCCAGAATTAGTGAGTAAGGACCCCCTCGGGTTTTAGTTTCTACTTGGTCAATGGCCATAAAGGAAAAACTATGGCCTGGGTTAAGAACTACATGTTTAGCTAATGCATTCACATCTTTCTTGTTTTTAATTACATACATGTGTTCGTAAACATGATCACGAAACCTACGGTCCATTTTGCCTATGTAGAAAGCAAAACAACAGTCACAAAAGGCAATGTAAATGATGGATCTACTTTCACAATTTAAGGGGAACCTAATAAGATATTTCTTGTCCCTGATAGCAAACGTTTCTCCTGCCTTAACCTTGTGGCACCAGTTACAAAATCCACAGGGATACATGCCAGTCCTTTTATTGAAAAATTGGCTTGTAAAGTCCCTTTGTAAAAGTTCCTTGAGGTTGTTTCCTCTTTTAAAAACAAAATTGGGAGAAAAACCTAATTTCCCTACCAAACTCGAATTGTTGGATATAAATTGCCAATTTTTTCGTATTATAGTCATGATGTCTTTGGAATTCATACTATAAGTGATGACAAAACTTAATGAGAAGTCCCGTGGTACATCACGACTTAAAAGGGTAGAAGTGAATCCTAAATCGCCTTCTAAAATAGAAGGTTTCTCAATGGGAGATGATGCATCACTAGTAGTCAATACTTGGCATAAAATAGGTTTGTAAAAACCATTCATCCTTTTAGAAACAACCTCTGAAATCAATTCATCCAGTAAGTAGTGCGGGTAACCCCTATTAAGGAACATGTCCTTTAATAGATCACATTCCGCACGGAAATCCAACAATGTACTGCACATTCTTCCCGCTCTAACAAGTTGGCCCTTTACTATGGATCGTTTTTGTTTAAAGGGATGGTTGCTGGAAAAATGGAGGAAAGAGTTGCAGTACGTTGGTTTTCTGTAAATACTTGAGATGAAGACCAAGTTGTTAGTGTCCTTTGACAGTTTCACGTCTAAATAATCAATTTCAGAAACAGAAAAATTAGACGTGAATTTTAAAAAAATTGTTGTTTTGTTCAAATTGTCAACAAGCTCAAAAGCCTCAGACCTGCTCCCCTTGAATAGAAAGAACATGTCGTCTAAGAATCTTGTGTAGAATGTGACTAGACGTGTAAATTCGGGAGAAGGGTGAAGGAAATACTTCTCCCAATATCCCATAAAGAAGTTTGCAACGGAGGCTCCACAAGGGGAGCCCATTGCCACTCCTTGCTTCTGCAGGAAATACTGCTTGTCGAAGATAAAAAAGTTTGATGACAGGACAATGTCTAAAAGTTCTGTAACAAGATCAATCTCATTTCTAACGGCGCCAAAATCATGGAGTAAAAGGCCTATCCATTCAGAAGCCTCCTGGTGGGGAATCGAGGTGTATAAGTCTATCACATCGACAGTGAGAAAGTTAATCTCACTGTCGAATGGTACATTATTGATACCCTCCAAAAATGACCAAGAGTCTTTACAGACACTTGGGATAGACTTAATGTATTTGGACAAGATGTTATCTATGAGTTTAGCACAAGGATACGTCATAGATGACCTACCATCTATGAGTGCTCTCATTGGTGGATTGTTGATGTCCTTGTGGATTTTCGGTATGCCAAACATCACAGGGATTTTTGGCAAAGTAATGTCTATATAATTATAAACATCAATATCAATTTTGCCTTCCAAGAATAAATCACGGAAGTAACCCCTAATTCTGTTGTATGCGCCATGAATTTCATTGATAGATGACACAGAGTAAGCAGTAGATTCCAAAACAGAAAGCATTCTCTCCTTATAGGAGTGGTCATCCAATAGAACCAACCCCCCACCCTTGTCAGGCTTAATAAGCCTGACTGTTGAACGGCAAAGTTGGTCTAAAAGAAGTAGTTGTTCCTTGGTGGTATTGAAACTAGCGTTTGTCCCTTTCTTATATGTATCCGAAAGAAGTTGCCTGAAGTCAACTTCACAAACGTTCTCAAAAAGTTGGAGAGACGCATGAAGGGGTGGGTTGAAAACGCTTGGAAGTTTCAAGGGATGTCTAAGCACAGGCTCCTCGTTGTCAAAAAGGAGTTTAAGGTTTAACTTACAGACAGAACACTTCAGATCGATGATGTCCTTAGAGATATTACCGTATCTACTAGGGACAAAAGTGTAACCATAGGCCAAGAGCTCAACAAGCTCCTCATTAAGAGATAATTGGGAAAAATTATAAATTTTAAAATCACCCTTTTTGTTAGTAATTATCGTTGGATATACTGGGTCCTCAGGGGAGTGAGTAGAAACAACTTCATTCACAAAATCTACACCACTAATGTTATAGGAACTTGAATTTATCTGTTCCGGTTCCTCTTCCTGTTGGTGTACTGGTAGTTGTTTCGCTGGCCTAAAAAATTGTTACCATTGCCTTTTTTCTGGTTAGTTTCATTTTGTCCTGAATTTATGGCCTTAAGGCCCTTAATTCTGTTACTACGTCTAGGTCCCACCTGCTCGTCGTCTGGTATATCATCTTCTATATCAGTTTCCTCCCTAAAGATGGTCGCTGGAGGATCAGCATGATCAGAATTGTCCCTAGTGAGTTGTTTAGTGTCAGTGTATTGAAGTCTAGGGTATGCGCTATCATTCTTGTAAGCTAACCTATCCCTAACCAGTTTTTTTATTTTTATTAACCTTCAATTTAATTAGAAGTGTATCAATACTGGTTAGGATACGGTTGTAGTCAAACCTATACCGTGAAAAGTTTAAGTTAAGCTTAATCTCCTTATCTAAGGAGTCAATTTCATTAACCAATGTTGTTATTTGGTTAGTATAATGTTTGACTATAAGTTCAAGGAGCTGCTTCCCTTGTTGTTGAAAAAGATTCTTTAAGTCAGTGTAAAAAAGAGTATCCCTAAGTAAACCCGATGGGGAGAAACTACTCCGTAACCCCTTAGGGATTAAATTTTCATTTATGCACTGTTTAAAGTATGCTGCTTCAAGTTGAACTTTTTTTAACCTAAGCAACTTATTGTCAAACTTGGTGGTATGTGTGTCACAGGATATAAGTGCATATCTAGTAACATGTATAGTGTAGTACAGCAGTATCCCACCTATAGTGATGAATATGCACATATGTTACTGAGGGGTTTGCTATCAACAAGTAGCGTGGCGTACTGGTAGTACTGTAACTGTACTTTGCATTCATTTCAATGGATGACAAATGTCTGCATGCGTTAGCTTCATATACACCTCCTGTGGCTAGGTGGTGCATTGTGTCACATACAGTATGCCATGTACTGTTGTATAGTCTTACATACCATACTGGTTTCACTTTGTTGCTTTGCAGAACATGGTTTGGTATATAGTATGTACCAGACACTGTCAGACAGTTGTGGGCTGAGCAGTGATATGTGGTATTAAAAGTGTGTATCTACTGACAGCCAATAGGTTGCTATATATGGCATTTCATTGATGTCTCTACTTTAGAATGTTAAGTGTGCCAAATGACTTGCTCACCATTACTGTTTTATTGTCTTCCAGGGACATGTCTCACAACATAAAACCTGCGTATTCCCCTGAGGAGGAGGAAGTCATCCTAGATGCCCTGATACAACATCACAACCTGCTGTTCTCCAGAACAAGCCAAGACCAGAATGGGCGCACTGCACTGTGGCAGGATGTTGTCCGTCAGGTGAATGATGTAGGCATGCATAACTGGTCTTATGAGCAGGTACACCATCACTGCAGTGATTTAATCAGACGTGTCCGGCAGCATGCCTCTGATGTCCACAGACAACAGCTTGCCACAGGTGGTGGTGCAGCAACACATCCACCCCTCACCAGAGTGGAAGAGCTGCTCCTCAGCATGGTGGCTCCTGGCCAGCCAGTACAACAGACATGTGTCATCATGGAGGCCGGAGTCACCCAGCACGTCGACTCAGAGTGTGCAGGTAACATGGCATATCTGTAGACTATGGTTAGCTCAATTGTTAGAACATGCATTTATCAGATGTGTACTATGTATTCAGTAGATGTGGAGCCTGGTGTCATGCAATACTGATAATTTGGAACATAATCTGTATGCCTGTGACTGTCACCTCTTGTACTACTGTAAAATTGCAAACACACAGCAGCAATGCCATAGTTGTTGACACTGACAAATTGACACTGACAAACTGTCTCATACCCTTGTAGGTCCCTCTGGTGTGATAGCAAGACAGCAGACCTATGCTGGTGAGTGTTCTACATTTAATATAGCATATAACATGTGAATGTCATAGGAGAGTTGTAGGCCATATACACATGTAAAACACCTACACATAATGCATGCTCTGCATGTTCTCTGTGGGACTATGCACATCCCAGTAACATGAGTAGCTGCCTCAAACACATGCAATACACAGAGCATCCCAACCAATTGTGGTACACTGTAGTGGACATTGTATAGGCAGAGTCAATACACATGCACACAACATACACCACATTGTCATATGCAGTAAGTGTTAATATGATACACATGGCATATGTAGACACCTGCTGTAAGGTCATACTCCAGTATCTCAAATGTCATCAACACAGCACACATACTATACCTGAGGGGTAGAGGCCTATCATGGGGCAGTGTGACACGCTTCCAACACACAACACATTCATGTTAGGCAATGCTCCCTATTGAACACCTTACATAGCCATGTAACAACTGGCTGTGAAATGGTTAATGTAGCCAAAGTGGTGCAGGTCAGGTACAGCAAAATAGTTGTCAGAGTGGCATACATTAATGGCCTTGAGTGACCACATGATGCTGCCTGATGATGGCTCATGGTACTACACTACATCCAGTTACAGTAACTACAGTACTACACATAGCTTTCATTGCTATACACCTGACAGTTGTGTGCATCTGACCATGGCATGTATACCTATGAGTGATGGGGCACAGGACATTGTAAAGCATTTCAGACTTGCACAGCAATGTTGTGTCCATGTACACATTGTGTTCCAGGGTGAGGCCAATCATTGAACAACACACATGCATCAAAGACATGTATACTGTTATCAACAAGGACTCTCTACACTCGGACTGCATGCTGTTGAGCAACACACATCCTGCATGCTGACATGTGTGATAGGACTCTTTGGCTTGTGATACTGTACTCCACCATCAACCACTAATGAATATGTTCCGTATTGCTGTTGGTGTGTGTGTGTGTGTGTGTGTGTGTGTGTGTGTGTGTGTGTGTGTGCGTGTGAACTTGACTGAGTAGTGTATTTATGTGCATGTGTTTATGTGTGCATGTGTGCATGTGTTCATGTGTGCATGTGTTCATGTGTTCATGTGTTCGTGTGTGCATGTGTTCATGTGTTCATGTGTTCATGTGTGCATGTGTGCATGTGTTCATTTGTGCTAACATCCTGTACAGATGGTAAAGTGTGTTTCCTGTCTCCCTCTCACAGGTGCTGAGGTATTGTTGGATGAGTGCAACAGAGAACCTGAAGTCACTGCCACAAATAGTGGACATGATGATACATGTGTTGTGGCACAGGCAGGTTTGACAGGGTCTGTCATTGGTCCACCAATCGACAGTACACAGCTTTCCACCCCATCTATGTGCACATTCATACTGCCAATACATCCCTCAACACCAATGGCCTTAGCTGAGGAACAGCATACAGTAGGCATTGACCAGGATAGTGTGGTATCTATGGCACATGCAACCCCACACAGCAGCCATACCCAGACACCTGGAATGGTACCACATAGGCATATGTTCAGGGGTTCTCATGGGAGCCCCTGGCAGATGTGCCCCCACAGGTCTCACAACCTCAGGTATGTTCCAGGCTGTAATGCAGGCACAGGCACATATGGAACGGTACACCAGGCAGGGACTAAGGGCGCAGAGGGCTCATAACACCGCTATCAATGACAGTATCCGTGACCTTGCTGGTGCCATCTGTAATTACACTGAGGTCATTGATAGACGGAGGGAGACACTAGATGTCCTCCGCAATGTAATGTCCATGCACCAGGACAGTGCAGGATGGCTGAGATGTCGACGTGGACGTATGCCAGCAACATCATCTGCTGGCAGTCATCTCGGATGACACACAAGTCCCAGCCACTCCCATAGTGGCAGTACCAGCCCCAGCAATGTTGGGGCTGGGCTGTCAATAGACCATCCTAGATGACCACGTGCACGTGGCTCTGGCCAGTCCCAGTGGGGAAATGGGTCCAGTCGAAATCCCTCTGCCTCTGACAATAGTACCCAGTCTGGCTTAGTACCTGATACTGTCCGTGGCACCCCTGCCAGGCACAGGTACTGTGTCCATGGCTGGAGACAGTGATCGGTACAGTCTGGCAGGTACAGTCTGTGGCTGTCCCACAACCTCCTGTATTTGGCAGCCACAAGGTGGAACTGTGTGCATGCAGACACACACACATAAACTAAACACCTAGGGCTAACACATACACACACATTACATCAACACTGACCCATACTGTACTGTTGTCCCTCACACACACACACACACACACACACACACACACACACACACACACACACACACACACACACACACATGTCGATTGGATGTGTCATTGTTGGGCTCTGGCAGACCAATAACACACCCTGTGCATATGATGAAACTGTGCCACCTCCTGTCATCTGTGACATTGATGCAGGAACAGGCTAACATGGTGCTGATGCACAGGGTGACCTAATAGCAGTGTAGCAATGTTAGCATGTTGTCAACAGTAAAGTGTAGTGATATCCTTGTAGGTATATCTGAGCAGGCATGATGCATTAAAGCTATGATTATCAATGTAGTATTGTTTACACTAGTGTTAATTCCAAGAATGGATTGTCTGCCCATGTGCCACTTGGCTGATGTGTGTGGTACTGGCAGCATGTGTTGGTGAGTGGACGGTACGTGTGTGATGTGTGCAGTACAGATTTGCAGGTGTACATTTGTGAACATGGTGGAGGTGCACTGTCTGCATGTACGTGCATGGTGGACACATGGGAAGGGTGACATGCCCTGTATTACACAGTGTTAACACTTCATATTTCCTATTGGTGGCCAGTATGCATTTTACTACACATATGTTACAACTTGGGTACACATGTGTGTATGACATGGTTTGACACTATGCTGTGGGTGATGCTGTTAATATCGGTCATTGGTTTGCATTCTGGTAGTATACATAACCTCAACAGCCTGATTTTAACCAATCGTTAGATGATGTCTTGACAACTGACACACAGATGTAGGATACACAGTAGCATTTGAATCCTTCCGGTACTATACTATACCAGTAACCAGTGGTATTGACTGCAACACATTCCTGTGACCACTCCTGTTTGGCATGTGGCCGTCCTAGGTACAAGCAAACACACTAGGGATATGTCCATCCACATCTGGTAATGCATACAGTGGCCTACAATGCATTCTCCGAATGAGACACTTATCCTCCACAAGGGTATCATACAGACAGATACCCATTGACCACCCCATGCTGTGAAGCTATAAGCTAACTATAGCATAGGCATCCACATTTACTATACATAGTATCCTGACAGTACCACATTGGTAGTAGCCCACAACATGTAGCAGGGGTACCGATGTGTACATACAGTCACATGTGATGCCATCTGTCCTTTGGTATTTACATTTCCAAAGGTATGCTGATGTCCCTCAGTGTATCACATAAGCAATAAGGGGTCTGTATGCATATCCACAGAGTTGTTATAGACCTATAATGAATGCCCATTATTGACAGCCTGTGTTGTGTTTGAACATGTCTGAAATATACCCCAGGCATGAACCCTCACTCACACTATTCTATAGAAACTGTCATGGGTGTGTGTGACACAGATGACCTAGGCCACAGATCACTACAGTGGCTGGCCTAGTCACATACATACATATGTGACCTAATGCCTGAGAAGCAGCAGCACAAACTGTCAATGATAACAGATGTATTTGTGTAGAAAGTAGGCTTCACACCAATGAACTAATTGAGGTCACATGTACATATATGTCTTTGCCACACAGTTACCAATTGAGGTCACATGTACATATATGTATTTGCCACACAGATACCTGAAGTGTGCATTGCACATACTGTTGTTTTACTGATATGTCATACAGTAGTCAAAGCAAAACCCACAACACATTAATCAACAGTGTCTCACACACACACACACACACACACACACACACACACACACACACACACACACTCAGCAATTTCAGGATTCAAACCCCTACCAAACTATATTATGATACTAGAGAGATACGCATTAACACAATGCGCTATATGCTTTACTGGAAGTTTTCATTTCCACTGCTGTATTTGTGGGATACTGACATCATCAGACTTGCCAAAGAAGAATTTACCTCTTTTAATGTGTTTTCCTAGTCTCCAAAAAGGGAAATCCTTTCAAAGGAAATCACCCCCCCCACACACACACACACACTCAGCAATTGCAGGATTCCAACCCCTACCTAACTAGGTTATGATACTAGAGAGATACGCATTAACATGACACGCTATATGCTTTACTGGGAGTTTTCATTTCTACTGCTGTATACTGACATCATCAGACTTGCCAAAGAGCAATTTACCTCTTTTAATGTGTTTTCCCAGTCTCCAAAAAGGGCACTCCTCTCAAAGGAAATAACACAAACACCCCCAGCAATTGCAGGATTCAAACCCCTACCTAACTATGTTATGATACTAGAGAGATACAAATTAACACAATGCGCTATATGCTTTACTGGGGAATTTTGTTTCCAATGCTGTATTTGTGGGATACTGACATCATCAGACTTGCCAAAGTGGAATCTACTACTTTTAATGTGTTTCTAGTGTCCAAAAAGGGCACTCCTCTCAGAGGAAATCACACACACACACACTCAGCAATTGCAGGATTCAAACCCCTACCTAACTATGTTATGATACTAGAGAGATACGCATTAACATGACGTGCTATATGCTTTACTGGGTGGTTTCTTTTCTCCTGCTATATTTGTAGGATGCTGACATTATCAGACTGGACATGGTAATGTGTGTGCACTTTGTTTTATACAGTCCCAGGAATGAACCATGTGGGTCAGCAGGTGTTAACAGCTTGAACAGGACTCCACAATTCTTAGCTTGTGTGATCTATCTGTGGACAAATTGCCATTCCTTCATATGACAATACATATTTATGCACAGATTGTTGATTTTGTGGATACGACATGTGTCTGGGATGTTGATAAAGGGCTATTCAAAGTCTATGTGGGACGTGTGTAGCTCCTTTCAGTGATGTATGTCCTGGGTGGCTGCCTTGCAAACAGTTTAGCAGGTTTGGGAACCATGATCTGCCCATGAACATACCAAAGTTGGTAGGGTTATGTGTTTGTCGGCTTCCAATAGCTCTGGTTATGACTTCAATCATGATGGACTCTGTGGCCTTGCAGATCAGACTTCATAGGCTTATAGGACTACAGTTCCCATGGTCTGTTATGCACCAACACTTGTGGGGTGTGCCATATGTTGCTGTAACACATTCAACAGTTTTAGATCCTGTAGACAGGGTGAGGCTCAACAGACTGTTCAGGTGCAGGGTCTGTTTGTTCTGTAGTTCACTTATGACACATATAGGGAAACAATGTAATCAAATTGATGCCATGTTTTAGGCTTTGGGAGGGGCTGTTTACCCATTCTACATGTGATATCTCCTGGTATGATGATAGGGCCTTTTGTCAGTGGGAGGTGGGTATGTATGTATGGGGCTGTCTGACAGGATGTCGGCATTGTCAGTCAGGTACAGTTGGCCCTGACTCAGGACATAAATGAGTGTACATTGCTATTTATGATATAGCTGAAGGAAGTGTCATGGTTCTGTTTGGACTCCTTCGCAGATAATCATTCCAAAACACCGATAAACCTGAGCACTAAACCCCTGTTATACTCTTTTACACACTTAACACCCTACTGATCCTTTTTGATCAGTCAAAACAGTATTTCATCATAATATCCTGGCATGTCCAAAGGTCGGTTTCATGTGTACTCTCCAGTCCAGCTGGTGAATATGGGAATTTTGATGCAATGTTACAACTGCCTTATGTACACAGACAACACTCTCCTCCTCCCAACAAACTCAGATATATGTGAGAGCTGCAACTATATAGACAAATAGGAGGCTGAGCTCTCTCGACCCATGACTGGCACAGTCTATCAGGTGGTGAAGGTAACCACACACACCACAAATCCAGTCTCACATAGACTTATAGCGACAGCAAACAAAATACATTACCACACAAAAACATACTCGGAGGCTCTAAATAAAATATGCCTAAGCAGCAGAGACCTCCAAAGCAGACATACAAACAACTGCTACCCCACAATAATACCCACATATCACATAGTTCACAAAGTCAGTGTGCCACACAGTCACTGCCCTTAGGGCTAAACAACACACCTAATACACTTGTAATAGGTGACTCTATTATCAGACACACTGACGTCCCACTCACCAGGCTGAACAAGGAGAAGGTCACTTTGAGCTGTCTGTCGCATGCCAGGATCCGCCACATAACACATACTCTCAGGTCACTCCAAAGCAAGTACAAATATGGTTCCATCATTGTCCTTGCTTTTGTGAATGTCCTCACCTCAGACGTTCCTCCCTGGACTCCATGACAAGAGACATAGAGGAGCTCTCTGATCATGTAGCCCATGCCTGTATGACCCTGACCTTGTGTAGCATCTTACCGTCACCAAGAATGCTGGCACAGTATACAGACAAACTGATCAATTTTAACAGTTGGCTAACATATTGGTGTCATTCAAAGGGGATCCAGTGTCTTTCAGCCTGGGATGACATGCTTGACATGCCACTTAGCTTCACTATGGACTGCTTGCACCTGTCACCCTGGACTTTTGAATACTGGCTAAGGCTCTTGTCACCCCCATAGTGCCTTTTTTAGGCAAGGCTCAAAAGACAAACCCACCTCCATAGACAATACAAGGTAAAAGAAACTAAGGGTAATGCTGCTCACACCAGATGTCTAAACCTCAAAATGCACGTACTCAAGACTCTCCTCAATATGGAGAATGTCGATATCTGTGCAGTAACAGACACCTGGTTCAGGCTCCTGAAAGCACTCCAGCACTACCAGGTTATACTTCTTACCATGCTTTTCGGCCACAAGACTCGGACCGACCAACTAAAATAGGGGGAGTATCCATATACATCACAGATATACACACCTCCAGGTTAGTAGCACTGCACAAATCATCAGAGACCATCCATGTGCAACTAACAGTGGGTAAAACTGCCTTTCAGTTTGTAGCCTGCTACAGACCACCCTCCCAAACTCAGGAATCCCACTCAGCTTTCCTGGGAACATATGAAGGTCTCTCCAAACGCCATTCTATTGGGTGACTTCAACTACCCAAACATTGACTGGGAATACTACTCAAGCCCCAACACCCTCGCCCAACGGTTGCTAGAATTTATAAACTGCTCCAAGATCCACAAATCACACCAGCAAGTATGAAGTATTCTAAACGCAAAAATAATTTATTTGTCACACCAATACAGCGTTTTCGCCAATCAAAATCGAATAGCTTCCTCAGAGAGACGTGTAAAACATTAAAAATAACGGCGCTATTTATACATTGTAACAGCAAGCATGCTCCGTATGATATACGTCATTTCCTTGCCTTACGGCTTTTTTTTACTTATACATCTTAAAATAATCATAACATGTATGTAAAATCATTTTTAAAAACTCATTTAAAACCAGCAAGTTTGGCAGGGATGGTAATAAACTTTTCTATTAATACATACAACTCCTGCCATATAAAAACTCAACCGCAAAGGGCTAAAATACATTGTTGCTAAATTAATCAAATAACATAACAACTATACTAGGTGGCTATTACATTATTCAGTCACCTCCATGTATTCTTGCTCCAGTTAGATCCCAAAGTTACTTATATATATTATTCCTAAGATTTTAAAGTAATGTATGATATAATGTGTCTACAATTAGTAGTAACAATAATTTTTTTGGCCCCCCGATTTTTTTACATTGTTATTCACCTCACTACAATGTCCACACCAATAATAAACATTGGTGTGAGTACCTACACCTCATACATTAAATTTGTGGGACCAAAAATGAGTAAGTTGATTATTCAATTTACTCATTTTTCCACTTATACATGTTTTTTCTTTGTGGATTAATTGGTGTGTTAAAAATTCACATATTGTACCCAAAATACTACCCACTATAGGACATACCCAATTTATTGAGTTATCTAAGATAACTTTTCAGTTTTAACAGGCAAGAAATATTGCAATTATCATTTAAACCAGGGACGTGGGGGGGGTTGGTCATCTTGGATAATGTAGACTATATCCAAAAAATGCTTCATATTTTGGACAGTCCAGCTTACACCACTGCTTCCATTAACGAGATGAATAAGGCCTATTCTAGGAACAGGGGATACTTCCGTGACCTATTTTTGGCAGGGAAAATCGACAATGACACCTACCAATACATAGATATCACTACACCCAAGACCCCTGTTATCTTCGGAATTCCGAAGATCCACAAAGACCTTTACAACCCACCCATGAGAGCACTCATAGATGCAAGATCATCTATGACTTACCCATGTGCATGCCTAGTGGATAGAATCCTTTCCAAGTATATAAAAACAATCCCTCACATTTGTAAAGATTCCTGGGCGTTCCTTTCTGACATCAATGGACTCCAGTTTGACCCATTGTGGAACTTTCTTACCATCGATGTAGTAGATCTGTACACATCAATACCTCACTTGGAAGCCATTGAGTGGATAGGGAGTTTTTTGAAGGATTTAGAGGTCCCTAAAAATGAGATTGACACAGTAACGGACCTGTTAGATATAATATTAACATCCAATTTTTTTACATTTGGTAAAAAATACTTTTTGCAAACACAAGGCATAGCAATGGGTTCACCATGTGGCCCGTCAGTAGCAAACATATTTGTAGCATACTGGGAGAAGAAGTTCATTTTTGGGAACTCCAGTTATACAAATCAGGTAGTTTATTACACCAGATTCCTGGATGATATCTTTATGATATTTAAGGGGTCAGAACAGGAAGCAGTGGAACTCCTCACATATATGAATAATACAACCAGATTTTTTAGGTTCACACACAAATTTTCTACATCTAGTATGGACTATTTAGATGTTAAACTAGACAAGAATTTGGAAGATAGTTTATTAACCTCTTCAGTACATAGGAAAAAAACCTATTGTAACTCATTTCTTCACTACTCTAGCCAACACCCATACAAACAAAAACGTTCCATTATTAAAGGACAGTTGATTAGAGCTGTGAAGATGTGTAGTACTGAAGAGAGTTTCAACAGAGAATGTCAGCACCTCTACGATATGTTTAAAAATAGGTACTACCCTGAAGGGCTTATAAATGAGTTAATAGTGGAAGTGAGGAACAAGAGAGAGAACGGGTTTTATACACCATTGTTGAAAATTCATATTAGAAATGATAGAGAGGTGGCCATATGTACCCCTAATGTAGAAAATATGGATTTGGAACTTCCTTCAACACTAGCCTGTGAAGGAGCACGGAGTTATTCTTGTAGCTTCATTACAACATACAATATGGACTTTAAGGAAATTAGTTCCATTATTTACAAAAACTGGTCCTTTATTTCCAGTAACAGACTACTATTAGAAAAGTTGGGAACTAAACCCACTATTGTATATAGGAAAGGGAAGAATTTAAAAACTTTGTTAGAAGGTAACTCAAACGATGATTTACTTTCTAAACAAAAAGGTACATTTACCTGTGGGCGGTGCAACTGGTGTAGTTGTGTAAAAACAGGAAGTTCATTCTCAATCAATGGTAGAAAGTATAAAATTGGACACAAGATAAACTGTGAAACTAGGTCTATTGTCTACCTTGCTACCTGTGATAGTTGTCCTGCGTACTATGTTGGTAAAACCGACCGTAAATTTAGGGAGAGGATTTACCAGCATATGTACGCTATAAGAAAACATAATCTTGAAAATGCTTTAGCCAAGCATATAGACCAACAAATAGGACACAAATTTTATTTCACAGCTATAGACCATATCCCACAGAGTAGTAGAGGAGGGCCTACATCTATTAGATTGGAAACCAGGGAGTTGGAATGGCAAATCAAATTAAATGCATTCAACGTCCCTGGTTTAAATGATAATTGCAATATTTCTTGCCTGTTAAAACTGAAAAGTTATCTTAGATAACTCAATAAATTGGGTATGTCCTATAGTGGGTAGTATTTTGGGTACAATATGTGAATTTTTAACACACCAATTAATCCACAAAGAAAAAACATGTATAAGTGGAAAAATGAGTAAATTGAATAATCAACTTACTCACTGTTGGTCCCACAAATTTAATGTAAGAGGTGTAGGTACTCACACCAATGTTTATTATTGGTGTGGACATTGTAGTGAGGTGAATAACAATGCAAAAAAAATCGGGGGGCCAAAAATTATTGGTACTACTAATTGTAGACACATTATATCATACATTACTTTAAAATCTTAGGAATAATATATATAAGTAACTTTGGGATCTAACTGGAGCAAGAATACATGGAGGTGACTGAATAATGTAATAGCCACCTAGTATAGTTGTTATGTTATTTGATTAATTTAGCAACAATGTATTTTAGCCCTTTGCGGTTGAGTTTTTATATGGCAGGAGTTGTATGTATTAATAGAAAAGTTTATTACCATCCCTGCCAAACTTGCTGGTTTTAAATGAGTTTTTAAAAATGATTTTACATACATGTTATGATTACTTTAAGATGTATAAGTAAAAAAAAGCCATAAGGCAAGGAAATGACGTATATCATACGGAGCATGCTTGCTGTTACAATGTATAAATAGCGCCGTTATTTTTAATGTTTTACACGTCTCTCTGAGGAAGCTATTCGATTTTGATTGGCGAAAACGCTGTATTGGTGTGACAAATAAATTATTTTTGCGTTTAGAATACTTCATACTTGCTGGTGCGATTTGTGGATCTTGGAGCCGTTTTTTCTTTTTTTCTTTTTACAAGTTTGGAATACTTGTTTGCTTCAAAATTTATAAACTCAAATGCTATGGCACAACTGGTCACCACATCCACAAGAGGGGAAAACATATTGGACTTGATCATCACCAACATGAGGACTCTATGTTTCACACCAGAGGTATACCCCTCATTGGTAAGGTCAGACCATACATTTATCTCACTGGACATCCATATCCCGTCCCCACCCCCATCCTAGGTAATCTCAGTGAAGAACTTCTCAAAAGCAAATGTCACACTTCTCCAATCTGAGGTGGTATCCTTCAAAGACCCTGGGACAGTGGTAAATATGGCTCAGACCACTGAATCCTTTACAAATGCATTCTATGGACACCTACTGGAATGCATGGATCGTGCTATCCCAAATAACAACAAGACTCACTCCTCCAAAGGCAGGGGACCTGTCTGGTGGACCCTGGCCATAAATAAGCTATACAACGAAAGGAGAAGGCTACTACATGATAGAGCACAATCCCAAAAAGGGAAGGCATCTCTGATCAGTACTAGCAAGAAGCTACAATCACTCATGAATTCATCTAAGGCCCGCTTCGAAAGGAAAATTGCACCAGACACTGAGGACAATCACATGGCTTTTTTTAGTTGTCAGGAACCTCGGTGGCAACTCCCAGATATGCTGTGAGTTACTGCAAAATGACAAAACATACACTGAACCCACAGACATTGCCAACATCCTGGCAAACAGGTTCAGTGCAAATGTCTCCCCCCCATCCCCCCTAAAGAGCAAATGTCCATCCCAACAGAGTGTAGCCTCCCTGACATCACAGATGAACAGGTAAGAGCTGCCCTCTCCAAAGCAGACAGCAGAGCATCAATGGGACTGGACGGTGTCCCGGCCTGCGTCTTACACGAGCTTCATGGTGAACGTAACCCTCACATTAAGTCACTGTTCAATATCAGACTTACTACAGGATATGTACCCAAGGAATGGCATACAACAACAGTGGTCCCGCTCCACAACAGTGGTGCCACAACAGACCCCAGACACTATTGCCCTATAAGACTAACTAGCCTGGTCTGCAAAGCTATGGAGTGTATCATCATGGAACTAATACACAAAGACATCGGGAACCTACAGACACTGGATCCTACCCAATTCGACTTTGTTGTGGGCAGATCTTGCCTCTTGAACCTGGTCAACTTCTTTAAACAGTTACCAGGTTCATAGACGTAGGGAAGGTAGTCCACACAGCCTACCTGGACCTCGCAAAACCCTTCTACACAATACCCCACTCGGGCATCATACATAAGCTCACTAGCTTCGATATCAACACATATGTCACAAGATGGATTGCTAACTGGATCTGGGATAGCACCCACATGGTCAGTATTGCAGGTGCCATGTCTGACTCTACACCAGTTACACGTGGCATCCCACAAGACTCAGTCCTGGGACCTCTCTTGTTCAGTATATATTTCTCTGACGTACAGGCTAACACAGGAGGAATATGGCTGACCATGTTCGCAGATGACTGCAAACTGGGTGCCATAATCGACTCTCCAGCTGGCACAAGCATCCTCCAAAAGGGTCTCACAGAGATGGATAACTGGTGCCAGAGCCATGACCTACAGCTAAATGCCATTAAATGCATAGTCATCCCCTTTGGGAATAACAAAGTGCCCACACATTACCACATAGGTGGTAATCCATTAAGTACGGTAGGAGTTATTAGGGATTTGGGGACACAAGTAGTTAGTAATCTCACCTTTGACAATCACATTGCCAAAGTGGTTAGACAGACCTTCTATATAGCCCACCTTATCCCAAAAGGTTTCACATCTAGATCAAGTGAGGTCATTGTGCCCCTATAGTCATCAGGCCCATGATTGGATACAATGCCCCATTTGGGATGTACCTTACCCGACACCTGCAGCAACTGTAATGGCCACAAAAGTACCTCACCAAGTAGATCTAGAGACTCACACAGATACCCTGCGCAGTTCGGCTAAAGTAACTCCAGCTCTACTCAGTCGCTTACCGCCTACTCGGATGTGATCTGTGCCTGTTGTTTAAAGCCATGTCCAACCCAGAATTAATGGACATGCTCCACCTCAGGATATCCGAATCCCTTAGAGCTACACGCTCCAGGGACTTAAACCTCAGCACAGATATTAATAGGACATGCTGGAGGGACAGATTCTTATCCCAGAGGCTCCCCTCACTCTGGAATGAGATCCCAGTCCCGCATAGGCAGAGCCCCCCACTGACCCCATACAGGAGACATCTTGACGAGTGGATGGGTGATTGTATGTTTACCCCTGGGATCTCTTCTGGGTCCCTGCTAGACAGAGGTACAATAAACTAAACGTAAAAGGGCTATCTTGTGTGACCTACTATTCACAGGCACAGTCTACTAATCTAACAGGGTTGCAAAAGCCAAACACACTCTGGCTAAGCTTATAAATGCCCTAGGGCAGATAGCCTAGTATCAACCTATGAACCTATGATAATATTCGGGATGCACATTGTTTATTGATGATACTGATTGCAGTTTTTTTATCTTCTTTACTTTCCCACTTTCTATGAACAACATAAGTATCTGCAGAACATATTTGATTATGACAGGGTTCCACTATATTATATATGTGTCTGTTGTCATATAACTGTGTGCACAAGGCAGATTGGTGAATAGTGAGAGGTTCCTGGGTTAACACATGCAACTGCCGGATATGTGTGGCCCACTGCTGTACTCAGACATGGCCTAAGTGTGTGAGCATGCCCAGTTTGGCCTTTCAGTGTTTTGTTGCCTGACATTTGTCTCATTTATTCAAGTGTGTGAGAATGCCCAGTGTGACCTTTCAGTATGTTGCTATCTGAAGTCCACTACATTTGTTGATGTGTGTGAACATGACCAATATTAACATTTATACTATATGTGTGTTGAAAATCAGGTTCTATTCTTACTGCAGGGCTCACCTTTGTGTCATAACTCGACAGGGGGATTATGCTGTGCCTGCAGGGTTTCCATGAGATACTTTGCATAGACTTATCAACATTTCTTCATACAGGCTGACCAGTGAAATACTGTCATGGTTTAGTGGTTCAGTACTATGACTATAGTGCACAGTATCCTGGGCTCGAGGCCTGTCACTGCTTTATATTTTCATACTGAGCAGACCAGACTGCTTAAGGGCCAGTAGAGCAAATATGAGCATGTTGGCTTTTGTTCACCTATTCCCAACTTAGACCAAGCTTGTCCAACATTACTCAACATTAACCAACATTGCTGAACGTTGCCCAATATTGCTCAACATTGACCACAGTTGTGCTAGTTAGTGTGTGCAATTTTGTTTACATATACTAAATGGTGGTAAAAGCTGTTTAGCACTGCTTTATATTGCTTAACAGATGGCACTCATGCCTCAGCTGGTGCTGCAGGGCTGCCTATGTCGGATGCACATACTGCACTCCCTGTACATGTTTGAAAGCAGGTAGTGTCAAGTTAGGCATCCCTTTTACTATATGTGTGTGTCAGAGAGAGGTATCATTTCCAGGGTTCCTACTGAGCCAGTGTATGTGCTATGCATTGCCTCTTTGCCAAGGCCAAAACATACTGGGCACGCCTCCTTCTGCCTACTGGGGCAGGCTCAGGTTGTTCCTCCTCCGAGTCACGCTCTGCCTGTGATGGCCTTGGCAATGGTGGGGGGCTGTTTGGCCCAGGCCTATGCTGCTCCTGCTGCAGCTGTTTTCGCAGGATCATATTATGTAGCATAGCACATACCATGACAATTTGGGTACATGTAGTCGGTGAGTACTGCAAGGCTCCACCAGATGTGTCCAGGCAATGGAACCATGACTTGAGCAGCCCAAACACACGCGCGATTACATTTCATGTTTGTGTGTCTGCCTCATTATGGCATTCCTGTTCAGGTGTGTATGCGTTTCTGATGGGTGTCATCAGCCACAGCTCCAGTGCATAGCCAGCATCCGCCACTAGGTGTCCATGAGGGATGTCCCCATTGGCAAATGTCTGCTACAGCTGTGTCAGATGCCAGATATGGGAATCATGGTGGCTTCCAGGGCAGCCAGCACACACATTCAGTATTATGCCCTGGGCATCACACACAATCTGGCAGTTGATGGAGGGGAAGCCCTTGTGGTTAAAGTAGACCCTACCCCGCTCACCGGCTGGTGCTTTGATGCATATGTGCATGCAGTCTATTGCACCCACTACCTCAGGGTATTCCGCTATTTGCTGGAAGAGATGCATATTGCTGGCCAATACCTCACGGGAATTGGGGAAATATACATGATCATCGACATGTGCTGACATGGCATCCAGGAACTGATGCAGTACCCTGGATGCTGATGCCTGTGATACCCCCATCATATCACCAGTTGGTCTCTGGAAGGTACCTGTTGCTAATATTCTTAGGCCAACACATACCTTGGTTTCCACTGGGATGGGTTCCCCACTGTTGGTTCTGTGTGTGAGGTGTGGCCTGCAAAGCTCAACAATTTGCTGCATGAGGTCTCTGTCCACTCTATAGCGCTCCACTATCTCCAGCTCATGTAGCCCCTGATAGGTTACCCTGGGCCTGTACACTCTTCTCTGTCTCCTCACTGTGGGTTGTCCAGCAGCATTCGCATTGCCACCACCCTCAGCATGTTGCATATGTCGCCTTATAACAGCAATGGCAGCCCCTAACATTTCTTTGTCTCAGTAAAGCTTTTTCAGTTTTCTCTTCTATTAGCTTACTGCAGTGTTGCAGTGTCTCTGACAGAAACATAGTGGAATGTTGTTTGCAGAGTTTTAAGTGCTGGGCTGGGCTAGTGTACTGCCTGTGTAATTGCCTGATTCTGATTGTTTTCACCTGCTAGCTCTGCTAGTACTCCCTGGTTAACTTCCTACTATTTGTTGTGCTTCATTTTCCCTTTCTGTTTCCTCAGGGGGGCAGCACCACACACACAAGCGCAAACACTCTCACACCAGCTCACACGCATGCACACATGCTTACACGGACTGCAACTTGCTTATTCTTGCTAAAAACCATACACACAGGTGCATATGCGCTTACACAGATTTCAACAACCTTAGACATGCTTACTCCGGCTTAAACGCGTGCACACAGGCACACACACATGCACACAGTCTTACTCGGATGTATGGGTGTGCACCCAGGCACAAACATGTTGTAAGCACTTCTACAAGAAACTTTAGTGTTATCCACGGCATACACCTGCAATTTCTTGCCTTTAGCTAGGGTACCTGTTGACACACCTCTTCCAGTGATGAATAACTGACAGCAAACACATGCCACTCTGCTCCAATGAGCTTCACTTCTTTCATACATACCCCCCTTGTGATGTCACCTGTCTTCTACTCTAATACTCCCCTTATCCTACTCCTACACTCCACTGACTGTGCTCATTTGCTATGTAAACTTGGGATTCTCTATCCTTACCCTCATTTGCATAGGATTGCCTACTAGTGCTTGGTTACATCTCTTAGACCGAGCTTCCCCCCTTAGCAACCTCTACTCGGTAGCCATGTTGTCTTTGGCCTGCCATTCCCTTGTATTGTAAATTAATAATTACAATAAAATCCACATTTGTGGATTTTAATTATTGGTTTTCTGGTTTTTAGAGTGCAGAGCCTTTGCGTGGTGCTGCGCTACGCTTAAACTTTGGAGATCGGGATAAAAGAAATAATTTTATTTTTATTTTGCATCGATGAACATTGCCAATGGCCATATTTTTGGCCATTGGCATGCTTCCTCAACTGGGTGCATCCTTTTTTTGGAGCTGTCACGGCTCCGTTTTGCTATTTGCAGAATGGTACTCAGTTGTCAACGGAGTACATTTCTGCAAATAACACTACTCTTACTCGGACAGGTTCGGGTTTCCTGGATCGCAAATTTACCTCATTTGCATAGCTTTTGCTTGCAATTGAGGTAATTTGCAAATCCTAGCCCTGTCTGTGTAAGAGCTGTTTTAGGAGCTCTGTTGCACGCCCCTACCGGCTGTTCCTGGATCGCTGGGCGGACATGTTGTCTGCATGGAGTCTTACTCTACTCTTAGACTCCATGCAAGCCTTCGTGAATCCGGCCCTTGCTCTTTATATGGCTTGTGCTGTTTACCAATACCTAGCTTTGTTTAATCACTGAGATTTCATCACTTATCAGACTACTCCAACTATAGGTAAATCCAGCATTCGACACACATAGGTCATAGATTATTTGTAAATGATAGTGCAATCTAAACAGTATTCTAAGTTGTTTGTATTCACACTCCAACTGATAAAACCATTTCTCATATTAGAGCAGAATGCACATATTTCTTTTTTCCTAGTATATTTCCTTGTCAAATTGCTGTAACTATTTTTGGAATATTTTTATAAAGACATCCTTAAAGTTATTAAAGATTACTGATTCTGTGAGTGTGAAACAGAATTTCAAATTGTTAAAAAATGTACTACATAAAAGTTTGAACTCCTCAGTATAAAATTAGTATGCTACCAAGTGCAGAAAACACCATAGTACAATAAAGACAGAAATCTGCAGTTAATTGAATCTTACATATCAGAGATTATGACAGTAAATGCAGTACTACGGTTTATGATTTGTGTGTTTATAAGGTTAGCCAGTGCTACACTGCCTACACAGAATGGTAATCCTCCAGGTTTTGGAATTAAAACAGTATTTTCCATGTGTTTCATTCTGCTGTTTTATGTACTGTTATATTTAGATATCAGGAGGGAATAAAACAACAGCTAGAGCAAGTCTTAAGGGATTTTAAGTTAGCTGCAGGCTGGAACTGGGACAGATTATGGTGTCTAAGGTCCTACCTAAATCATCCAGTGAGATGTAGAATGATATGAGTACTTCTCAGTGTTCTACCTCAGAATTTATGGACCTTGTTTCTTTAATTAACCGGCTACATCTATCATTGGAGGTATTTTAGCAGAAACTGCAATAGTGAATTCAAGCAAATCTGTACAGATGTCACTGTAAAGACTGATAATTTGGGATATTCCATTTCGAACTTGGATCGCTACTTTAAAAAGTTAGAGATCCAGAGACATTTTCAGCTTAATTTTTCACAACTGCTGCATCATTGTTGATGATCAGCAAAACAGAGGAAGGCATAGCAGTCTTTGCATTTTTGACCTGTAGGAAGGATGTGAACAGTGGGACCTGGTTACTTTTCTACACCCTTGGTTAGCAGGGTTTGAATGTTTTCCTTAACCAAGAAGTTGAATACTGAACATATCCAGATGTAATGCCCCTTTCTCTGCTAGTTTCAAATCACCTGCAGTAATAATAAAACTTCTGTCTTATGAAGCAGAAGAACTAGTCTTTCATGCTGCCTCTTCTTCTCCATTGATACCAAATTTGAAGTAGGAAATAAAAACCAACAGTGGTTTCTCCAACTCTAGTTTATAGCAGCAGAGAGTCTTGTGACCAACATACCAGTTACTGATACCTAAAAAGATATGAGTTGCTTCTTTGTACCCTGTATATCTGAAAGTCTTGCTTGTTAATGATGTGAAAGTGATTGAGTACCTGGACCAGGTGACCAACTGTCTAAATCAATGTGGTCTTATATGGAAAACTCAAAAGGAAAGCAATAGACAACCACATTTGAACATTGTTTCACTGGTGGATCTGAAGTTGATAGGACAGAGCATCTTAATGATTTAGTTTCTGTGCCTTCTTTGGCAAACTGGCCATCGTGACCTTGTCAGTATGGTGAACATTTAGTTTCATGTGTAGTGCCTGATGGAATGATAATGTAAACTTCTTCATTGCTGTTTTCCTGGGAGTGACTGTTTTTGCTGATATCTGAAGGACAGGGGTTGAAAGAGACACTTTTGTGGATCTTTGCTGGTATTGTGCTGTTCTTCTAGATGGCTTTCATCACTCACTTGTCCTTCCTCTTTCCTGAGGCTATATGGCCTTGTTCACACTGAGTTGCTGTTTTTTATTTAATGTCATACTAATATTTTGGATTGTGCATGGCTTTTATTTTAGATCATTGTCTTTTAGATTGTTATCAGAGGTTGGGAATAGTACCCTTCTCAGGATATTTTAGATGGCGGTCTGTGTCTTAATTTCCTACTGTGTTATTAATGATTTAGTCAGTGGGGCTTTCTGCTTGCTCTGTCTTCATGTGTATGGCATGTTACAGTGGAGAGATAGGTCCGATGTTTCCCCTTGTCTTGAATAATTATTTTTTTCTTTTAGTATTGCCAGTAATATCAAGCTCAAGAAATATCTAGGGGCTGACAGGATATTCTCCAGTTCTCATTCCTTTTGCACTGTGCTGTGGAATACACTATTTGTTGGAATTGTTTTTTATGTCATCTTTATTGGGATATTCCCTCTTGTTCATTTGTGGTTGCACTCTCACTTGGAAATTAAAGCGACTGACACTGGGACAATCTGGAAACGTATTCCCTTTCATTTAGAGAACGTTCAGGAAATGGCAAGGGACATCTGTGCTTTTATGTACAAATGTAAAGGAGCTTACAATACTCAAATTCTGGATACCTTTTAGATAATAAGGGTAATATGGGGTACTTGTAAGGGTAATTTTAAAGTATTAAGGAAAAGCTATAACAAAATGTAGTATCAGACCATTTAAGATCACAAATACAGTTGGACTGATTATCACCAATCCTTACCCAACAAATTCAGAGGGCTTCTCTTTATTTTGATAGGCAACAATATTTTTAATGTAGTGCTACAGGAATCATTAAACTTTGCTTAAAAGCACATGATAGAGTGGTGCATTGTCACGCTAGCAGTGCACTTAAAATAAGAAGTAGCTTGGTCGAGATACAGAAGTTTAATGAGTTAATGAGTAGACACAAAGTGTAGTCAAGACACAAATGGAAATTATGTATAAACTTCGTCTTCAGTACTATGAATTAGCCCATTGAGTTTATAAAAAACTTGTCTGAAAGACATATCTAGCTGATCAAGCCTGATGGCTTAACCTTATGTAGAAACACAACATTTAGGATTAGTACAAACTCTCTGAGCCCTTACAATCACAGTTTCTGGATCTGTGAGGCCTGTACTCTGCAAGCCCTTCTGGTTCTCCAGTAAGGTATTTCAAGACATTAGATAGCTGTTTGACAAATCTCTTGGATGAACAATCTAGACTGCTTTTAGCTTCATCAGTAGCTATGGACGAACTGATTTTCATTCAGTGTCTTGGGCCTAAATGGTTTCCTGGTGGAGCTGTATAAACAACTTCCACCAATGGCTATTTTCGTCCTTCGAAAGGCTTGCCATCAGGTGGTGCAGCAAGAGATCTGTCCAATCTCATGGAAGCAAGCCTTGACTGTCCTTGTTCTGAAGTCAGACAGTGATCCTACCCATTTGAATAGTTATCACCCAATATCATGATTGAATATACTGATTGTAATATTTTTATTACAGGTATGGACTTCTAGGTTATAACTTTATTTCCTTCTTATTTATGATGATCAGGCTGGCTTTATTAAGGGATGTTCTACCTCAGGAAATGTATTATGGGTAGTACAACAGCAGGAGACCTTCATTCATGCTAAATATAAATTGTCTGTTCTCTGAGATGATGCCAAGAAAATATCTGATTTGCTAAAAGGAAACTCAGAAGCTTTGGGACCATAAGATGCCTGACTCCCTTATAGGAGCCCTGCAGTCAATGTATGAAGGACCCTCAGCTGTTATCAGGGTGGAATCATTCATTCTTAGTTCTTTCAGGGTAAGTAGGGGTGGTCAGACAAAGCTGTCTTCTAGCCCCATTTCTTTTCATATTGGCACCGGAATTCATGTCCAGGTCTTTGAGTATCATTCTCAGTGGGACTGTTTTCATGAAGGTGTGGATAGTACTGAATAACTGAATAACAGTTGTAAGTCAGAAGAATGTTGCACAAAAATGTTACTATAGCTTTTAAAAGTATGTTAATTTTGAAGTAGGAGAAGAAAATTGTATGAAGTTAAAAAGAAATGAGAGTATATACATATAAGCATTATTTTACTGTTTAATGATACTGTAAAGGTGGGCCATTTCTTACAATATAGTCACTGTCTAAATTATTGAGATTTCAGATAGGAGAAGACGTTCTCTGATGAATGACACAGAGGATTAAGATAAAGTCTGTGATTATAAACAAATTAT
This sequence comes from Protopterus annectens, assembly GCF_019279795.1. Taxonomy (NCBI): domain Eukaryota; kingdom Metazoa; phylum Chordata; order Ceratodontiformes; family Protopteridae; genus Protopterus; species Protopterus annectens. The sequence goes on from NC_056738.1 coordinate 491,728,358, forward strand.
TATGTGTTTGAAACTAATGCTCAAGAGGTGAATCTTGGCACCTATGTCAATAATACATAAGTTGGTTATGAGCAGTGAAACCTGATAATAATTTTTGCAGTGTGTAGACTTTATCTGCTCCATGTACTACCAGTTAGAGAAAAAAAAAAACAGTCTTTGATAGTCTTTTAGTATGATGTGTTTTTCTGACTCTCAATGCCTTTGAAATCTGATAAAATACTTAGGCACTGTCAAACAAACATCAGGCAGAAATTAAATATTCCTTTGAAAAACCCAAAAAAAATGAGCCAAGAATGCAGAAATGAATAACTAAAACAGAAGCAACGCAGGTGCTTTATGTTACAGAGGAACTATGTCCACATGAAGAATATAGTCTTTATTAACTCCACTAGTTAAGTGCTTTCATCCTCCAACAGGACTTCATCAGACTAGTGTAAAACGTATTCCACACACATAGTCATGTGACTTAATTAAGTGACTGCCCATCACTTAAAGAGATCACAGAGCAAATTATTCAACAGTTTTTAAAGCTGCTTTGCTTTCTCTCATGGTACTTTGCCAGCTTGCACTGTCTGCTGTCAATCCCCAGCATGAGATTATAACTGAAGAGCGCTTCCCATGTTAGAAAAGTGCTTAAGAAGTTTGTCTTTGTCTTTTTTTAGTTTTTGGAGCACATTCATAGTACTCCATTCAGCACAACAGTGGCTTCTGGTACCAAAGAATAAGGGAAATTATAAATAGCTTTTATATATTTGGATACACAAAAAAAATAATTAAAATGTATTTTCTTACTTTAATCACAGCAGTCAGAGATAGTTGTTCTTCTAGATATGTAAATTTATTTTATAATATTTCTATCATCATATATTAATGATTTGTTGTTAAAACTTTCAATAAAAACAATTGAGAAAAAAAGATGACATACGTTATGTTTACAAGTTCCAGGTTTGAGTTATGTGACATAGATTGTCACATGAATGACAACTTAAGATGTAATGATGATTAACATGAGGTATTAAATAGTTTACTGAGTTTATATCAAATCTTTTTTGATGAAAAATATGTTATACCATAGTGTTCTGACACTACTGTCATTCACATTAACATCATCATTGCACTTTTTTGTGCGTGTTTCAGTACTGTTATATATATAAACAACAAACAATTGTATTTAATGGGTTTGACAGTATAGTAACAACATATATATTATAGAAACAGTGATGTAACAAAATACAAAGACTTCCTCAGAGCTATTCTTGGTTTGGCTACTTCACCTGAGAATTACAGAGAATCTGTTGCATTTAAACCTATCCTCTGCTAAAATAACAAAAATAAGTATAATTTTGCATCTGATGATTATTTTTACTGTATTTCATAAGGACCCTTTATTAGAGTTTCCAAGCTGAACTGTTTCGACTGCTACTGCAGTACTTAATTACATTGTGTCTGCTAGTTTTACAGAACATTAGTATCTAGATTGTGTGGGTTCCCTGAACTTAAACTCTAAACCCAGCATTTTACATTAAGACATTTTCTGACTGCAGTCTTGTGGCAGAAATGTGCTGTAGCAAATCTGTCTGAGTTGAGTGCTGCTGGCTGAAAGCTTATTGTGGGTTTTCCTGATTGGTCTTTAAGCCTTGCTGTTGTAAAACTTGTTTTTCTGATTCTGTATAAGCCCAGTGTTTGCTCTAGGCTGCTCTTGCACAGTGGTGGTTAGCTGTTCTGGGGGCACTTTCAAGTTAAAATTTCCCTTAGAATAACTATCTCTGCAACCTTCCCCAGATGTAGGAGCATCTGAGCTGCATGCAGAGCAGCACCGCCTTGTTGGATCACACTGAGTATAGCACCCATTCTTCAACCATGTGCTATCATCCCAGTCCAGTTAAATCTCCCCACTCTCCTCTCTGGTTAAACCCATAGTAAAAAAACTGAAAGCATGGATAGACACTTTCCTGCTGTCTCTGTGGCCAGCCTCGTGGACATGGGCATCCTGAGGCAATCCAACAGTTGTGTCATGTATACTGACAACCACTTAATCCTGAAACAAACAAACAAGCAAGCAGTATTGTTAAAAATGTAGTTACACTATGAAAATTGAGACATAACTCTCACATATTGATAAATCAAATGACAAACAGGTTATCAGTACACGCACACCATTTCCCTCACTAAATAAGATCTTGACACACAAAGCCTCATATGTGGAGGTACTCACAAGTAACTCACCAAAACCTTAGAGGCCTCCTGCATGCTGCTCTCAGAAACCACATGCAAACAAAGTTAACATCAACCACTATACATAAAAATATACATCACAGTGTCTCCACAAGCAAGCCCCTAAGGTGAAACACCACACATTCAAGCATTTTGGTCATAGGAGACTCCACTGTGAGACAAATGGATGCCCCCTTCACCAGGCTGGATAAAGAAAGGATTATGGTCAGTTACCTAACAGGGGCCAGGATTTGCCCGATCATGCAGGCACTTAGATCAGTCAACCACAAGTACTAGTATGACTCAGTCATAGTTCATGTGGATGTGAATTACCTGAAACATACTTCCCTGGACTATATGAAGAGAGACATGATGGACCTCTCTGAATATGTGAAATAGGCAGGTAAGAGCCTCGCATTGAGCAACATTCTACCCTCACCAAGAATATTACCACAATACAAACAGAAAATGATTGATTTCAATAACTGGCTTAGCTACATTCCAAGGAGATCCTGTATTTGTCAGCCTGGGATGACATGACTGACAGATTACACTGCTTTGCCAGAAATGATCTGCATATGTTGCTGCTAGGCTTTTGAATACTGGCCAAGGCATTAGCCACCCCCACAGTGCCTTTTTAGGCATTGCCAAACCAGCAGAACTACCAAAGTAACACATTTTTCTAATGCCAAGTTTAAAGGTACTACTGCTCATTGCTAGAAGTCTTAACAAGAAAATGCAATCCATGGAAACTCTCCTTGCCCTGGAGAATGCTGACATCTGTGCAGTTACAGAGACGTGGTTCAAGGCTGTAGGAAGCATCCTAGCAGTGCAAGGGTACAATACCTATCACACATTCATACCACCCTTTGAAAAGGAAAAAAAAAAGAAGAGGTATTTCCATTTACATAAAAACAAGCACACCTCTAGATTGTGCAAACAGGCTGACTCACTTGAACTACTCTATGTCCAGCTGACAATGGGAAAAATCCCCCAACATATAATCACTAACTACAGGTCACCATGAATCATGAAAACCACTCCACATACCTGAAGTTACTAGACTCATTTACCATTAAGCCCAACACCCTACTCATGGGCAATTTTTAACTACCGCTCCATAAACTGGGAAACATAACACAACCACTAACATGCAGGCTCAGAGATTCATGGACTTTGTCAGTGCAAATGCTCTGGAACAGCTACTCTGCACTCCCATTAAGGACTCAAATAATACTCACAAATGTGGGGGAGTGCTGCACCCCTTCCCCAGAGTAATGTCCTCATTGGTAGGATGGGATCATAAACTAGGCTCCTTCAAAATAATTGTAATGGTAGAACCCCCATCAAATCCTAAAGATTTTTTCCAAGGCAAATTACCTTCTATTACGTGATTGCATAGATAATTTTAAAGCTCACCCAATTCCCAAAACATGAAGGTTTATGGGGAAGTATACAAAAATGCCTGGTATAACCACTTAAACCATCCAGCCACAACCCTCTTTTCCCATTTTTGCACATGGGGTTGCGATGTTACTTCAATAGTAACAATCATCTAGAGCCAAGTTTACACCACTGGGTAGCTAGCCCTGCCATGGTAGTTTATCCACACCACACACTCACTCACACCTATGGCCAATTTAGAGTGTCCAGTCCATCTACTGCATGTCTTTGGAATGTGGGAGGAAACCAGAGCACCCAGAGGAAACCCACACAAACACAGGGAAGACATGCAGACTCCACACAGAAGGCACCCCAGCCGAGAATCAAACCAGGGAACCTCTTGCTGTGAGGTGACAATGCTATACGCTGCAACAATGTACCACCCTACTTAACCTCTTAAGCAACAGCATAGAAATGATAGTACCTGACAGAACCAAACTCGGTCTAGCTGGAAAAACAAGTCACCCTGGTGGAGCCCTAGCATAAATAGACTATATAACAGAAGGAAGTAATTCCTGTCTAAAAGTAAGTGGAAGGATGTAAAACAGAGAAAAAAATCCCTCCTTAGTCTCAACAGACAAATCAGAGAACTAGTCAATTCGTCAAAAACTAAATATGGGACTAAAATCACCTACTAAGCAAAAGATTACAACAAAACATTTTTAGTTATGTCTGAAATCTTAAGGGGAAACACTCAACAATGTGCTAAGTTGGCTGTAGATGGCACTACCTTATTCAGGCTGAAGAAATAGCAAACCTGGTGGCTGATAAATTCAGCTCAAATTTCACAGCCTCTTCACCTCCAGTCACTCCCCATGAAATACCCTGCAGCATTCCTTTGCCTATTATTACAAAAGAACAGCTCAGTACTGCACTCTCTAAAGCTGGGAGCACAGCATCAACGGGACCTAAAAGAATCCCAAGGTACCTATTAAATAGCTTGAAACCTGACCTAGCAGACCCACTCAGATCTCTGATTAACCACAGTTTCCAGACAGGCTTTGTCCCAGTAGAGTGGAGGAAAGCAACAGTCATCCCTCTGCATGGAGGGGGGGGGGGCAGCAAGTCTGACTAGCCTCATATGTAAAGCTATGGAAAGGAACTGGTTAATAATGACATAGAAAATCTCCAGACTCTTGACCCAACTCAGTTCAGCTTCATCAAGAGCAGATCCTGCTTGCTCAATGTGGTGGAATTCTTTGAGAAGTTCACCAAAGCCAAGAATGAGAGTAAGACAGTGCACACCACCTACCTTGTACAGGCCAAGGTATTTGACACAATACCCCCACTTAGGTATTATAGATATACTCACAAAGGTGGGCAGAAACCTCTGTGTCACCACATGGATATCTAAATGTCTCATGGATAGGACACATATTGTTACAGTAGGGATATCTACCTCCAGCAAGAGACCAGTCACCAGTTGGGTGTCACAGGACTCAGTGATGGATCCCTTCCTGTTTCAGATGTCAAGGCAAATGTAGATGGTCTTTGGCTCATCAGGATTGCTGATGACTGCATCTGGGGGCAATCACTGACTCCCAAAGCAATGTTGATATCCTACAAAAATGTCTGAGGCAGACTATTGGTTGGTGTCAGAGCCATGGCCTCAAACTGAATGCAAACAAGTATAATAATACCTTTTAGAAAATGAAATACCCCGTAAATTGCAACATTGATACCCCCCCATTAAGAGTGAACCCACAGGTGAGAGAGCTGGGTACTTAGATAGATAACAATCTGAATTTTGACCACCATGTGTCCACAGTGGTGAGGAAATAACCAAAGGAGAGGAAAAAGACAGACAAGAAGAGATAGCTGATAAGTGGGCCTTAACAGAAGAATAGGCCAACCCAGCATTGAGCAATTCACAGAAATAGGAGAGAACCAAAGGAACATCAACAGAAAGTGGATCCAGGTTACAAGAAAGACACGAAATGCACAACTTCTTCAATTTGGATAAGTAGGATTTTATAGTAGCGGGTTTCCTGGCCTCCTGCAGGACCCTAAGCATGTCCTCAGAAAAAAGGTGTCTATGTAGAAAATCCTATCACCCAAAGTGTCAAGTGAAGTGTGGGCAGGTGGGGATGGATGAGAGATCCCTTGTCTTGTGTGAATAGGTCCACCCTGTGAGATATCTTGTGATGACTGCCCTTGGCTAAGTGCAGACAAAGAGGGAACCAATGCTATTTCAGCCAAAAGGGAGCCACCGACAAGATTTTGGGAGAATCCTGTTGAATTTTGAACAGGACTTTTGCAATGAGGCAAAGGGGAGGGAACGGATTAAAAGAAAACACCCCTTTCAGGAAAAAGCAAGGGCGTTCACCTTCCAAACCAGAGGACCTGGGACTCTGGCACAAATAAGAGGAAGTTGTCTGTTCAGAGGGGAGGCAAACAGATCTAGTTGAGGAGTACCCCACTGGTGGACAATGTCCAGAAACACATCCCTGTGAAGCATTCATTCATGGGATTGAGTTAAGGACCTGCTCAGAGTGTCTGCACAATGTTTTGACCTGACGGAATGTAAACTGCCTGAAGAGTCACTTGATACTGCACAGCAACATCCCACACCAGGACAGCCAACCAGCAAAGAAGATAAGATCTTGTACCCCACTGTTTGTTTACATACCACATTACTATGGTATTGGCTGTAAATACCTTGAGAGTTCCTGGGGAGGAAAGAGGATGAAAAACCTGAAACATTCTCATGTGGAGTTTGGCCAGAGGGACCATAGGGCTTTTGGATCAATGAAACATAGCAACACTTACTCCCCATTTGCATAGTGCACTTGTAACAAAAACATGTTTTAAAATGACTAACTACTAACATAACCACCACTGATTTCCAGGTACCTTCGCTCCCAAAGAACAGAATAAAAATAGCACAAAACCAGCGTAGGCAAGGCTCCAGGTCAATCTTTGAGTATACAACACATTCAAAATAATGCCACCCATACATTTAGATATATGGTCCTTGCACTGGTTCGTCCAAATATAAGAGAAGGGGATGTAACAAATCAAATGGAAATGGAAGAATCTAAATGGATAATGGACTTAACTCATTCCCTCCAGTAGAGCTCTTTTGAGTGTGTACCTTTAACTCCTAGTGGGTGTGGCGTCAACATTTAAAAATTGAAGTTATCACCTTACATTTTAAAAAATACCCATTGACAGAAGTCATATATCAATACAATTGTGTTTGCTATCATGTATGCTTCAAGATAAAATTTTCCGATACCTTGTATGTAACATGGTTTTGGAATTATTAATGTAAATATGAACAGGCAATATTTGACGCCTAGAGGAGCAGTAGGGTGTAACTGCAGAAATGCCTGGAGATGTCACTCGGCTGTAATGAGTTAAGGGCTGATTGTTTCCCAGGGCTTAATGGTGTTGTTCCACTTAAACCTTTCCTGAAGGAATGAAGATTGACTTTTTACCATTAAGGAAGCTCATTATATATTTATTATTTTTTACTTTCTATCCATTTTTGTTACAGATGTCAGCTCTGTAATATTCCTTCTATATACTTTCTTTAGAATAGGTGTTTATGCATGCTTTCATTTCTTTTAGAGATGTGAACATGACATCTTTTAAGTTTGGATTTATAGTGTATTCTGCTATTAATGGGTGAGTTTTGTATCTATTTTGTTCATAATATGAATTCTGAGTGTTCACCAGACTTCTATGCGATGACAATAGTTATTTGTTTGTTGTATATCAGGCTGTGACTGTTGCTTCTCTAATATTATGGTTGTGAACCTGCTATGTTAAAATTATGAGCTCTGAGTTTTTAACAGATTTACAAGCTGCGTAATGGTTATGACAGCAGCATTTTATTTATTTACTATAAGTTTTAATATTCTATGCTGATTGTCTTTAACAAAATGCAGTTTTGTTCTAAGCTTGGATCTAAGTTATTTTAAAATGTTTTTGTTACAAGTGCACTATGCAAATGGGGAGTAAGTGTTGCTATGTTTCATTGCCTCATTTTTTAATTGCTTAATTGCTTAATTGCCTTTTAACTAGATTGGTTAGCTGGTTCTTAAATAGTTGTGTGTAGGAATTGTTTTCTGGATTTGAGGAAGGCACATGCCGAAAGCGCTTATCCTGTTATTGTTTTTGTTGTATTAAAGTTCTAGTTTTAGGTCTATGGTGTTACGCTCCTTTTTTGTTTTCTTCTAATTTGTGTACTGGAGCATTCTTTGGTGGTGCTACTAGATTTTGGTACTGTTAAATTATATACGTTAACATAAGGCATAATAAATTTACCTTTCTCTAGAAAGTTTTAAACTTTTCCCCACCCTAAATGAGAATTTAAATTTCTCATTTAACCATAACTGAGTATCTCCATTACATTGCATATACTGCCAATAGTATTTCACCAACTTATTAGAATATCACTAAAGCAACTATAAGTAGATACAAAATAAATGTCAGTCTGACTTCCATCATATGTATTACCAACTTTTTTACACCTGGGGTAACTGTCTCTCTCCCTCTTTTTTATTTTGGTAACTGCTCTATCAATAATTGAGCTACTATAGCCCCTAGATAGTGAAGAGAGTGAATAAAATACTTCTGGATTCTACTGGGTTACTGGTCTTTTGGTTGCTTCTTTATTTTATTTTATTTTGTTTTAGTTGTGTATTATTTTGGCATGGCCAGTGACCCCAATGTGGATATTCCAAGTTTTTTTTTGTGGAAACCAACCGGATTCACAGCAATGGCCTATGGATAGTTATTTGAGGCAAGTGAATGGCTGTGTTCAAACTTCAGAGGCTGTTATTGGATCCGGTGGTGGGCCTGAAGAGATATCTAGTATGTGGCACAAGTGGGAATCTGTTCACAACCATCATCTTCCAAATCCCTTCTCTAATGTGGGCAGAAGATTTGATGCATCTTTGAATCCTAAAACTAAGGTACTGTGTGATTCCTTAGAGAAAGTGTTCTTTAAGGAAACTTCTGTGTTTCTTAACTTACATAATTTGAATAAATATGTGGAGCTTGATATCATGCCCCTTGGTTTAAGGGCATATAAGGATCCTGCAACCCCTTTTGATATGAACGATGAAATAGATGTTGCTTTTCATAAAATGGTGGGTGTGTGCAGCACACAAGTGCATCTTAGAATGGGTTGCTATATTGATTGAACACGATAGGGTGAAACAACAAAAACTGCAAACAGAAATTAGCTCCACATGTAATGATCTGGTTTCTAAAACGAACACAGAATTTCTTGATAAAATCTTAAAACATGTTACTGTCAAATTACAGAATTATGAGAAGGAAACTTTGGATAGAAAACTGCATAAACTGACTTGTGACACCCACGATTACGATAATGGTACGCCCTTCCTGTCCAGGACTCACCAAAAAAAGTTTTACGGCGAGTTTCATTTAAGCAGGGGAATAATGATGGAGAACAGTCTTCATTTTCCTCTGCACATGCTTCACCAGTTTTATTTCCTCTGGAGAAGAGGATATGCATGCTGTGAATAAAAATGACTTTTTGCCACTTTCTGAACCCCAGAATGGGGCTCAGCATCAACAGAACTTTTGGAACAGCACAAGTACTCGATATAGGGGACCACAGAGCAAGAAACGCCAGAGAGAGAGGGACAATTTAATGGACATTGGCAACAACAACCCCAGCAGTTCCCACAACAGAAAAGCGGTAAATAGTAACTGTCATTCATATATTGTTAAATTGTCTGGTTATGTTCTTGATGACTGTGAAAAGGCCATTTCAGAGTGTGGACTTAAATTCATCCCTACTGTTATGCCATGTATTCATGAGTTACAGTGTGATATTTTTAGATTTATTAGGAAACTGCAGCTTAAAGTATTGTTTAATGGTTAGATGGCTTCTTTAGATTGCAATTCAGATGATACTGATTCTTATTCAGATATGGATAGTTTTTATTCTTGTGTATCAGCTGAAACACCTAATTCTTATTATGTATTTGATACTAGCTTGATTTCTGCAAAAAGCAAGTTTGTTCCTGTTTTTAACAATGAGAAGGTGTTACAATTGTACAAGATGTTAAATTTTTTAGTGGAACAGGAAATGTATGAGTTTCTGGGGAATGTTAATAACATCATATATAATTTAACAAAAGCTGAATGGTCTGCTCTGGCAGCTCTCAGCAATAACAAGAATCTTATTTGTAAGCCCTCTGCTAAGGGCAACAAACTTGTCATTATGGATGTAACCCAATATTTGGAATATGTGCTATAGACACCTAAACAATGACAATGTTTATCTGAAGGACCATTTTTCTGTGTACAGGTCAGCTATTAGTGAGTAATTGGACCTGATTGGAAAGGGTGTAAGACTGGGATATATTTCCTCTGATGATGCTAAAAAGAAATTTGGTGTGGATGGTGCTGACATTGCATGTTTTTATTGTTTGCCCAAAATACACAAACATCTGTTGAACCCACCTGGACGCCCCATAGTATCGGGGACTAAATACTTTGCTCGTAATATTGGATGGATGTTTGTTACACCAGCTGTTACTACCTAAGGTGATGTTGCTATCTGCATATATTAAAGATTATTTGATTTTTGAAGAAAATTAATAATATGGAAATTAATAGGAACATGTACTTTGTCACTATGGATGTGCAAAGTTTATATACAAATATTGCTCATACTTCTGGTATTGAAGATGTTAGGTTTTTTATGGTTGAATATCCTGCCACAGAGTATATTTTGCAATTGTTAACTTTTTGCTTAGAAAAAAATATATTTTAATTTAATGGGGAAATTTATCAACAGAAACAAGGCACGGCTATGGGGGGGCGGCATTTGCACCTGCATATGCCAACCTGAGTATGGGGGTTATTTGAACTGGATATAGATCACCATTTTATATACAGCATGTTAAATTCTATGCTCGGTTTATTGATGATCTATTTTTTCTGTGTGATGGGGGAGAAGAGAATGTGGATGAATTTATTGAGCATATACAGTCCAATAGATTCAATCTGTCTTTTGATAGCATACAGAGGGGCAAAAAAGTGTCCTTTCTGGATGCCAAATTGGATATCTATGGCCTATGGGGTTACATACTAAAGTACATAGAAAATTTGATGGAATTAACCAATATCTAAAAGCTTCCAGTTGTCACCCCCCACATACTATTGAAGCCCTCCCCTATGGGGAAATGGTGCGGATTAGTAGGTTATGTAATGACCCTTTAGAACTTCAGGAGGAGATGCTGAGAACAAGCCTAATGTTTGAATCTAGGGGCTATAGTGGCTTGATTATTGATAGAGCAGTTACCAAAATAAAAAACAGGAAGAGAGACAGTTACCCCAGGTGTAAAACAGTTGGTAATACATATGATGGAAGTCAGACTGACATTTATTTTGTATTTACTTATAGTTGCTTTAGTGATTGTGCTGTGTATATGGAGTGTTTTTTTTTTGTATGTTTTCTCCTTTGAAGGCATTCCAGCCGAGACATCAGAGAGTGAAGAGAGTGAATAAAACACTTCTGGATTCTACTGGGTTACTGGTCTTTTTGTTGTTTCTTTATTTTATTTTATTTTGTTTTAGTTGTGTATTACTTTGTAAAACCTGTCTGATTTCTTAGGAGGAGGGGACTGAGAGTCTGGAGCCTGAGAAGCAGAAGAGAAAGTATCCAATAAAGCAACCAAAACAGAATAAACAGCAGAGGGTCTGGGAGACTCCATGTGATGGAACTTGTGACGTGAGGTATTGTCAGGAGAAGTAGGGCAGTGGATGTGTAACATATGACAGCACAGCTAGCTAGAATTTTGTAAAGAATTATATGTCATTTGTATTTCAAACTGATTTGTACAGATGCTTGCATTGGAAATGTATTTGTAAAGCTGCTTGTGTTAAAAATGTACCATCGGTGTGTTCTGCTGGACAGAGAAAGAACTGTTGAAATATATTTATGTTAACAGAGGATACTGGAAAAGAAGAAGTAAATCACAGCCCAGCTGCAGATAACTTTGAAAAATGTTCTGAAATTAAATTACTGGGTCTAGGCCATAATGGTGTAATCTTACAGCTCTCATTGCAGCCAGAGACAAAAAGTCTGTACTAGAAAGCTTTCTGCATTGTCTTTGGGGTGAATTAATTGCTAGTCTGGAAGGGTAGATATTTGAAATTGTTTTATGACTTCCAGGAGCTGCAGCAGATCTTAGCAAGGCTCTCTGTGTATGTATTATTGATGCATATATGCTAAATTCTGACAGCTTCTAGCCAAGGGTGTAGGATGGGAAACAGAAGCCAGATGACCAGATGAATGTACTGTCATTCTGTAATCTAGGACAAAAATTATGTTTTAATACCAGATGAGAGAGAAGTCTCAGGATAGTCTCTTTTTGTAACCTACTAAGTAACCAGGGAATAATAATTCTTTAGATTATTCAGGAAAATATAGTGAGATTAGTTAAGTATTGTTTTTCTGTAACTGTATGAACCTGCCCACCTGTGTTATTATTAATATTCCTGTGATTGAAACTCTGGTGTTTATTGTGAATAGATATTTAGTATTTTCATGTTATTTTATTATTTATTATTAATATATTTAAACTTTTCATTGCGGATAGTGTTTTAGAGAATATTTTAGTCTCTGAGAATACTTATATATGTTTGGTGACAGTTCTGAAAGCCTTACTGCATTGGCCAAACACTACCATGTGTATTAATTTCACTCACTATAATTGGGTATCCCTTGTAAGAGCCTTGGAGTAGCTGGCTTTTGAGTATCTGGTGGTGGTGTAACTACCTTGTAGTCTGGGCAAAAGTGGGTATAGCTACTAAATCTGTGACAGCCTTTCTCGTGTGTGTGTGTGAAAATCAAATCTGAAAGAGTGTGTGTGTCAGCTGCTTGGAGCAAGTGCACAAAGCACAGGTTTCACAGAAAGAGTGGTGGAGAACTTGGCTTGGACATTCAGTTCTGGTCTCATTTCTATAGCTATGCCAGTGGGGAGTTTTATTTGGGACCTGGAGGGAGATAGATAGAGAAATCCAGACCCCAGACGGAGTGTTTTCCCTCTGTGCTGTTAAGGGAAATTGTGCTTGATGTAGAAAGTTACATCTGGAAATGCTTGGTGTATCCATTTTTGTTCCAAGTGAAAGTCCCTTTCCAGTGCCAGTGGTGAGGATTTAGGTTCCTTGATAACTGGCCCAGAGTGAAGACATCACAGAGCTCATAATATCTCCTCTGCAATTCTGACACCTGGGCACAATCCCATTTAAAGAACTCCATCATCCTAACAATGGTATCCCAAAACAAATCTCCTCAAAAGGAGATTTAGTACTAGTACACTCCTCTCCCTCAGAGCCATACTTCAGATGGGAAGGAATCTGGGTAGAATAGGCCAGGGATTCCTCATCTGAATTCCTCATCTTTATCAGAGGAATTATGATCCCTAGATCTCCTGGAAGGGGAAGATCACTAAGGAGGCGGTGGAAAAGAGACCCCATGAGGAAGCTTCAAGGCCATATGAGCAGTGAAGAACCCCCGTGTAAAATTCTACCATTCACTTTGAGGGTCCTTAGTAGAAGCAATATGTCTTGTCTTCTGCTTCTTTTTTAACTCATTGGAGCTCAAGAAGTTTGCACCATAACTTCCAATGGACAGATCCTAAGCCTTTTGACAGAATCAAATTATGTCCTCACATTTCAAACAAGTGTTCATATCTCTGGAACCATAGGGGTTAGAAAAAAAGTATAAATGGCACTTTCCAGCACAAACTATTTTTATAGTGGTAGTATTCTTTGGGTTCTAGGTCTTAAATGGAATTTTATAAGTCACAGTAAACACAGTAACTATTATGTTTGTAATATTTTGTAAACAACTTACAATATTTCAGCAACCACTGAACTTACACACATACTGTCAGCAACATTTTATTTGTCTACCTGAGAGCTTTTGTATGAGGCCAAGGAGCTCTGTTTGTGTTACTTCATTGTTGAGATATTAAAAATGTGAAAATTGTATCTATATAAATTAATATCATAAAAACAACAGTTAATATCTATTTAACTGCACTAGACAGAGGTCAAATATTAATATAATTTAGTTTGCCATTGTAGAAGCTTTAAAATGAAACCTTTTAAAACCTTGTTCATAGGTTTTGGAATTACTGATACAAATATGAACAAGAAATATTTGATGCCTAGAGGTATCAGTAGGAGCTGACTGCAGATGCACCTGGAGGCATCACTCAGATGTAATGAGTTAAAGGGACATCCGTCTTATGAAAGGAAGAGGGCTCCAATGCCAGCCTGCACTCAATAATTGTAGTCAAGACTTTCTCCCTAATTAATATCTGAGGAAACCCCCTTGGCCATTCTGTGATAATCAGCTGCAGCTCCCCTGAGCATGAGAAGCAGATGTATGTGAGGCCTCTGAGGACATCCAAGAAGTTGGATCCATGTTGGCATCCAAACAGGTCATGGCAGAGGAATCCAGTCCAGAAATTGGATGATCCTCTGGGCTTTTACCAGCCTCAAGAGAGACATCCAGTGAAGGAGACACAGCTGAATGTTTGCAGGGCCTCTGAGGATGTGAGAGAAGTCGGATCCATGCCGGCAATCCATCCCAGAAAATGGATGATCCTCTGGGCTTTTACCAGTCTCAAGAGAGACATCTGGTGGAGGAGGCACAGCTGAAGAATTTGACCTTACTTTTTTAGCCTTCTTCTTTGAAGACAGCTGCTCCTCAGGCCATAGCATGTTTCTCTAACAGCTTTAGATGCCGGTTCTCAAGATAAATGATGAGAGAGAGGCAAGACGACTATGTAAGGTCTTTGGAACAAAAGCCTGACAAATCATACAGGATGTATGGTAGTGAGAAGCTCTTAAACAGAACAAGCATTGCTTATGACTGCCTTTATGGGGAATCTATCTCCCACACTGGCATTTACCCTTCCTGAATGACATGAAACCTCACAAGACAAATGCTAAAAGCAAAAAGGATAAGTCAAAAAAACCCAGTGGGGCACTTATCTGAATGACTATGTAACCAGCAATGACTCCGGCGATCAGACCAACAATCAAAAGATGGCATTCAGACTGGTGGCAAAGAAGTTCTGAGTATGGTATGTCTGGACATCACCTTTATGCCCTATGCTACATGAGGAGCATATATGTGATGTATGGCATACTTTGAAGCAACCAGCAACCTAAAGGCTTTGGTATATTGGACAGACATCAGGCTGCCCTTGGCAGGGGATCCCAAATGTAATGAATACTGCAACAGTGATATGGAAGTATATCCTATGTGGCTCAGCTTATAAGTAAAGGCATGGCAACCTGATCTAAAGATGTCAAATTGCTATTTATTATATATACCATCCCTTCCATCTAGCACATACTTTTCCCAATAAAATCCCATATAATAATTGTAACCAGGCTGCTTTAATATATAATTTTAAATCCAGGATCCTCAGCCACCCTATGACTTTGGGAGAGTAAAAATATTCAATGCCAACCTCAGTTTATCTCCAGCCTATATGAAGGCCATGAGAATTTTCCTACTTTTTCACAAGTGCATCTTTCCTAGGATTGAGTGGAAGATCCTGGCAGACATAGGGCAGTATTAGGGGGAGAAACCACTTTATATCCAAAATCTTCTGCTGCATAGCCAACCCTAACCTACTCAAGGGCTGAAAGTACCTTTTTGTTCTCCTGACAAGTGAGGCATATAGTAGCTCCACAGATCTCTCTAATGTTCCTGCAGTTGTGACCGCTAAGTATCTCATCATGTTACCCTTTCCCACAAAAGGGTATCTAATCTGTAGCTCCTGAAGGGGATATAATTCACATTCATCCATTCTTTTTTTTGCCAAATTCACACTATAACCTGAAAATTCCCCAAATACTTTTCAGCTCATGTAGAACTATATCCAGCTCCTTCTCAGGATCTGGCAAAATTAAAGACAGATCATCTGCATAAAGAGATAGTGTTACTGGATTCTCCAACACCCAAAGTCCCAGTTTTAGGATTTCTCTCATTTAATAGTCAGGGCTTCCAACTAGAGTGAACAACAAAGGGGAGGAGCACCTCTGTCAGCTACCACATTGCAGAGAAATGTGGTTCAATATTTATAGCCCAACCTTCACCCATATAGTAGATGGTTTATATAAAGAATGTATCATGGCCAGAAAGTTCCTGGGAAAATTCCTCCCAAAAGGTAAAAATATTTCTAGTTAACTGTCTTGAAAGCCTTTTTGGTATCCAGGCTATTAAATAGGGCCTACACTCAGTTTGATTTACCTGTTACAATAACAGTGCCACTTTTAGAAGACTGTTGAATGTTGTCCTTCATTGCACAATACTCTTCTGGTCTAGATTAATTAATTTAGGAAGGAGAAGGGCCACCACTGCTGCCAAAAGGGCAGTAAAAAGTTTATAATAGTGGTTTAATATTGAGATTGGGTGATGCAACCCTGCTTTAATGAGGTCCTTACCTTTTTTAGGGAAAACCATTTAGCTGGTTGTTTTTCATAAAAAGTGGGTCAGCCTGATTCCTTAGTGTTGCTTTTGCCAACGGAAGACAGCCATTTATAAAATGGTCCCTTCCCATTTTATAAATCTCAACTCACCCATCTAGGCCTGATGTTATACCTTTTGTCATCTTTGAAAGGGCCTGTGACAATTCTTCTCTTGTTATCAGGTCTCTCACCCCTCCAGTTCCAGTTGTGAGAGCATAACAGTATGCAAATATCCCACTGCCTGGGTTTTAGACTGTTTTGGTGGTATATACTCTATGTATACATTTCTATAGTAATCACTAAAAACTTTTAAAATGTTTCCCGGGTCACTTGTTAAAGCGTTCCCTCTAGGGTTATGTACCTATGCAGTTGATCTCACCACCTATTGTTGTCTACCTCTATAGCCTGTAGGTTTTCTCCTAAGCATTGGAAACCTGCCCTGGAATGTACCAGGTATGCTCACATTTTCAGAAGGTGCTGTTGCTCCAGTGGCAGCCTAGGTGGCCTGCTGACTATTATCATTCAAAGTGGTGAGCCCAATAAGCTTCTGATCAGTTTTTTCTGGTGTTTATTATTACAGCACTATCAGCAAAATAACCCTCAGCTGGGCCAGATAGATTAGGCAGAACATCCATCCATTCTGGCAACAAAATTTCATTGCTATCCTAAATTACACCACATCTTTTTTTTGTCTCTGCAGAATAATCCTGTTCACAAAATTCCTGGTGTCTTTATAATTTATAACTTTCACTTGTGCCCATATCTTAGATACTGTTTCTCTTTTAAGGAAAAAGTAGTAAAGCATTCCAGGATCAGTCTTGGCATTCTATTCAACAATGCCTGGGGTAAAAATACTCTACACTCTATTTTGATGAGTTCTGTAGATAGTGCACTGTACTCCACAAGCATTTCTTTCATGAACTGAAGATAGCCCTTACCCTCTGAGAGTTCTATCAGCTCCATGAAGCAAAGACTCTTTCATCTGGCCTTGCCTTCTTGATCCACAACTTTCAATTCTAGCATATCCAGGTGGGCTTCTGCTGCAGCCAGCCTTTGCATCATCCCTGTGGCTGCATTTTCTAGGGTCATTAACTGGTCTGAGTGGAATGTTGAGGCCTCTTCTGCTTCCTGTAGGCACTTTGCCCTTTTAGCATAATGCTTCAATATGTTTATTTTATGGAATTCAGTCATTATAAGTTTCAACTTTGACTCCATCTGGTAGGAATACGATGTATTTGTCAGAAAATGTTCCTTTTTTTCACCATATGGCTCTCTTCTGTTGAGGTCAGACACTTGCTGTGGTTATGACAACAATTGCTCTTTTACATCGGCTAAATTAGATTCTCCTTTCCCTTTACTCCAGATATTCTTTTTTGTTGACATGAGAGGAAAAACAATTGTAGAGTGGTTGGTGGTATTTAATTTTCACTATACTTGCAACAATGGAGGCAAAGAAGGAGAGCACTGAAAATGGTGTACTTTGCCACCATATTAACCAGAAGTCCCTGTTTTGTGTAAGTGCTTTTTTAATATTATTGTTTATGATAGTGAAGTTAACTGTTTTTTTTCTTGCAGTGAATTTAACTGATTTTAATAGATAGTTTAGTAATATATATATATATATATATATATATATATATATATATATATATATATATATACACTCTGTTTCTATACTCACTGTGTAGCCTATGCATTACAAGTGCAGGAACAAGCATACTCATAAACTGTAATGTCTAATTATGCTGTTTCTGTATTAAATCATTTTATAAGTCCACTTAAATTTGGGACAGTTGATGAGCATGAGTACCATGACCTACACTTCATCTTCTAAAGGCTATATCCAGATATCCTGGCAGTGGTCATCCGCAGTATCAGTGTAACATATGGGATCAGGAAGACGACAGCTGCAATGGAAGATGGAGCTTAGAGAAGACAGGAGAAAAGATGACATGTGAAGGAATATGCAAGAACTATATCCACTGTTTAAGAAGAAATTTCAGGAATGGATACAAGGGCAACAGTAAGAGAATTCCAGATGATAAGAGATAGTTTGAAAAGAAGACTTAGGTTTGTCAGTTAAGGAAGTACAAGAATGATTTTAGAATTTTACTTGACTGCTTAAAGTTCTACGTGAATAAGGAGAATGGCAAGTTTTATAATTCTGTCTTAAATATATGCAGTAATGCAGACTCAGGAGTTTCCACAGTGGCTTAGCTAAATACAGATACTGTCACTTTAAATTTGTCTAGAGATAGCCTATGAGTTTTATGGGGCCTACACACGCTCCACTTGTGACTCAATATAAAAACAGCAAAGACTTTTCAAGGGTAGACATATGAATTAATTTGAGGACCTAGACTTTGAATGACCTATTTGAGCTGCAATGGGAGGCAATGGGTGCTTAAAGCAATATTATACAATGAAAAGTCAGCAAAACCAAGAAAAGTGCACGCTAATTCACCACATGCTCATTTTAAATTGAAGATAACATAAGTAAGAAGTCCTGAAGCTAACATATCATGGAGCGGTGACTTCAAATGAACAAAATTCTACAAAAAACACCTTACCGGCAAGCACAATACACATTGAAACTCCTGTCCTACTGCAAAGTGTGTATTTACAAATAAAGAAACAAACATCCTAAATGAAAAAAAAAAGTTTAAAAATCACCTTACATGCATGCAACAAACACACAGTAACTGCTTGGCTTAAAACACCTTACTGACAAGCACAATGCACATTGAAACTCCTCTTGTAATGCAAAATCTGATTTAGAAACACACAGTAACTGCTTGGCTTCATAACCTATGTTACTATGTAAAAGTAATGTAAAACCATTAAAGAAAAAGATTTTGCCACTGACTGTGAACCTCTGTAAATGATTAAGTTTAACACGTTACCTGCACGCAACAACAGATTGAAGTCCTCGGCTTCCTGAGCTACGTTACTATACAAAAGTAACATTAAATCATTTAAAAAACAGATATCACCACTGACTGTAAACCTCTGTATCTCCTTAACTCTGGCTTTACCTAAAAAGCTAGCAGTTTGAAAAATACACTTGTTATACTCAGCGTAACTTCAGACACATTCAGTAAGCAGAATGTCAATAACTACACCAAATTAAAAAAGCAATTACAGTACATTCTCACCACATTAATAACCACGGTCCCACATTTTATTATGTCCCTTCAAAAGCATGCACGAGCCTTCTTATAAATAAACACTTTAAATGGAAAAAGAAAAACTGCCAAAAGCAGTTACCACAGGGAAAAAAATAAATAAAAAAGGAAGTAAACTTTGACCTAATAACTGATAGTAAAATAGAAGAAATATTTGAGAACATACCTGAAGCCGTGACAAAACAGTCAACAAGCAAGGAAGTTCTCCAACTGCAAGAACAGGAAGTACTTCAACATAACAACAACGTAATAACTCATACACTTCAGAATGTTAAGAAAAAATTTCAAACCAACAAAAGACATGCAGGAAAAACACCTGAAGAAATAGAAATACTAGAACTGGAAAAAGAAGATGTAAGTACAAGAAAACAAACACACTGGGCTATAAACATATTTCAAAACTGTCAAGAACAAAAAAAAAAACTACAGTATAGACTTGCACAGTATTACACCAGAAAACTTAAACACAATAGAGAATTCTATACGTTACAGTACGAAACACAAAAAGAAAAGAATATGTAATAAGTGCATTTGTATCCCTACGTGCAGGACTCAACAGATATATAAACAACCCACTATTAAACAGAAAGATTAACATAATTACAGATATATGTCTAACAAATGCAAATAATGTATTTAAATCGGTAATTAAAAATTATAGAAGACAAGGAAAAGATACAGCAGAACACCACCACCCACTAACAATAGACAAAATAACACAACTAAGAAACAGTCAAGTACTTTCCCCCAACACAGCAGATGGACTCTTCAGAAAAGTCTGGTTTGATATACAACTATACTTCACAAGATATGGAAATGAAGGACTATGATACTTCACACAAGACAGTTTTACAATAAAGAAAGATGCAGATGGCACAGAATATGTAACAAAAAATTTTAATGAGCATACAAAAAACACACAGAAAAATATGACATCACAAAACATTTACTAAGAGGATTCATGTTTGAAAACCCCACAGACCCTTTATGTCCTGTAAAAAGTTTCAAAAAATACCTTTAAAAATGCCACCTAATACAAAAGCACTGTTTCTCCACCCAAAAAGACAGCATGTACTGGACAAAATGAAAACATGGTACTCAGCACAACTTATGGGAATAAATAATTTTTCTGGTGCCAGAAATTTCCAAACTAGCAAACCTATCAACAAGATATACAAAGCACTCCTTAAGAGCCACAGCAGTAACCTTACTCTCACAATCAGGAATGGAAGCATGACAAATAAAGACTGTTACAGGTCATAAAAGTGAAACATCAGTATGCTCATATTACCAACCATCACTAGATGAATTCAAAACACGAGGAAAAATAATCTCTGGAACACAACAAGAAACACCAAAAAAAATCCAATAAATGAAGATATTATCAATAATATAACAGACAATGGACCAAGGAAAAAAAAATGAAACTCCATAACACAGAACCTCCATACCTTGAAAATGAATCAGAAAAACCACAAGACAAACAACAATTTATTTATTTATTTATTTGACATTTGTTAACTGGGTTGGTCCAGCTGAGCAGAAGAGCCCATTTTCAGTGGAGACCCAAGGAGAAAAGCTCCAGAAACAGATACAACATAAAATATATAGAAAGGCTAATAGTAAAAATAAGAAATCACAATTGAATAAAGTAATACATAGTGTGAGACATGGCAATCTACAATTCATAATACATAGTTTGTGACATGAAAAAAATACAAATTATTTTAGGAACATAACATCAAGCTAGTTAATATATTTATTTATTTATTTTTTTTTTTTCTTCTCTTGTGGATAGTAAAAAGGGAAAGAGGTAGTTGAGTGAGTCTGATAGTATTATTGTGTTTCATGAGTGGGGGACAGAAAGAGAGTCAGAAGGACTTGATTGTTAGTGGAGAAGATTCAGCAAGGATCAGGTGGGGTGAAGACAACAGCAAGTTCTAGAGTCAAGTAGAAATAGTTTTGGTTGTTTTTTGAAGAGCAGGGGGTTTGAGGTGTTTCTAATGCATGAAGGAAGTTTATTCCAGGCTTGAGCTACTGTGTGTTTGTATAGGAGTTTACCTATGTTTTTGTTAGGTTTGTGAATGGTAAGGAGCTGTTGATTTGATGTACAAAGGGAGCAATTGGGAGTGTAATAGGTGACAAGGGAGGATAGAGGAGGGCAGGCTACAGGTTTATGAAGAATAGAGTGCAGGATTCTAAATTGAGTAAATTTAAGTTGTTGGGGGAATTCTAGCCATTGGAGTTTGTTGAGAGAAAGATAGTGTGAGTGATATGGAGAACTAGTGGCAAAGTGAGCTATTTTATGATATGTTTGTTCAAGATTGGTTAAAAGTGTGGATTGAAGATTAGTAAAGATTGGGGCTGCATAGAGAAGGGAGGGAAGTAGAAGTGCTTGAGCAAGGGAGAGCTTTGTGTCAGGGGTTAGGAATTTTCTATTCCTATAAAGCAGTCTGAGTTTTTGATGTTTTTTATACATTGTTGGATTTGCAAATTAAATTTCATTTCATCATCAGCAATGGTCCCTAATAGTTTAGTGGTGGGCTCTGCTTTGATGGTAGTTTAATTAAGGGATATAATGGAGAAAGTGGTTTTGTGGTGTGCTAGTTGGCGAGGTAGGAACAGTAGGAGTTTTGTTTTTTAGGGTTTAGGATGAGTTGGTTGTCTGAGAGCCATTTTTCAACAAATTGGAAAGATTGTTAGGTGTGTATGAGGAGGTCAGAGATGGAGTTTGAGAAGGTGAGGAGTGTTGAATCGTCTGTGTATTGAATAAGGGAAGACTGTGTACAGACAGTGTGGAGGTCATTGGTAAAGATGTTAAAGAGTAGTGGTCCAAGAATGGAGCCTGAGAAACTCCTGTTGAGATGGATAGAAAGAAAGAGAAGAGAGCCATCTGATTGTTGCCTATTGGATAGGTAACTAATAAACAAGTCAATAGTGGATACAGAGACATTGAGATTAGACTTTTTGACAGAAGTAGGGGATGAGAGGTGGTATCATAGGCCTTAGAGATCTTGAGGAAAAGGCAGGATACTAGTTGATTACTGTTTCTGGCCTCAGCTACTAGGTGGCTGAAAGATAGTAGTACAGTAGCTGTGCTATGGTGTGACCTGAAGCCGTGTTGAGTTGGTGTAAGCAGGTTTTACTGTAGAAGATAGTTCATGAGCTGAGTATGGATGCATTTTTCAAGTATTGTAGATAAGGGGGAAAGTATAGCTCTGGACCTATAGTTAGATGGGCTGGTAGAGTTTCCACCTTTGTGCAGAGGGACGGTGTAAAAGATTTCCATATGTCTGGGACTGTGACCTATTGAATGAATCTGTTGATTAATAGGGTGACAGGAAAGGGTACAGAGTTAATGGCAAGTTTGAGGAAAGCAGGAGGGAGTTTGTCTGCAGATGGTGATCTGGGTTTGAGGTTGAGGAGTAGGGATTTGATATAGGTAATTGAGACTGGTTTTAGGGAGAATGGATTATTGCTGTGTGTATTATTGGGGAGGGATGGCAACTAGAGATGTGATTGTTATGTGTTAACTTTTGAATTGTGTCAAAATTATTGAGGAGGTTGGCAGTTTCTTGTGAGGTATTATTTGGATATGGGGAGGGTGTGGTCAGATTTCCAGGGTTAAGGATTTTGTTTACAGTAGACCATAATTTTTGTGGATTAGATTTTCTATTGAATTGAGGTGTATAGTAGAGGGTTTTCTTGTCTTTATTAACTATTTGTTTAGAGAGGTTCCGGAGTTGCCAGTAGGTTTGGAGAAGGGATGGTGTTTTGGTTGTTAGCCAAGCTTTCCATGCCATATCTCATTTGTGCATAATTAATCATGTTTCCTTAGTCAGACAGGGGGTGTAGTTGGCTTTAATCCTAATTTTCCTTCTTGGGGCAAGGGAATTAAGTTTGTCAAGAAATATTTGATTAAATGTAGATACAGCTTCATTGAGAGGGAGATGTTGGAGGACTGACCAGTTAACTTGTAAAAGTAAGGAGTTGAATAAATCTGGATTGAAGTTGGATAGTTTATGACAGTCTCTATAAGAATGTGACTTAGGTGTTTGGAGGGTGTATCTTTGGATACAGGTAGGGAGGTGGTCACTCAAGGTATCAGGTCGGGTGCTTGGGTTGTGGTAGTGGGTGGGGGTGTTAGTGAGGATCCAATTGAGTATAGGGGTAGAAGATGAAGATTTATGCATGGGAGTGGGTGAGGAGATAAGTTGGTGGAAACCATGTAGATTAATACTACATTGTGGGGAGGTAGTAGTTAATTTGGACAAGTCTATATTCATATCACCTAGTATAATAGTTTCATAGGTTATATTGAGGGAGAACCAGGATATGATATTCTCAAGAATGGGGATATTATTACCTGGTGGTATGTATTTGGATGTATGGCAAACTTCCTATGTGAATTTAGATGACAATTCAAGATGAGTATCTCATCGAGGTTGAAATTTGGAATAGTTATGGTAAGAGGTGAGTGTTGTAGTTAATCAGAAAAAAAGTATGGCAACACCTCCACCTTTCTTCAAGGTTCTGTCAAATCAGAAGATGTTATAGCCAGGTGGTAAGATTTCAGTATTTAGAGTAGTAGGTTTAAACCAGGTTTCTGATATGGTAAGAATATGTGGGGAATTGAGGGTTATGCAGACCCACAGTTCAGTGGTTTTGTTGAGAATACTTTGGGCATTTAGGGAGTAGATAGAGATGGTCTTTGTCTAGGAGGTTATCAAACTAGGATTATGGGTTGTGGGAGGTGGGGGTGGGGAAGGAGGGATGAGGGGTGAAGTTTGTTGGGATAACTGTAGAGATGGGGGTGGGGCCAGGGTTGTGGTGTATGTTACCAGACAGCATCAAGCTATCTGTTTGTATATATTGGAGTACATGGAGGGGGTAGTAATAGTTGAGCTTTATTTTCGGTTTCCAGTTGAGGGAGGTTGGTTTAGGTGTTTTGTATTTAAAAAGGTAGATGTTGGTAAGAGTATAGAGTGATGAGGAGATGTAGAAGGAGAGTGTGTTTTGTTTAAGAGTTGGGTTATAACAGGTTGTAGGGGACCTATTAGGGAGGGACAGTTGTATATGATAAGAGGTAGTGAGTGACAGAATGATAAGTAATGGGAGAGTGAGATAGAAGTAGGTATTAAGGATGGGCATTGTAGGGTATGATGGTTAGGAGTAGTGGTTGAGGTAGTGTTGGAGGTGTAGGGGTGGAGTGTAGTCGGGTATGCAGATTGTAACTCGTGGGAGTGTTTGTGTGGCGGAAGTAGTGGATGAGAGGTGATGAGTAAGCAGGGGGTGTGGTGGTTAGCGTATAAGTTACAGGGAGTGGGGTGGGTGGGAATGGGAGTAGGGCAGGGGAGTGGAATGAGCGCAGAGTGGAGCAGAGGGCAAATGGAGCGGGTTGAAACCAGGTCAAGAGACAGACCGCAGGAGGGAAAAAAAAACAATCAATCAGCCAGTTCAATTGGAGGGAAGGGAATGATTATAGGTAGGTAGTGAATGAACGTTTTAGTGCAGCTTTTGCAAACAATTTTCCCAAATGGGTGCAAGTCTAATTACAAATAATAAACTATGGAACAATAAACATCCACAACATACAAACCCAACAAAATAAGTAAATTTATGCTTATATATAACTAAAACCATATATATACATATATATATATATATATATATATATATATATATATATATATATATATATATATATATATATATATATATATATATATATATATATATATATATATATATATATATATATATATATATATATATATATATATATATATATAAAATTATAAATACAATCTCTCATTAGAGGTACTACACTAACAAGAAATCAAGCCAACATCTTAACATAGACAACCATCAAGTCAGAAGCAATATAGAAATATAAAAAAAACTATAACAGCAAGACATACCAAAAGCTTTAAAAACTATATTTACTTATATAATTATTTCCTAAGATCACTTAGGTTCATAGGTAGGTACTAGGCTATTGGCCCTAGGGCCTACACAAGCCTAGCCAAAAAGGTAACCCTGACTTTCGCCACCCAAGAAAATTATTTTCCTGTGCCCATCGAGCAGAGTCACAAAGCTGATCCCCGGGGTGAATTTCCTGTTTCCCATCCAATCAAGATTTTTCTTGAAGAGTGCTAATGAGGTGCCTTGTTTGATATAGAGAGGTAGTTTGTTCCAGAGTATGGGATGTTTCTGGGACAGGAATCTATCCCTCCAACATGTTCTGTTTATTGTGGTGACAAGGTTTATGTCCCTAGAGCATGTAGCCTGGAGGGATTGGGATTTCTTTAAGTGGAGCATGTCCAACAGCTCTGGGTTTGACATAGCTTTGTATGTTAGGCAGAGATCGCCTCTGAGTAGGCGATATGAGACAGAGTAAAGCTGGAGTTTTTTTAAATGGTCTGCATAGGGCATCTGTTTGAGGCCGGTAATCCTCTGAGGTATTTCTGTGGCCTTTCCAGTTGTTGCAGATGTCTTGTGAGGTACATACCAAAAACAGGCATTGTACTCTATAATGGGTCTAATGAGTGATGAGTAAAGAGGAACAATGACCCCCTTTCCTGGATGAGAAACCTTTTGTGATGAGGTGTGCCATGTAAAAGGATTTCTTGACTACATTGGCAATGTGATTATCAAAGGAGAGACTACTGTCCACCTGTGTCCCAAGGTCTCTTATTACACTTTCAGTGTTAAGTAGACTACTACCTATGTGGTATCTCATGGGTACAGAGTTTTTACCAAAGGGGATGGCAATACACTTTTTGGTATTAAACTTAAGGCCATGGCTTTGCCACCAGGCATTTGTCTCAGTGAGGCCCTTTTGTAGGCTGTCCACATCATTAGGAGTTTCAATTATGGCTCCTAGTTTGCATTCATCTGCAAACTTAGTTAGCCAAAGACCTTCTGTGTTAGCCTGTCCTTCAGGAAAATTAGATACCAAATAGGAGAGGACCCAGGACTGAACCCTGTGGTACTCAACTTGTTACTGGTCTGAAGTCGGGTTTGGAGTCTGCTAATTAAACAGTGTGGGTTCTGTCAGTGAGCAAGTTGGCAACCCATCTTTTGACATAGGGATTTATACCTAGTTTAGTGAGTTTATCTATAATTCCAGAGTAGGGGATGGTGTCAAAAGCCTTGGTGAGATCTAGATAGGCTGTGTGAACCACCTTACCCTTGTCTACAGCTTTGGTGACTGCTTCAAAGAAGTCAGTCAGGTTTAGGAGACATGATCTGCCTTTTACAAACCCAAACTGGGTGGGGTCCAGAGTTTGGAGATTGCCAATGTCTTTGTTTATAAGTTCCATGATGATACATTCCTGGCCTTGCAGGCCAGACTCGTTAGGCTAATGGGGCAGTAATTCCCAGGGTCTGTGGTGGCTCCCCATTTGTGGAGTGGGATAACCATCACTGTGTGCCATTCAGTGGGCACAAAGCCTGAGGTAAAGCTATGATTGAACATGGTGCTTAGGTGGGGTGCCAGTTCATTCTGTAGTTCATGTAGAACGCAGCCTGGGATGTTGTCAGGTCCCATGGATGCTGTGTTCTTGACTTTGGAGAGAGTGTTTTTTACCAGTGTAGCCGTGATTACAGGAACTTTGCATTCTTCCAGTATAGAGATGGGCCCTTTAGAGGGTAGGGGGGTAAAGTTAGCACTGAACCTATCTGCCAGGATGTTGACAATATCAGTTGGTTCTGTATATTTAGTGCCATTGTGCTGCAAGGAAGGGCAGATCTGTGTTGCATTGAGTGACAGCTATAGAATGTTTTGTGGTTGTCTTTAGAATCAATGGTGATTTTGTTTTCATAACTAGCTTTGTAGGATTTTATGAGGGATCTCAGCTTCTTATTGAGGCTGACCAGGGAGTTCTTCCAGTCATGGGATTTTACTTTTTTTGCAGCAGTTTCTTTCTTCTGTTGTAGAGTTTATGGCAGGGGGCCACCAGACTGGCTTCTTTTTTTGGAGGATAGCATCTTGGTTCCATTAGGGATAGCATGATCCATGCACTCATGTAAGTGCTTATAAAGTGCATTTGTGTAGGATTTAGCAGTTGTACCTCTACTGTCCATCTGTATGGGTGTCGTGAAGTTTGCCACTTCTGTCTTAAGTGGGAAGTGGGCTTTGGAGAAATTGTTTACGGCGGTTTCCCTAATGGGGGGTGGGGCGAGATGTCGATGTTTAGGCTGATTAGCTTGTGGTCAGATCTGACCAACGAAGAATTGACCTCTGGTGTGGAACACCAGTCACCCATGTTGGTAATGACCAGGTCTAGGATATTGCTGCCCCTGGTGAGGGTGTGGATAAGTTGATCCAAGGCATTGGAATTTATGAATTCCAGAAAACGTTGAGCAAAAGAGTTGGTACACGAGTAGTTTTCCCAGTTAATGGTGGGGTAATTGAAATCACCCATTATTAGGGTGTTGGGTTGTACTCTATAATTTTCCAGGGTATCAAGAAATGAGGAGTGGGAATCCTGAGGCATGGTGGGGGATCTGTAGCAAAGTTACTGTTTGGATTGCAGTCTTGCCCAGAGTTAGCTGCACTTGGATAACCTCGGATGCATTATGCTGAGCAACTAGCCTGGAGATGTGGATGTCCTTAATGAATATGGACACGCCTCCTCCTTTAGTGTTTTGGTCCAGGTTCAGTGGCCAAAAGGTGTGGTATTAATTATAGCCTGGCAATGCAGGGGTGCTCTTTGGTACCTTGAACCAGGTCTCTGTCACTGCACAGATGTCGATATTCTCCATTTTAAGGAGTGCCTCGAGTGAAGGCGTTTTGAAGTTTAGACTTCTAGCATCGAGTAGCATTATTTTCAGATTTTGCTTGCTCCTGTTACAGTGGTGAATTTGTCATTTGAACCTTGCCTAAAAAAGGCATTATAGGGGTGGCAAGAGCCTTAGCTAGTATCCAAAATCCCAAGGGCGACAGGTGCAGGCCATCTCTGGCAAAGCACCGTGGTCTGTTGATCATGTTATCCCAGGTAGACAGATACTGGATCCCCTTAGAATGACACCAGAAACTTAGTCAATTGCTGAAGTCAGTCATTTTGTCCTTGTACTGTGGTATCATTCTGAGTGATGGCAGGATGTTACTCAGGGGTTGGGTCATACCTTCTTGGGCTACAAGATTGGAGAGCTCCTCCATGTCTCTTTTCATGTAGTCCAGGGATGTACATCTCAGGTCATTCACACCAACATAGACAATGACAGAGTCATATTTGTACTTGTGGAGTGACAGTGTGCATGCATTATGTGGCGGATCATGGCACCCGACAGGCAGCTGACAGTAACTTTCTCCTTGTTTAGCCTGGTGAGTGGAACATTAGTGTGCCTGACTAGAGAATCACCTATGACTAGAGTGTTGGGTACATTATGCCTTATGGGCTGTGGTTGAGTGGCACACTGAGTTTGTGGGCCATGTGTCATTTGGGTTGTGTTGGGGAAGTGGAGGTTGCATGTATTTCTGCTTTGGAGGTCTCTGTTGCTTGAGCAGATGCTTATTGAGAGCTTTCATGAATGTAGGTGTGTGTTTTGTGTTGTTGTGTGTGTGTGGGTTTTGGTGGTTTAGGTTTTGAGGGACTATGTGATGTGTGGTGTGGTGCAAGTGTTTACCTCCTCCTCTCCACTGTCTAGTCCAGTCTTGTGTGAAGAGAGCTTTTCTTCCAGTTTGGCTATACAAGTGCATCTCTCACAGGTTGTAGTGTTGGGTGGTAGGAGGAGAGGGTTGTCTGTGTACATGAGGCAATTGCTGCATTGCCCCAAGATGCCCAGATTCATCAGGTAGACAGGAGAAAATACCGGGAGCTGACCCTTAATAAATAAGCACCTATCCAGTATGTCTAAGTACTAAAAACTGTTTTCCTCTAGACAAGTGAGGAAAGTTGAGTGCTGTAGTAATTTGTAGCTTTAGTGCTTACGAGTTCTGAACAAGTGCTGAGCTCAAAGAAACAGATTTGAGTGCTTAAACTAAAAAACTGACTAACCATGAAACACCAACCAGATTGTCACTGCTGAAGTGACACCCTGACCCCATGTGCAAAAGAAAAAAAAGGAAAGGGGTTGTGGATGGATGGAGGCTATTCAGGCAAGTCATACAATGGAATTTGCAGATGAGAACTCAAATACAATACAAGAGGACAGTCTATTCCCCCATGGCTTTTCTACCACAGTGGATCATAAATTACTCCTGTATGAACACCCCTAGTTCTTAGAATATGTTAGCACATTTGCAAGAACAGCCCTTTTAGTCAAAGGAAACTGCAGTGTACAGCCCCCCCAGGTTACACTGACTCCCCTCAAACTAGATGGATTATATAATGTGTGTGTGTGCGTGTGGAGACACGGCTACTGTTTAAACTTTTTGCTGTGTGTGACAAAAGCACTGCTTCACATATTCATTACAACAGTCCTCTGTAGTCACCTTTTTAATCACTGAACTGCACTTGTGTAGTATCATTGACAAATGCATTACCAGACACTCCAGAATCCAAGTGTCCTTCAGCCACACACCTGTTTATGTGCATTACTGATATTAATACACATAATGCACACACTTAGATCACGTACTCTGGTCTGTAGCCAAGTTCTCCTTGTATGGTTTGATTTGTCTTATTGCAGGTGACTAGGCACCTACCTAATGCATGCAGGCATCACAACATAACTGTATAACCTACACTGTACTCTTTCGTATGGGTAAAACCTCTTTGGAATGGGGAAGCTATGACAAACTCTGATAAAAGTACAGTTAAGTACTACTTTTCATTTAACGACAGCAAATAACTTCCACTACCCATTTTATACAAACCCGCACAGTCCAAGTGGATAATTTTTAGTACTGGTTTCAATGATGCTGCCTTCTGCCAAGTTAGCTTACTTCTGTGCACTGCAAATGTTTTTTTTTTTTTAATTTGTATACACTTAAGTGGGCTGGTCCAATGGACCTTTTATAGGTTCATAGGTTTATACTAAGCTATCTGCCCTAAGGCATTTATAAGCCTAGCCCAAAGTTTTGTGGCTTACGCCACCCCTTATGTTAAAAAATATTGTGCCCATTAGTTTGTTGTGCCTCTGTCCAGCAGTGACACAGAGATGATTCCCGGGGTAAAGCTACGATCTCCCATCCACCGGTCAAGATTTCTCTTGAACAGAGCCAGCGAGGTGCTCTGCCTCACATGGACCGGGATTTTATTCCACAGCATAGGGAGTCTCTGAGTGACAAATCTATCCCTCCAGCATGTCTTATTTATATCCGTGCTAAGGTTTAAGTCGCTTGCTCTAGTGGATCTGGTAGATTTGCATTTTTTGAGGTGGAGCATGTCCATTAATTCCGGGTTGGACATGGCCTTGTATGTCAGGCACAGGTCACCTCTGAGCAGATGGTATGTGACTGAATAGAGCTGGAGTTTCTTCAGTCTGGCAGCATATGATAGATTTTGGAATCCCTTTATCCTTTTGGTGAGGAACTTTTGGGGTCTCTCCAATTGCTGCAGGTGTCGGGTGAGATACATCCCGAATGGGGCATTGTACTCGATCATTGGTCTGATAAGTGAAGAGTACAGGGGAACAATGACCTCACTTGATCTGGATGTGAATCCTTCATGATCAGGTGGGCAATGTAGAAGGTCTTTCTAACCACTTTAGCAATGTGAGTGTCAAAAGAAAGGCCACTGTCAACCTGGGTCCCCAGGTCCCTGATAACCTCTTCTGTGCTTAGTGGATTGCCACCTATATGGTAGCTTGGGGTTACCTTGTTTTTCCCGAAGGGTGTGACTATACATTTTTGGCATTTAACTTCAGGCCATGGCTCTGGCACCAGCTATCAGTTTCCGTGAGACCCCTCTGAAGGATATCTGTGTCCGATGTACTTTCCACTATGGCCCAGTTTGCAGTCATCGGCAAACGTTGTCAGCCATAGTCCTCCTATGTTTACCTGTACTTCTGAGAAGTAGATGCCAAACAACAGGGGCCAAGGACTGAGCCCTGTGGGACACCACTTGTGACCGGCTTGGAGTCTGACATGGTGCCAGCAACTCTGACCCTGTGGGTTCTGTCCTTTAGCCAGTTTGCAACCCATCTTGTGACATATGGGTTTACATTTAAGCTGGTAAGTTTCTCTATAATACCTGAGTGGGGTATTGTGTCGAAAGCTTTTGCAAGGTCAAGGTAGGCTGTATGGACTGCCTTTCCCTCATCAATGGCCTTGGTGACTGTTTCGAAGAAGTCGACCAATTTCAAAAAGCATGATCTGCCCTTGACAAAGCCAAACTGGGTCGGGTCCAATGTCTGCAAGTCCCCCATGTCTTTGTTTATGAGTTCCATTATGATCCTCTCCATAGCTTTGCAGACCAGGGTTGTTAAGCTTATGGGGCAGTAATTACCAGGGTCCGTAGAGGCACCACCTTTGTGGAGTGGGACCACAGTTGCCGTACGCCACTCCTTGGGCACGTATCCTGTGGTAAGGCTAAGATTAAACAGCTGCCTTATGTGCGGGTTTAGTTCCTCATTGAGTTCGTGTAGCACACAGCCGGGGACACCATCCGGTCCCATTGATGCTGTGTTTTTAGCTTTAGAGAGAGCAGCTTTTACCTGCGCATTTGAGATGTCTGGGAGGCTACACTCCGCTGGGATAGTTATCTCTCCTTTTGGGGGGGAGAGGGGGGTGAAGTTTGCACTGAACCTGTCCGCCAGTATGTTGGCAATGTCTGTGGGTTCAGTGATTTTTGTATCATTTTGGACTAATTCTGAGCATATCTGGGAGATTCCACCCAGGTTTCTAACATAGCTGAAGAAGGCCTTATGATTGTCTTTTGAATCTATGGCAATTTTTCTCTCAAAGTTGGCCTTGGATGATTTTATGAGTGCTCGTATTTTTTTACTAATAATGATCAAGGGTGTCTTCTCTTTTATGGATTTTGCTCTATCATGTAACAGCTTTCTCCTCTTATTGTAAAGTTTGTTTATGGCTGGGGTCCACCAGACTGGACGTTTGCCCTTGGTAGAAAGAGTCTTGGTTTTATTAGGGATTGCCTGATCCATGCAGTCCTGGAGGTGTTCGTAGAAGACATTTGTAAGGGCTTCCGCAGCTTGTGTTGTGGTTTCCACTGGCTCGGGGGCCTTGAAGGATACCACACCAGTCTTGAGTAGTGTGAAGTTTGCTTTAGAGAAGTTCTTCACTGTGGTCTTTTTTGTTTGGGGTGGGGGCGGGATGTGAATTTCCAGTGAGATTAGTTTATGATCTGATCTCACCAATGAGGGATAAACTTCCGGTGTGGAGCATTTTGTCCCCATATTTGTGATGATGAGATCTAGTATATTTTCTCCTCTTGTGGGAACGGTGACTAGTTGTTTCATGGCATTTGAATTTATGAACTCCAGGAACCTTTGGGCTAAAAAGTTGGGGCTTGAGTAATGTTCCCAGTCTATATTCAGGTAGTTGAAGTCACCCAATATAATGGTGTTTGGAGATACATTTATACCCTCCAGTGTCTTCAGGAAGGCTGTGTGGGGTTCCTGAGTTTGAGAGGGTGGCCTGTAGCATGCTACAAATTGTAGAGCAGTTTTGCCTATGGTTAATTGCACCTGGATGGTTTCCGATGCTTCGCGCATTGCCACCAACCTGGAGGTTTGGGTATCCTTGATGAATATGGATACACCCCCTCCTTTTGTGGTGTGGTCTGGGTTTTGGGGCCGGAACGCATGATATGAGGTAAAACCTGATAGTGCCGGGGTGCTCTCAGGAGCCTTGAACCAGGTTTCAGTTACAGCACAGACATCGATGTTCTCCATACTGAGAAGGGCCTCGAGTGCGTGCATTTTGAGATTTAGACTTCTGGCATTGAGCAGCATTACCCTTAGTTTCTTCCCATTTTTTTTTCTAGGGTGGTAGGTTTAGAATTTGAGCCTTGCCTAAAAAGGCACTATGGGGTGGCAAGAGCCTTAGCCAATATCCGGAATCCCAGGGTGACAGGTGCAAGCCGCCCTTGAAGCAGCGTGGCTTGTCAAGCATGTCATCCCAGGCAGACAGACACTGGATCCCCTTTGAATGACACCAGAAATTAAGCCAATTGTTAAAGCTGATCATCTTGTCTCTATGTTGTGGCATCATTCTTGGTGAAGGAAGGATACTGCTCAGGGTCAGGGTCATACCTGCCTGGGCTACATAATCAGAGAGCTCCTCTATGTCTCTTTTCATGTAGTCCAGGGAGGTACATCTCAGGTCGTTCACACCAGCATGGACAATGACTGTGTCATATTTGTACTTGCTGTGGAGTGACCCGAGTGCTTGTGTTATGTGGCGGATTCTAGCGCCCGATAGGCAGCTTACTGTGACCCTCTCCTTATTCAGCCTGGTGAATGGGACGTCAGTGTGTCTGACTGTGGAGTCACCTATGACAAGTATGTTTGGTGTTGTATTTGGCCTTAAGGGCTGTGACTGCTTTGCACACTGATTTTGTGGTTTATGTGCTGCCTGTGGTGTGTCATGAGGTGGCAGTTGCTTGGGTGTCTGCTTTGGAGGCCTCTGCTGTTTAGGTAAATTTTTGCTCAGAGCCTCCGAGTATGTCTTTGTGTGTTTATGTGTTTGATTCATTGTTGTGATAGCTTTATGTGAGACTGGTTTTGTGGTGTGTGTAGTTGCCTTCTCCTCCTGTCTGGTCTTGCCAGTCCTGAGTTGAGAGAGCTCAGCCTCCAGTTTGGCCAAATAGCTGCATCTCTCGCAAGTATTTGTGTTATGTGGGAGGAGGAGAGGGTTGTCTGTGTACATGAGGCAATTGTAACATTGCCTCAATATTCCCAGATTCACCAAATGGACAGGGGAGGATGCCAGCATCTGGCCCTTCGACATGCTAGAGAAATTAAGAAGTTAGGGGTGTAACTGAATAAGAGAGGACTTAGTAAGGAAGTGGGTACTCCTGGGGGGGGGGGTTTCGCTAGTGAGGGACTTTGTATAATACAGAAGTGCTAAACCTGAAAAGAAGATGCTTTTAAGACAAGTGCTGAGCTTTTTTTTTTTTGGAGAAAAAAAAAAAGCTTTTAGGAACAAGTGCTGTGCATTTTAGTTAAGGGATATACTGTTAGATTACTAGTAGAGCAGTTCTAAGGGAAAAAATGAAGAACAGACTTTATGGAGCCAGAAAAAGTTTAACCTTGTTAAACCAGAGCTGCCCAATGCTGCTCTAGTGGCAACTCCGCGCTAAAGCGTGCTTGATAGCAGGGGCTGGAAAGAGCCAGGAATTGACCCAAAATGGACAATAAAACTACAGTTTCAAGTCAGTAACCACTCCCATGGGGGGCAGGGAAGCTGCTCAATGTTTTTCACTGCCACTGATCAACAGAGAGACTTTCCTTTAGCCCAAGCAAAAATGGCCTCACAGAAACTTACAAACAGTTCAAGAACAACCACACTCCTGACTTAGATAACAGTAAATACCAGAAACAGGGGTAGACACACAGTACTAATGCAATCAATAACATTCAAATATAATTACAATATTTAGTAATCTAGTCATACAAATGTTTGATGTCTCCGCTGACTTTAAGTTTGAATAGGAACCCATCTGCTGGAAGTAATGCGCAAGAGATGATGGAAGTGAAAGGCTTACGCTTCAACTATCCCAAGACAGGGAGTAGGAAATCCTGGTCAAATAATTACTTCCACACAAATGGAGGCTTGCACATTCCCAATGGCCAAAATTAATAATAACTTGTATTTAAATTAAAAGACAAATAAAATAAACAATAATCATGAAGTAAAAGTGTGGACTACTTTATCTCACAAAAGTGGAAGAATGCAAACTAAAGCAAACAAAAACCTAAATATCAACAACACGAAACTAACACCATTGTGTGATAGCAATAACTCATGGCTGGGTGTGGATGATGCTGGATTTACTCACAGCTATGTCCACAGCTATGGGGTTTGTCTTTATTGGCCTGAAATTGTCCATAAATAGGCTTAAAAGTTAAAGTAAAAGAAAAAGTCATGGATTTTCAGATTTGGCATTTAGCTGAAACACCTGATATTCTTAAAGGGTGATTTGCATATATCCCATGTTACCTCTGATACAAGAACTTTAAGGTATCACACAGTGGAAAGTCTAGGTTTGCTAGATTTTTCTTTTTGTGTTTTTAATCAATTTGTTTTTCTGTGTGACCTTTTTACTCATTGTTTAAGTTTGTTAGTTGGGATGTTTTGTAGACACACTGTTTATGGATATCAGTTGGCTATGACAACGTGTGTTTCCAAAAGTCAAGCATTCTGCTTATGCTGATGATGCCATAAGAAGGCAGAAACATGCATGTCCACAGCTAGATGAGTTTGGCTTTATTGGCCTGAAATTGTCCATAAACAGACTTAAAAGTTAAAGTAAAAGAAAAAGTCATGTACTTTCAGAATTGCTATTTAGCTGAAACACCCAATATCCTTAAAGGGTGATTTGCATATATCCCACATTATCTCTGTTTTCTAGTCACTCAGAAAGATTACACTTTGTAGTAACCTTTATGAATTCTGTTTGATATTTAAGGCCGCCAGACAAACCATAGGGAAACTAAAATTAGGAGGAAGAAGGTGTTAGTTATTCTTGCGTTGTCTGTTCACTCAGAATGGTGTATACAGTGTTATTGAATCCCAGGGTATGTCTTATCAGCATATAGCAAGAGCTTAAATGTGGGTGTCTTTTTTTATTTATTTATTTTGCATTTACTAGTTTAAACATATGTTAATTTGCATGTTAACAGTTTTCTTTATTGACCATGGATTAATAGGTATGTCTACTTTATGAGCCCAGGCAGGCCAGTGGATCTGTCCATGCTAATTGTCCATGCAATCATAGAAGAGTGGGTTGAGAGAGACCTAGTGAGGACACTTCTACCTTAGATGTCCTTACTAGGTCTCCCTCAGCCCACCGGTCTGTGTTTCAAAAGCTAGTTGCCAATAGGTATTCGTCAGTAAAATGGCATTCCACACTCTCAACTTATCTCCAAGCCCAGCCATCACTGGTGTACCACAAGGCCCTATCCCTGGTCCTCTCCTCTTTAACATTTTTTCCAACACCGTCTATACTTCCAAACAACAGGCAACCCTATTACAATATGCAGATAATTTCACTCTCATTTTCACATCTGACAACATGGTATATCTCCAAAAAATTACTCAGGTTCCTAGGTTTATAGATTAGTACTAAGCTAACTGCCCTTGTGAGCCATTTTAAGCCTAGCCAATTATCCCTTGTGAGATTCAAACCCTACACCTTGTGTTTGTAAGGCAAACACCTTAACCATTAGGCCACCCTCAGGCAGCTTTAACCACCACTGAAAAGTGGCTTTGTAACTCACAAGTAAGCTGCTCAAAGATCCTCAACCAATAAATCCAAGTACAGCAAATGTCCAAAGGGAAAAAACATGCTGAACTGTAGAAACACTATTTTATTAAAACAGACAAAGCTTTCGGGAATGCCAAATCCCTTCGTTGTATAAAAACATCATATTAACTTAATTGAAATAATAAATAAAATAGATCACATAATACAAGCCCCCCAGTAGACAAACATAAGTAATTATATAATCAATGCACTTAATATATTATTGAAGTCATAGCACAATATAGCTTATTTTAGAGTCATTAATTTTAGTCTTAAAATAAGTTTTAATGTCATTGTGTTTAGACCAGGAGAAAAGTAAGCTTTCAAGTGTAAGATCCATTCATATTCCATCACTTCCAACTTATTATTATGGTCACCTCCTCTTATATTTTTAGTTAAAATTTGTATCACCCTAAACCTATATGTATGTTCTGGATCACTATCTACTACATGCTTAGCAAGGGGATGTATCAATACTTTGCATTTGATGTCTGAATGATGTTCTATAATGTGATCTCTTAACCTTCTAGTTGACTTTCCTAAGCAGAAGCAAGGACACACAGTGCAGGTTGCCAAATATACTATAAAAATTATATTACAAGTAGCAGGAAATTTAAAAAAATATTTATTTTTAGTTACTGGATATATAAATTCACTATCTCGAGTAATAAACTTACAATTAGAACAATTTAAACATGGAATAGTGCCTTTCTTATTCATATTCCTATGAGGGATAGTCAAATCCATATCCTTATAGGATAGACGCCATTTTAAATTCATACAATTTCTAAAAGCAAAATGAGGGCTGTTATCTATGTAATCTGCTGTCTCAGACATTGCTTGTAAAATCCCCCAGTTCTTAGCAATTATATCTATTATAGTTTGTGATGCTGTACTATAACTCATATCTAAGTCTTGTATCTTCTCTATTGCTACTTCTATTTATTCCACCCTCAAAATAGGAAAAATAAGGTTTAGCACCGCAGTCTCTCTCATCAAGTACTTCTCTTTTTATATAATTTAGCAGATGTTCATCATAACTCCTTGATTTAAAGTCATGTAGCATATCAGTTATTTGATGAATACATCTGTCATTATCAGTGTTAATCTTACTAACTCTTAAGAGCTGACTCTTAACAATGGCCCTGAAGGGTATGACCAGGGTGCATGCTCTTCCAATGAAGATACCTATTAGCTTGAACTTTATTACTTTTTTTATTTTATTATTTAAATGAAGTTAATATGATGTTTTTATACACTAAAGAAGGGATTTGGTATTCCCAAAAGCTTTGTCTGTTTTAATAAAATAGCGTTTCTACAGTTCAGTGTGTTTTTTGCCTTTGTAACTCACAACTCATGCAAAACCTAAAAAAAGACCAAACTACCACTCCCCCCAAATCCCTCTTTCATGTAAAAACAACATTTAAAGTCCTCTCTCTTGATAATATAACCACTGAAGTCACTTCTCATAGCAAACTATTAGGAGTGATAGTGTATGACATTCGACCTGCATATTCAAAATTGCATAAGAAAACCTCATAAAAAACTAGGAATGCTTTACAGATCCAAAAACATTCTCACCGATACAACTAAAACTACACTTGCCACTGCTTATCTCCTCCCCACTAATTTTTAAGGTGCTCTCATCCTCCAGGCTTCAGAAAAATTAAAACTTGAACAACGCTATAACAAAACAGTTAAATTTGAAGCCATACCCTGTCCCAAACCCACTGTTGTATAGCACTGAAAAGCATTAATTGGTTAGAAGTGCCACATCAACTAACATACTTACAACTTCTTACCACCTATAAAATTATCCAACATCCATATGTCTGTCCAGCACTAAAAAACATTCTACACAACTATGTTCCCAGGCTGTCATTGCAATCCAGTGACTGAAAACTCTTGTCTGTATACAAACGTATCCAATCTGCTGGGCATTGTCTATACTCATACAAGGTTGCTAAGGCCTGGAACTCTTTACCTGTATATATCAGGTCTATACCCTCCCTTTCATCTTTCAAAAACACTCTGAAAGACTTCCTAGCTAAAATCTGACTCTGTTCTTGCTCATAACAAAGCTAAACTATATCCCTAAATGTCAACAAGTACCTTTTCATTCCTTATACCTTCTTACTCTCCCTTCTTCACTTACTTCCTTACTGTTATCTAATTCTCTTGCTGATTTTCTCATTTAATGTGTCACTTACTATATCATAAGCCTGTTTGTATTAGACTAACTTACTTTTAATTTATCTATAAACTGTCTAAAATGTCTCTAAATATTAAATGATCATCACATACCTTGTATTGATTCTTAATCAATGTTTTTATATTATGTCTAATTTTCTTATAATTATTTAAATTGCAGATGTTCTTGTTTTTTTTTTTTTTTGAAGATTGTAAAATTTGTTCTTAAAATGTTTTGTAGTAATTTGGAGCTTTTCTCCCCAGTCCTCCGCTGAAAGTGAGGTTTTACCCAGTCGGACATTCCAGCTAATCAACTGTCAACAAATAAATAAATAATAGAGAAAACACAACAAACAGTCCTGGATAAGGAGCCCTCTCAGATTCAATATCAAAAGTCAAAAAACAGATAGGGCTCACCACGGCTAATAAAAATTCTTTTATTCCTGCAGTGCAAGTAAGCGCTTTCGCATTCTCTCAACGCTTTATCAGACTTCAAAACAGTTACATTTCAAAAATTGAAATGTAACTGTTTTGAAGTCTGATGAAGCATTGAGAGAATGCGAAAGCACTTACTTGCACTGCAGGAATAAATAAATAAATAATATTTACATGACAGACTATAATTAACTGCTTGTTAAATAAGAAAATCAGAGTGATGCCACAGCTCCAGTAAGTGCAATCTGAAAAGCAGCATGGCTGTGACAATTGTAAAACTATGCCTGGAGCAAATAATCTAAATCTTACAAGTTCTGTTCTGCTATATTCAGCTGAGAATATCTAACATAGTTAAAGTGTTAGGATAGTTTTTGGTTAATTGCCAATCATGCTACAAAGAAGTATTACCTCACCAATAACACCTGATAATCTCTAAGCTCAAAAAACACATTGGTCAAAGTTTATACAGCTACTATCCAGACCTAAATTGGAACAAGCTCCCCCTTGCCATCAGAAAAATAACTGCACATGAATTTAAATTAGCACTCAAACAATACCTATTCAAAAACTCAACTTATAACTCTACCTCTTAACTCTTCTGTGTCACTGTGCAGCACACTATTCAGATCTTTTATGCAGATAATTATCCTACTACTCTCAGATACTGACTCTCTACTCCTTAAACGTTTTGACAATTGCTTAATATTCCACATATACCCAATGCTTACTCACTCTTCTGTAACTTGCTAACAACTGATTCACTGTCTCAAGCAACTAACTCACATTATTGCAATCTGTAAATAATTAATCCAATGCTCTCTAGTAGGAGTACTAAGACT
This sequence comes from Protopterus annectens, assembly GCF_019279795.1. Taxonomy (NCBI): domain Eukaryota; kingdom Metazoa; phylum Chordata; order Ceratodontiformes; family Protopteridae; genus Protopterus; species Protopterus annectens. Next base: position 491,768,531 of record NC_056738.1, read on the forward strand.
AAGCTAGTGACATACCATTGAACATGTGTACTTAGAGTATATACTGCTTCAAGTAAATAAACTTATATTTACTCTGTGTTATTGTAGTTATTATTATCTGTTACTAACTTTTGTGTTACTGTGGAACTATTCTCCCTGGGCCTCCACTGAAAAAGGGCTTTTGCTCAACAGGACACTCCTGGTCAACATATCTCAAATAAATAAATAAGAAATATTAAGAACAAATATCAACTACTTAGTCTCCATTAATTTAGCTTATATATCTGAGAAGATGGGATGGTGAATAAGAAAAGTCACTTATTTCTGTTTAACAGGTCATTTGTTGAAATCTGAAGGTAAAATAGAGAGTAGTGAGGGGAGAAGATGTTAGCTTCATTTCTGGGAGATGGAAATAAGATATCTGAGTGGTGATCTCATCTAAACAGGAAGTGGTACTTTAGGTCACTCCTTTTACAGATTGTTGGTAGTTGGGTTTCTGCTGTATAAAAGTGGTTCACAATCCCCTTGAAATGGTTGCTAGGATATTTGGTATTGTACGTGACAGGGTTAAATATGTTACTGTTCTTAGTTGAATTTTTTCAGTATATTTAAGTTAGTCAAACAGATTAGGATCAGTAAAGGATAAGAAAAAAATGGTTTAATGTTGATTACTTGCTACAAGATAATGAGGTGACTGACAGATTAGAACAAAGAAGAGATTTGTGTAAAGAATGGATAAAGATCACAATATAATATGTTGGCATATAAATGCACTCATTGTCCCATGAAAAGAACCAGGGTATTCATGTTGTTAAAATATAAGCAAAATTTAGTATTGTTTCAGGAGACACATTTAACAATGGATAAATATTATAATTGCTTAATATGGGGTATATGCAAAGGATCTTTGCTAATTATCCTGGGAGAAGGTGGGGAGTGACAATGGTAATGTAGAGCAGAGTCATTTATGCAGTGCAGGAGTGTGAGATAGAAAAGTGTGGAAGATGTGATAAAAGGCTTACTAAATGGACATTTAGTCACAGTAATACATGCACATATTCTCCCTGGGACAGACAGTTCTGATTTAGCAGTAGGAAGACTATGCAGCTAGGAGCAAGTTCAAAGAGAATACACTCTCGGGAAAATTTTTGCATTGTTATATTGAATTTATGGAGATGGTCAATACATCAAAACAGTAATGAGGGTCATAGTAATTACAAATCATTTCCATACAGATATTGCTCATTTTCATGTATATAGAAAATATTTGTCACAAAAAAACATGTTAACAAAGTTTAATACTTTTAAATTCAGCCAGTAATTTTGTTGCATTACGTACCTTTGGTTACAAGCTTGAAGATGACGGTATGAAATTTATCTAAAATAGAAAAGCTAGAAATGTATTCTTGTAAAGCAGATGTGTTTCAGCAAATCCTAGAGATTTTCTTGGACTCGTGAGGAGGGTTGAAGGTCAAGGCTTGGACTATATCAGAGTAATGAAACGATTCTAAAGAAAAGGCTAGACTTGATTTGCATTAATATACAAAATTATAGAGGAAGGATTATGAAAAAAAACTTTCATTAATTAAATCAGAAATTAGTAAAAGTATACTATAACCTGGAAGGAAGAGATGGATGGATGAGTAAATGCAACTTCACCCGAATTTAGCAACCCTGTACTTCGTTGATAGGAGAAACCTATAAAGTGTCCCAACATATCCTTGTTCAACCCATCTCTGAGTTACCTTCAAAACACAAGGGCTAAAAACTAACATTGGATTTTTAGGCCAGGCTTCTTAATATCATCACAGAGTAATTGCCTTGTACGTACTTATGAAACTTTAAGAGTGGGAGATAGTGAACACAGAAAAAAATTGGTATTAGTTGGACATCTTAATTAGAGAAGGCCACAAGAATGTTTAGACTGGCAAATCTTGAGTACTACCCTAATGTACAGAAGTTTCCGACACTGTGGTTTCAGTGGCAACAGACAGAAAAGGATAATTGAGAGGGTGAGATATATGGATGCAAATAAATGGTTGTGAGTCCAAAGAAAATCATACATTTGCTTAGGAAGTATGCGATTTATGGAGATGGTCAATGCATCAAAACTTTTGGAGAAGAATTGAATAAGGAGTTCAGCTGAAAAATGGATTATTACTAGGGAGAGATAAACATGAAACAATTAATTCAAACTCAGACCAGGCGATGAGGGAGATAACTCAGAATGAGATGGAGCCGGTGTTAGAAGGCATGAAGCAGCCCCCCCCCCCACTCATCTTCCATGTCTCTTTTATTCCCTTCTGTTAGCAAATATAACTGATCAAATACTGTGTGTGTTTAATTTAATTGAGAGCACAGTAGCCTACAGATACAAGGTTATGCTGTTTTTCCACCTGATAAATGGTTAAGAAATGACTTACAGCTTTACAGCAGTTATTGGTCAATTTTGATTGTTTTTCTTAAACACAAACTTGTCTTTGCCTGGATCTTGGCTTATTAGCAGCAGTACAAAAGAACTCCCAGTCCACACTCTTGCTTCCCCTCCCCTTCCCTGTTTATTACCTTAAGCCAATCCCAAAGTTAATAAATATTACCTGTGGCAGGCACCATTTTTACAACTACAACCACCCTGCTACAGGCCCCATGAGGAGCTCATTGTCTCTCCAGTAAGTGTTTCACAACTGTCTATGCTTATTTATGTTGAATTGTGTTCTACAGACATCTAATATGATTTATGCTGTATTACTGGAGGGAACTATGCCATGCTAGCATGTGTTTGTCTTCACCAGGTTGTTCAGTATATTAGTATGTGCTATTTGCATAGCTGCACCTTGTCAACTAATAGTATTCCTGTATATGTGTTGGGTGTAGACAGCTCATACTGCTGTCTAATTATATAATTGTGGTGTAAGTGGTGCATAGAATCACATTACAGACCCAAGACAGAGTGCTGCTTGCTATATTTTTATCTGTGACTACACACCTGTCAGCTGAGATCCCTTCTTACTAATGTTTTATCCAATTGGCTCAGTATTTGCATATACTAGTAGTTGATTCAAGACATATTTTCTTGTGCACAATTTGTTTTGTAGTCCTTAAAATGTATCTTTACCATCTCAACAGTGCTTACACCTCTCTGTACTCTTCTTTTCTAGACCTAACACCGCTCTAAGTAATCGGCTGCAATAACACCTTTATCTTTAACCTAACAAGTGGATACACTGTTATATGAAAAGCGCAGTCCATGTCTGAACTGTCTGTAAACACAAACAGCTAAAGTTAACTTTGTGTATGTGTCTACCTGTTTGAGCTAATATTCATTATCCCCTGGGGAGCAATCTGCTTTGGCTTGTAAGCAGCCCCCCCCACACACACTCATATTCCATGTCTCTTTTATTCCCTTCTGTTAGCAAATAGTATCCATAACTGATCAAATACTGTGTGTGTTTAATTTAATTGAGAGCACAGTAACCTACATATACAAGGTTATTCTGTTTTCCCACCCTAGATAAATTGTTAAAAAATGACTTACAGCTTCACATCAGTTCTTGGTCAATTTTGATTGTTTTTCTTTAACACAAACTTGTCTTTGCCTGGATCTTGGCTCATTAACAGCAGTACAAAAGAACTCCCAGCCCATATTCTTGTTTCCCCCTCCCCTGTTTATTACCTTAAGCTAATCCCAACGTTAATTAATATTACCCTTGGCAGGCACCATTTTAGATTTTACACAGCCGGACTGGGTCTGAAGCACTAATAGCTCCCTTCCAATCAACATCTTAGAAAACCTTTATTACCTGATTTGGCTTACTGAGTCCCTTACTATCTATTAAAGAGTACCTCAGTGGAAAACTGCTCAAGAAAGCTTAATGATTTACGTGTGAGCTCTTGAACGCTAAATGTCTTACCAGGTTATAAAAGTGAAATTTACTCTCATAGCCATAAAACTATAAAACGTAACAAACGCAACTCTTTAGACAACTTGCTATAAAAATGAGGAGAGGAACCTAATAGAAAGTAAGAAAGAACCTACTTTTAGCTCCAGTGCACTCATGCAGTATACACAGACCCTTACTACCTCATGTCTGGCTTGCCCCTGCTCCGCTCACCCTCACTGCACTTGGGCTTGCTCCGCACACCACCTGCCTCCAAATCTCACCCGCCCCAGTGATGTTAAATATATATAGTGCTACAACCACACCCCTTCTTTCTTCAACCAATCAGCTATATCGAAGTCATCAATAGTCTCTCCAGTACCTAACCTTTCTATCCTATCTTAAAAAGTTTAAACTCGGGACAAGTCAACCTTGATAATCCCAACTTGCAATGAAACCACTTGAAATACTACCACTGTACTCTCTGCTACCCTTTCTGCTTGTTCCATATCTTCTTACTGCCTATGAATATAATACATACCCAGGTTTCCACTACCCAAAAGGCCAAACCTCCACTTTTATAGCTCCACACAAGCGTGAACACTTAATTCATCCCTTCCCATCTAACTCCTTACGTACTCTGTATCAGCATCCCATTAGAACAAGATATGCCAACCCTAAAACCAAAATATACCAAAGTCTATTAATTAAAATCTGGAAGCTCACAATCAGATTATAATGCAACTTGACAATGGATGGAGATATCCACCCAAATCCTGGCCCTTCACTTGATCAATCACCTAAATATCAGAAGTGTAAACAATAAGATTCAACACCTACATGCCCTCTTAGATGCTCTTTCCCCATACATACTATGTCTTACTGAAACCTGGATAAAACCTTTTACTTCAGATAAAGAAGTTATAGCACCAGGCTATAACATCCTAAGGCTTAATAAAACCAATAGAAAGGGAGGTGGGGTAGCTGTTCTGTACAAATCCATGCCTGAAGTGTCCAATAATGCCCTGCAAACATCCCTGTTTGGCAATGCTGAAATTCTTATCACTAAGATCCACATTAATAAGAACAAATGTATAACTATCGTCTGTGTCTATATTCCCCCAGGCAATAACATAAATACCCTTGAAAATATCCTACATTGGTTAGCCAGCAATTACTCCCGAGAAACCATTGTACTTGGGGACTTCAACATAGACTGGAACATGTGTTCCTCAGAACCCCCTACTCACCACATAAACCTTTATGGATTTTCACAGGTCATATCCTCCCCACTAGGATCAGTAAATCCAACAATAAAGCAAGTATTCTGGATTAGATTCTTGTAAACACCCATCCCCTCAAATACAAGAGTCGGACCCTGCCTGATGATGTAAGTGATCACTTCCTCACCTATTTAATCAGGCAAAAAACTGATATCCACAACCAGTCCATTTTTAAAACAGTAAGCAACAATAAGAATTTCAACTGCACACATTTCCAAAATGAGCTAAAATCTTGCAATTGGTCAGTTCTGAAACAATTACCACTTGAAGAAGCAGTAAATTACTTTAATACCAAATTCCTATCCATCCTTGACACCCATGCACCAGCACGGACTATTAGAACCAAAACAAAAGTTGCTCCTTGGCTCTCAAAAGAAGCCAGACATAAAATGCTACTTAGAAATAGGGCTTGGGTCACTTTGAGGACCACAAAAAAACCCACAGATCAACTTCGATACAGACAGCTAAGAAATGAAACAAACAAAAAATCCACTGCATTAGACAAGAAAAACTATTACTCTCATCTACAAGAAAAACACCAAAACAAGCCACAAAAGTTTTGGGTAGGTATAAACAAACTCCTTAGTTCAGGACAGTCCTCCACTTCTACCCCCTTGGATTCTAACCAAAACCCCCCAGCAGAAATTGCCAATACCTTTACAGCTTCTTTACAACAACCACCCAGATCCTAGCTAACCAAATATCCCCTGGATGCCCATATTCTCTGGCCACTACACCCTGCTTCCAACTCCCCTTTAACTTCAAGCCAGTTTGGACATCTTTGGTCTGAAAATTGCTTAAAAAACCTACCACCCTGTCGGCTGATCTCCTCCCTGCAGAATATCTACAAAAAGCTGCAGATCCCATTGCATACCCCATTACTATCCTGATCAATAGAACTATAACTGAAGCGTCCATTCCCTCCATCTGGAAGATATCCCATGTCATCCCACTCCATAAAGGGGGCAGCTCTACTGAATTTTCAAACTATAAACTCATAGCTATTCTGTCACCCTTGGCTAAAATGATGGAAAAATGCATCCACAATCAACTCCTGAACTAGCTTATCCATAATAAACTTCTAGCCAATACCCAACATGGCTTTAGACCATTCCATAATACAACCTCAGCCCTCCTCTCCTACTCTAACATCATTAACCAACATCAAAACAATAATAAACTTTCCTCTGCTATCTTTATTGATCTTTCAAAAGCCTTTGATATGGTAAACTACCAAATACTCATAAACACTTTGAAATCCATCTCCCTAGAGGACCAGCCTATCCAATGGTTTCAATCATATCTCAGTGGTAGACAACAGGCTGTCCTATGGCAGAGCAAACTATCCACCATTTTACCCATCATCCTCGGAGTACCTCAAGGCTCCATACTAGGTCCACTATTATTTGCCATTTTCATCAATGATTTGTATAAGGTCATCTCAAATGCAACATGCATTCAGTATGTGGAGACTCCACTTTAGTATGCTCTGACACTTCACATACAGAGTTGCAGATTCTATCCCAAAATACTTTTAACACAGTTGAAAACTGGCTCCTTAACTGTTGTCTCATGTTAAATCCTAATAAAACCAAGCTGCTGCTTTTCTCCCCCACTCACAGGTCTGCCCCTATAACCTTTACATTTAAATCCAACAACTGCACCATTATTTCCCCAGATTCCTTAACCAAACTGTTAGGAGTTATAATAGATAATAACCTTAAGTTTGATCTGCATAGCAATAAAATTATTAAAGCAGTTAATAAAAAACATTGTCTCACTATATAGGATCAAGCCCTTCCTAATGCCATTAGCCAGAACTGTGATTGCTCATACACATCTACTCTCCACCCTCCTCTATGCTTCCCCTCTATTTACAAACCTCAGCAAAACTGACCTTAATAAACATTCTAGGAGCTACAATCACATTGCTAGATTTGCTACCGATGCAGCCTACAGAACTCTTCACTGTCATAGCCTAAATCTACTAGGATGGCTTGAACTGCCTAACCTACTTATAGTTGCACATAAAATCCTGTACCAACCAGATAATACACCCGCCCTTAAAAACCTCATCACCCCCTACAGTACCCTTAGCGCACTTCGTTCATCTGAAAGACTACCAGTTCAAACTCTCAAATCCAACAACACAGCCGGTAAATCTCTATTTGCTAACTCTGTTGTCAAAACTTGAAATTCTCTTCCTGCTAATCTTACATCTGAACTCACTCTACTTCAATTCAAGAAAAGTCTGATTCAGTACTTTACAAAACAATGGCTATGTCCTTGTTCTAATCCAGACTAACTCTAACCATCACTCGTGTGCACATGGGGACTTCTGCCTACACTTTATTTTTTCTTAACTTATAAATCCTATGATCTCCTAGGATCTACTACCAGGTTAACCTACTAGGCATTCAATACCCTATCATTCTTAAAAAACGCTGCCTAGAATTTTCCATCTGAGCAAAAATGTAATAATTTGTTTGTGTATCTATTTTTGTGTTTGTTTACATCTGTGCAAAAATCCTTTTATTTGTATTTTATTTTGTGTTTTAAACTGTAAAAATGTAACAGTTTGTTGAATGTCTTTTTGGAGGTTTTCTCCCCGGGCATACGCTGAAAATGAACATGTATCCAGCCAGACTATCCCGGTAAACAAATGTTAAATAAATAAATAAATAAATAATGAACCTTTTTATCCAAGTATATTCAGGTAAGCATTGCTGTGGGATTCATGTGGTGTTTACAAAAAAAAATTAGATTGCAAATGCATTGAAAAGGTTTGGTATGTTGTTAAGTTAAAATGTTATTTATCATTTATGCAAGACTTTCTCTGATTGTTTATGGTATTTCCATTCTTACATTGCTACTGACATTACCTCAGGCAGCTTCAGTCTTTTTCACATGAACCCTGCTAGCTGTGAGGAGAATGCACTGTATGTCAAAATGTTTTCTTACAGAATCTAACTTTTGAAATTGTGATCAAAATTAATTTAGTAGGTTTTTAATTTTTTTAATTTTTCTGTACTAAATTAACACCCTGTCACATGTTTATAATGCCTTTTCTGAGACTTAAAAGAGCCAGTGGAAATTTTTCTAGTTTCATCTATTATCAAGTGACATTTTAAGTATTTAATTGTAACCTTTTATCAAAATTAAAAAGTGCAATTGCAGAATTTTATTTTTGTTCCATGTTCAGTGTTTCATTTATACTGTCATGGTTGTATGTATGATTTAAGGTCACGTTAGATTTATTTTTTAGGATACAATTGCTTGTGTGAAGACTGCTCTGTGAAAACATGTAGTTGTGGTAACATTGGCTTAGAGGGCATTCCACTTGATATGTTGGGGTGTCAATACTGATATTTTGTAACCACTGTGCACTTACATTCTACTTTAGAATTTTCTGCCTGAAATGGATAGTAAATTGTATAATTTATTAAGTGCATTTAATGAACATAAGTGCACACTGAAATGAGAAAGGAAAACGGAAAATGGGAATAGTTTACTTTATCTGACATTGTAGTTTGGGAAAACAGAGTAACGATTCAGTATCTCTATTCAGTACACTACATTTTGCAACAGCATTTTTCTGTACCATTTCATGGTGGCTTTCATTTGCCTCATTATGCCTTTTTGACAACATATCTTTTAGTTTTTAATTGTTTTCTAAGATAATCAGACTTTGATAAACTCACATCTAACCACTCATAACAAAGTGAGTGAACTTCTCAAAATATGCACTAATTATACAAAACTATTCAGACAGTGTTGATAAGATTATTAATTTTGTTGTCTTTTTTTATAACAGTATAATTGTTATACTCTTAGGTTCAAACAGAAATAAAGAAGACTTGGACAAGATGGAATCTAGCTTTTAACTGGAAACAAACAACACAGTGTGGCAATTATCGGTACGGGTCAGTCCTGACAAATGTAACCAGCAGCAGTACTAGTCATGCCCAGATGGTTGCAAGCTCACGAATGGTACTTCTCTCCAGTAAGGTGTGTAGAACTGGGCCAAAGGTGCTTGAGGGCCAGGTTATTTTACCTGGATATGTAAGAAGCAACTCCGACCAAGAAAGCTTGCACCCTTCAATCCCAGAGGAAAGCAATGAGAATGAGGAAAAGAAAGTAGATGACATCTCACTGAAGGAGACCCCAAGACCAGTGATAGGGGATCATGCTGCAGAAAGTGAAGACACCTTCTCAAACCTATAGAATCTGCACTGGGACTATAATGTACAATATATGTATTTTTGTTGTAGCAGTTATTATACAACAAATCCAGCATACAGCTGCATGTCTAAAGTTGCTTGCACTATATGAAATAAAGGAGGGCTTAATTTATTTCTAACTACTTGGAGACCTATCTAGTTTTGTGCTTCTGTTCTTGTTCTATTTTGTTCAGTCTTTAAAACTAACATTCAAGACTTTCATCCACAGTTCTCAGTGAAATGCACTTGGTAAAAAAACTAACAACATTAATGCTTTCTGAGTTTAGGCACACAATGGTACATTTAATAATCTGCTACCAGAAGGCCGTAAATATGGAGCAGGTCAGTCAAACAGTGGAACAAGCATTATTTCCCTGTATAGCATCACATGGGAAAGATGCTTTTTCATATACATTTCATAAAATGTACACTGATGAATTACATGACAATAGTAAAAAATCAAAATAATTATTGGTTACTAAGTGAGTCTCTGGGTCACAGAGTGGTGCTGCAGCTAGCACTCCTGCTCCATCATGCTTAGCCCTTTAGTTCAAGTCTCAGCAGGGATGCATTTTTTCTACAGTCTGCACATCTGTCTCATGTCCATATGTTTTTTTTTTCTTGGTACTCCTATTTCCCAAAGACATGTCATAGCTGAACTGGCATTCTTCCAAACTGTATTTAAGAGTGCTTCTGACATAAAAGTGAATGAATGTCTGTGCCCCCTTTCAAAGCAATAAAAGCAGTCCCTCTGCTCCTGGATTTAATGCCTATTATGTGTTCAGACCTATTGGCAGAGCTGAAGCTGGCTCATTTGGCAGCTGCTGCCACCCCCCCCCCAATCTAGTGCCCCTCAACACAAAGTTGAGTAGAAACAAAAAGTCCCTTCTCCAATCTGGTGCTGTTCATTTCTGTAAGGAGGACCAGCAGATTCTAAAACCTTACACCTCATGTCCTAATGTGAGAGCAAAAAAGCATTCCATTTTCTCCATTCTGGTGCTCCTACCTACCTCTACATCCTCATGTCCTAATGATCTATGCCCTACACTCTACATGCTCTAAGCAGGAGCACCACATCCTAAAGCTCCCACACTCTACTGTCCCACAGAGGACATATGAGGAGGAAAAATAAAAAAAAACAAAAAAACAAAAAACAAAGATCTGCTAAATGACCTCTCTAACATCTTTCACCTGGGATAGCTGCCCCTTGACAAGACCCCAGTTATGCTTCAGCCACTGGCAGTTGTGGGGAGTATCAGACTTTGCCAAGGATATCATCCCCTTTTGAATGATTACTTGGGACACCACATTTGGAGTCTGATTTCAGACTGCCCAAAACAGATTAATTACCATCTCATGTCTACCTGTTGAACACCCTCTATGTCCCCTTCTGAGTGAACAGCTATTGTAGCACTTTAGCTGTAATTCCCAATAAACCCAACACTTTTCTACTGAAGGATCTTAACTATCCATCAGAAAACATGATGACCTACAGTGTCAATGACTGGCAAGCTTAATACTTCATTAAGATTGTAAATGTTAACTTCCAAATACAAACCATTAACTACTCCACTGGTGGCCCAAATACCCTTCATTTTGTCCTCATAAATATGGCCACTTCTTCCACACATCCCTATATATTACCCCTCGTTAAATCAGATCTGGAATATCTCTGTGTTTAGGAACTCCTCAAAAATAAAATCACAGATACTTGATGACCTAAATAAATTCTTTTGTATTCGTTCTTCAATGGATTGCCTCACAGCTTTGCCTCTGACTTCTACTCCCACTTAAGTAGTATTGGTAAGGCAGTGCTGATATTGTTGCAGGAGGTTTGTGTGACACAGGCTACATGGGAAGGAGAGAGGTGGATAAAATCCTGAAACAGATATTAGCAGGTTCGCGGGTTCTTTTCAGGAGTTTCAATGTTTAACAATGCTCAAAGCTTGATATCCGTGGGTGGACACAGCAGTGGCACTGTTGCTCTCCTCTTCGCCCTGTTTGAGCAGTGGGACTGCACCATCTACTGGTGGATATTTTCTTTCTGCAGCGTTACTGTGCTGCTGTGAGTTCATTTGCTGTGCTGTGCTGCTGTGATTTTGTTTGCTGTGGATTTATTTGTGCTTGTGTCCATTAAAGAAGTTGTCCATTTGCTGAGCTCAATGTGTGCCTTATTTCAGGTTTACTAGTTTTAATTTTGGGCACTCAGACCACTGTTTTTAGTTTAACACATATATGTATACATGGCCCTAAAATTGTGTAAGGAGCCTATGGTTTGAAAACAGTCCAGATGTAAGTTTAATCCTCCACTGGCCAGATGCAAAATGAATGTGGGTTTTCATGCCATTGCAATGAATGTGAGTTTCAAGAACAGAGAAGTTTACTGCTTATATACTAAGTCTGCTTTCATTGCGTGACAGTATTGTTTGTTTAGCAAATGGTTCAGTGTTTGTCTGAAACTCAAATATCTATAATTATTTAAGTTTTGCAGTCCTCATAAATTTGCCAGAAAACCACACACATGATGAACAGACCAAAAATATGACACAATCAGGGACAAACATATGCTCTGATCTCTCGACCTCTTAGGGCAAGAATCGGGAGAAAGTGTGAAAGGCTCACAATCATGGGCAAATTTTAAGCTTTACTCTTGTCACCAAAGCAATGAATGAAGGTAAAAAAAAGTAAAAGGAAATACCAAAGGGCTTTGGCCGACTAAGTTTGAGATGACTGCAAGCTCGGAGCAATTATTGAATCCCCAAATGACTTAACCATCATGCAGGAAGATTTGTCCCAAACAATAACTGGTGCCAGAATCATGAATTGAAACTAAACTCCAAAAAATACATTATCCTATCCTTTGGGAAGTAATCTACTCCAGCGAACTGCCAAATTGACAATGCCGCCTGAGAACTGACCCGGTTGTTTGGCATTTGGGAACTTGTGTGTACAGTGACCTAACTTTTGACCAACATGTGCCCAGAGTCATAAGAAAGTCTTTCTATACTGAAAACCTTACTGTCCCCTAAGCCCTCATTAGGTCAATTATTTTGTATAATGCCCACTTTGGCATGTATCTGTCCAGACTAGGGTTGTCACCTGTCCATCTTTGCGAGGGACAGTCCCACTTTGGGCAGTTGTGTCCTGCGAAAAAAAATAAAAAATGGCAAATGTCCTGAGATTTTAAGACAAACTATATTTCTTAAGTTTTCTTTAATATTTGCATAAAACAGTTATTTTGTATCTGAGACACATAAATATTATATGAAATAGCATAAGCAACTAAAATTCTACAAAATAAGCTTTTATTTTGGTAAAAAAAGTGAAGTTCTGTCCTTTGCACTAGCTGTGGGTATATTTTGTTCTGCAAAAAATCTCACATTTCTACAAAAAAATGTCCCACTTTGGGCATCTGAAAAGGTGGTAACCCTAGTCCAGACCCATGCAACAACTGGAATACCCACAGACATACCTTACCAAAAGGACAGAAGTCCTAAACAATAGGTTTTGCATGGACCACCTCAAAGATTTATCACTATACTCAGTATCCTAAAGAATGCTTACAGGTGACGTCTGGCATGCAAAGCATCCTCCAGCCTAATACAGATGGACCTACTGAACATCGACAAGTCAAATGGCATCAGAAATACTCAGTCTGGGTATCTAAACTGAATGTTGTGGAGAGATGGGTATATATTACAGACGCTACCACTGTTCCAGAACAGAGTATCCATTCAAGTAAAACAAAGTTTATCCCTGTCCATATTCAAATGCAACTTGGATCTAAGGATGGATACTAGAAAATCGACCCCAGGATTGCCCCTTGTGCCACTAATGGATAGAGGCAATTCCTAAATGCTACATCCCTTACATGGGTTCCCCTCAAATTATTTATGGTATGATCACAGTTATTCTCACTGGGACTAATGTATCAGCCATGAAATAGGTAAGACCAATCAGGAAATGCTAATTCAAGCACCAAAAGGGAATTGTCTAAGCTTAAAATGTCTTCCAAGTGAACATATGTTGTGGTAGTAAATAGTTTTAAAAAACTGCCCTTTTTAGATCACTAAGTGCCCCTATCACCCCCCAACTAGTCTTCAGCAGCTTCCAGCACCTATGCCTCAGTGACAGACTTGCTTCCAGGAGGATGTGGTATATGTCTGATTTCAACCTGTTTGGATCCCTGGAGGTATCATGGGCAAAAAAGCTTGGACTGTGTGCATGTTATTTGAATTGATTTCTCTGCTGAACACTATTAATAACCACTATCCCGGGTAAGGAGATTCTCCTTTCTGTGCCTCGATAAGTGCCCAGACTGAGATGCTGACACTTGTGGCTGCACCTCACATTGTGCTCCTCCTCCAGGCAGAAGAAGTGTTGATGCTCTGGGTCTTGTCTCATGATATGGAAGCCTTGTGAGCACTTTGAATGATTTTGTGCATTATGTATTGAATGTGGAATCTTTTCAGTAGTATAAACCTGGATAAAGGTTTAAGCTCTGAAAGAGGTAGAAAAGAAACCATAAGCTTAGAGGCTAGGTGTTCCTATCTAGTGCGGGATGTGATATCATTGTGTGCAATGGCATTAGCTGAATGCCCTTTAGTGTGGGAACTTCAGATGGGAAAAAAAGTATCAGATTGGAACCAAAGAGCAGAACATCCCCAACTGCAGTTAATTAGGCCATCAAGAAGAGTCCCCCAGAGATAGATATTAAAATATCTCTGACGACTATGAAACAGAATTGGAATAAATTTACTACGAGACATCAAGAAGGATCCCCAGTGCCAGATATTCAACTATATTTGCCATGGTTATGAAATAGACGTAGAATAAAATGCTTACATTTGATGTGTGCAGTATACTTAGGAAATTATTTCACAGTACTACTTTTTATGTATTATTACATGGGCAGTTGGTGGTGAAGATTGTTATTAGTTATTTATTTATTTCGCATTTCTTTATTGGGAAAGTCTAACTGGGCATGGATCCCATTTTCAGCGGAGGCCCAGGGAGAAAACTCCAGAATGATTAGTACAGCAAATACAATAAATACAGTACGCAAGTTAATAAAGTACAGCACAGAGTCAAAAAGTTAATAAGGTTCAGTTTCAAGGCGAAGAAAACAACAAAAAGTAAATAAACTATAAGGAGCACAGTGTGTTACTATAAACAATACAGCTGAAAGGACATTGTGTTCCGTCATTTGGTTACATTCATTAGTGGCTAGAACAGTAAACACACATTGATTGATTAAGAGTATAGAAAGGAGTTGGTGCAAGCTTTCATAGAAGGTTAAAGTATGATATAATCTAATTAAGTGAAGCTACCCAGGGTCAGAACAAGTACATAACCAAGAACTATGTAAATGGGGCCAGATGATTTTTTTTTTAATTATTTTTGTTTTCAGTGTTCCTAATATCTACCAGGATAGTATTCCATGCTTTTGCAACAGAAATGGAAAACAAGGAGTCTCCAGAACTATTGTTGCTTTTGCCTATGTCACCCAGTGCTTTATTGGTGGATCTTAATAGGCTTTTGTTAGAGTAGATATTAAGTAGACCTTGAAGAGCATGAACTCTATTGGGATAATATAGAATTTGGTGGGCTATTGTAAGCTGGTTATATGTGAGCAGGTTGGGTAATTCTAGCCAGGATAGTTGCTTGATTGCTATGCAGTGGTTTGTCCTGAAGGATGAGTCAGTAGCAAACCTAGCTATTTTATTATAGCAGGTGCTTAGTTTGTTAAAGTCTGCTTTGTCAGGGTTAATGAGTATGAGGGAGGCATAGAGGAGTGCAGATAGTAGGTGGGTTCTTGTGAAGGTGGCTTTACTGTCATTAGTGAGGTACTTTTAGCATCTATATGGAGTTCAGAATTTTTTATGGACTTTCTTTATTTTCTGTACAATGTGCATATTGAATTTCATGTTTCAAGGTTAGTTACCATTTTGTTAACTCCCCCCATGAGTTTATCTTTGGAAACAGTGATTATGTAGAGTGATTTTGCTATACATAAACTGCGCTTTTTGTTGATGCTAGAGTTTTGTTATGGTCATTATTTTTTTATGAATTTGTAAGAGAAAATTAACATTTTTGTGGGAGTAACCAGTTTTTTTCCTGAATTTGTAAGAGAAAGTTAACATTTTTGTGGGAGTAACCACAGGATTAACTACTGCCACAATATTCAGTTTTCCAGTTAGATTACCTTATTAATGCTATCTGTGCACATCTTACTCTCAATATGATATAATAAAATACAGAGCAGGTAAAAATACAGCAACAAACTTCTTTGTTAGTCAGATTAAGTCATCGTGCACTTACTTAAAATAAAAAAAAAAAAGTGGGAAGGAGATGTCAAGCTAAGCATGTGATCTAAGTATCACTGCAGTTTTTGATGTGATTGCTACAATGTTTCTAGATTTAGAATGATGTGCATATTGGAGTCATTTTACCAAATCTGAGACTTTTTGGTAAATATCTTTTTCCCTCATTTAAAGACCCCCTTTAATGTGAAAACTAAGTTCTAATCTGGGGAAGATTTTGCTCTCTGTTTTATGCTAATCTGCTCACAGCCCAGTTTTAATTAGAATATATTTAATAGTAGCAAATTTTAATCAACTCTTAATATAAATGATATAATGTTAATGTTCAGAATGAACCAAATCACAGCCTTGCTTGGACACATAGTGAGGTGGGTGTAGAATTAAATAGCTGGAGGAGGATTACATATGCATAAGAAGTGCGATAGCATGGATGTGTCTTGGGCAGTATTGCAGAATGAAGCTGCACAATTTTGAAGACAGGGTTCACTATGTAAATGAGTAGACTGTGCTATGATTGGACATGTGACCCAAGTTCATAGATGGATCAGTAGCATGTCCAGTCTGATGCTTATTCACATATGCAAAATGGTCACTGCTGGAAGCCTATACAACTACTACAAAATGAAGTAGCAGCAACATTTATTTTACCAATGGGAAGGAAAGGGGGAGATAGGATGGTCAAAAATGAAGAAGAGCAAGCTGAGGAATGCAGAGAAGGCCAAAGGAAAGGAAAATATGATATGGGAGTGAGGAAAGAAGGATTTCTTTGAACAGGTGCTCTTTATTATTTCTTGAGAAGAATGGTAAAGGGGTACAGAAACATGAGGAAATTGTGGGTAGGAATGAGGATATAGGGATAACAACAGGGGCATATTAAATTAATATTAAAATTAACACATATGAATAGATTCACACAGTTACAGTAAAACAGTACTTAACTAAGCTCACTATATTTTCCTAACTGATTTAGAGAATTATTATCCCTGGTAAGATTAAGTAGGTGATGGATCCTTCTATGTCAGGTTCCAAGAAACAGACTGCTGCTGAGACTTCAGTCTCCTCTAATAATAAGACATTATTTATGTACAGAATGACATCACATACATCTGGTCATCTAACCTCTGGTTCTCATGCAACCCCCCCATTCCTAGAAGTTGTTAGGATTTATCACATAGGTATCAATAATACACACTAAGAGCGTTGCTAAGATCTGCTGCAGCTCCTGGAAATCATAAAACAATTTCAAACCCCCACCCTTTTAGAATAGCAATTAGTTCACACCAATGACAATGCAGGAAGCCTCCTAGTACAGACTTTTTGTCTCTGCCTACATTCAAAACTGTGAGATAACATCTTCATGTCCGAGGCCCAGTAATTTAATTTCTTACTATTTTCAAATTTTGCTGCAGCTGGATTGTGATTAACCTCTTCTCTTCCAGTATCCAGTGTTAAAACACATACATTTAATTAAGTTACAATAATACATATATATTTCTTTTATATCCAGCAGGGCACACACTGTTGGTACATTTTAAATCAAGCATCTGTACAAATCAGTTTGATATTCAAATAACATATAATTCTTTACTAAATTCTGGCTATCTATGCTAGCATATGTTATACATCTGCTGCCTTACTTCTCCTGGAAAACTGGCAATACCGCACATCGTCACAACAACATAAAGCAACTTCATCAATATTTTGAGGCCTACTAACTGTACAGTGACTTGGCAAAAAGCAAATTCTTACTGCAGTAAGGGGGGTTTCTTATTCCATCTGTCTGAAAAGGTCATGGTGGTGCCTCCACGGATCACTATATTTTGTTAGTGTTTGCCAGAATGGATGATACCTGTGATATAATTTACCACCCTGGTAAGGGTGAGTTAAACATCCAGCTGGAAACAAGAGACCTTCATAGTCCTCCAGGAGGCATTCCCTGTGCTGCATGTGCAGCAGGTGCTGAAAGATTTTGGCCAAATTGTTTTCCCCAACTGACAGCTCTGCCAGAGTCAGATCCTACTGAGGGTATGTCTACTTGGTAGGTCACAACCAGGAGTAAAATGATAGCTGGAGCACAGTGCTTCACGTTGCAGACAACACAGTGGCACAATACCCATCTATGGCAATGCAAGGCACATGGTGAGTGACATGGAGGAGGGTGCTTGCTGCAAGACCAGGATCCACAGGCATGCATATCTTAAGTGACCTACATATCCAAGAAGAGCCAAGATGGGCAGCTGGCTAACTCAGTGATTGTGGTGATTTTTGTAGTGTGACCAGGCTCCCCAGCTGGTCCAGACTGGACCTTGTAGCACATGATAGAGTGTTATTGGCCTGATTCAGAGATAATCATGCTAAATTATTCATTTGCATAAACACTACAGCTCCCCTTATATCTCAGTTCTTTGTTTTAGCCAGCACCATTCATGCCAGATGCACATTCCACATGTCCTCTACCTTTAAAAGCATGAAAGCTGCAGCACCAAGAAAACATCAGTTTGGGAGAGGGATGTGATATAAAAGAACTTGCGCAAAAGGGAATGTTTAAATACTTGGGAAATGATGAAGGATCAACAATAAATCATGAAAAAATTTGAATAAAACTTAGCAAGGAATATTTCAGAAAACTAAAATTAATACTGAAAATAGCGTTGACATCTAGGAATACAGCCCAATCTATAAAAAAAAAAATTGCTCTTCCTGTCTTAACTTACAATTTTGGAGTGACTGACTGGGCTCAAAGGGTGTTGGATCAGTTGGACAGGAAAACAAAAAGGATGCTTTATGCTTGTTGTAGGTCAGAGCATGTGTACATACCTTTTAGAAGCATTTCCAGATTTAGTAAGTGCATATAAATATTGAGCAGTGCCATTTTGAGAGAACAGCCAGAGTGTTAACATGTATGAGTGCGGTTGTCAGTCTGTTTATAAGTTTATTTAAGTTTAAGTTGCAAAGCCTCATTTCTGATGTGCTTTTGTGTAATAAAGCTGTTTGAACTTAACGCATGAATGTTCATCTGTTTTATCCTGACCAGATGAGCGACATGATGTCAGAACTGGGATTAAAAGAACAACTTCTTCAAGCCATGAGGTGCAGAGTTGAAGCTGAAGGCAGACTAAGCAGGTTGAATGAAACAGAGCTCAAACAAACAAAAAAGGGCTAGAAATGAGCTACAGTTAAAGAAAACTGCACAAATTATTTATTTGGCAAAGAAAATGAAACTGCATATTTCAAAGGCACAAAACACATTATTAATCAAACGAGTAGCACAAAAACATTATTAAGCAAATGAAAGGCACAAACCATATTATTAATAAAACAAAATGTTCAAAACCAAAATATTTGATAAAACTAGCAGAGATATTCATATGGAGCTCAGAATTACCTTTGGTTTGCATAACAAACATGCTTAAAGTAAAACAGGCACAAGAAAAGTATAATGAGCATGAAAAGAGATTAAAAAGGCATAATGAGTACAATAAAAGGGCAAATTAAGCTTAAAGAGCAAGGCAACTGCATGTTTTTTTAGTAAAATGCTGTGTTTGGGCACAAACTATTTTGCATTGACCAAAGCTATTCAAAGCATAACTAGAGTAGCTTGAAGTATCTCAGAGGTGTGCATAGTGTTTGCGGAGTGTGTGTTATTACGGTGCAATTATTTCAAAGAGTTTGCTGTGTACAAAGTATAGTTATATTGCAAGGTGCAGTCAAAGTACAGCCATTTCAAAAAGTTTCTTGAGCTGTATGCATTTATTTGCAGAGTGCCACCATTTCAGTGTTTCTTGCACTGTACAGAGTTATTTGCAAAGCATATCCATTTTGAAAGGTTCTTGTGCTGTGTACAGTTTATTTGCAAAGTACATTCATCTCAAAGTATTTCTTACTCTGAGCTTCTTCCATTGTGTACAGTTCATTCGCAAAGTACAGTTATTTAAGTATTTCTTACACTGATAAGGAATAGTTTTACAAAATACAATGATTTCAAAGTGTTCTTGTATGGAGACATTTGGCAAAGTACAGTTATTTCAAAGCATTTGTGCTTTTGGGCATAATTACAAGTACTGGCAAAAAGTTCTGGTATATATATATATATATATATATATATATATATATATACATATACATATATATATATATATATATATATATATATATATATATATATATATATATATATACATATACAATATATATATATATATATATATATATATATATATATATATATATATATATATATATACACACATATACAATATATATATATATATATATATGTATATGTATGTATGTTCATACACGATTTCAAGCACCTTCACTACTGTGTGTTGATATGGCAGAGACATTTTGCAGACCAGGTCCACTTGTGTTTGATCATAATATAGCAGAGAATTTGAGAATATTCAAGCAGAAATACAATATTTTCCTTCAAGCTGCTTTTTTTTACAAAGATGCATGTATGAGGGGATTCATTTTGCTTAATTTAGCTAGGTCAGAAGCCATTGAAAGAGAGAGCATTCATTGTGTATGCACCAGAAGTATATGCAGGAGAGGGGGCAAACCATCATATTGTGGTTCCAGTTGAATCAAGGGAGGATCCAAAGTGCTTAAAATGCAAATTCAGAGAAATGTGCAACCCCCAGACAAATGTTACATTAGACAGGCACTTATTTTAAACAAGAGACCAAAAGCTAGTTGAAACTTTTGCAGCTTGTATCACTCATTTGAAAAATAAAGCTAAAACGTGCAGATTTGGTGACTTGAAAGATGAGTTAATAAAGGACAGTCTTGTGTGTGGTGTTAATAGTGCTGAAGTGAGAAAGATTTGACTTTGTGACAGTGATTTAACATTAAGTAAAGCCATAGAGATTGTCAAATCCATAAATTCACAGAAAGACACACAAGTATGCTTACAAGTGATAGGAGCATGGTTTCAACAGCCTCTAGAGCAAACATAGGCAGCATGCAACACATGGCAAGCAGAAGCAGGCCAAAGCACATGGCAGCTGCAGCTCCTGGGGGTTTCCTGGGAGGACTCGTAGCTTTCTAGCAAGTTCCAAGACTAGCTCATTTAAAAGGGCATGCTCAGTACAGTATAAGAGTGAGTCAGTAAAACCCAAGTCAAATCTTATTGTTAACTGTCGTAATTGTGGTGCCAACCATGAGTCCAAAACAGAGAAGTGCATAGAATTTGGTCAGCAATGCTACGAGTGTAAAAATTTGAACCATTTTCAAAAGTTTTGTAAATCAAGCAAGCCTCATTCAGTTAATAAGAAAGGTCACTCAAAAAAGCAAGTTGATCATATTGGCAAAGAAGGAAGTATTTTATACTTCCCTGATCAATGGTAAACTTACAGAGCTCAAAGTAGACACTGGTTCAAAGTGTTATGTAATGTCAACCGAAATATTTTGCTAAAGTGAGAGCTGGTGAGCAACTTAATTTGGGCAATTGTGTGAAGCTTGTTGCTTATGGTGGTGAAGAGATTCAAACCGAAGGTCCAGTAGTGCTTTCATGCTATTCGGCTGGGAAAAGTTACAGCTTGCAATTTTATGTAGTCTGAAGACCTGTGCAGTCATTATTAGGTCTCAGAAACAGTATGAGAATGAAACTGCTTTCTTTTAACATAGAAGTCCATCATGTAAGCACATGTCCCAGTTCCAGCTTCAGTGATACTATTTTCTCAGAGTATGCTGATGTGTTCGATGACAAGCTAGGCAAACTTCCAGCTGTGTACTCCATGAAAGTAGACCCAGAGGTCAGTCCAGTGGTCAGACCAAAAGGAGACTTCCAATTGCTATGCAGGACAAGTCAAAGTCCAGTTAGACAAAATGGTGCAGCAAGGTGTGATTTGTCCAGTCACAGAATTGAGTGGGTGTCTTCCATGGCCGTTGCTCATAAGAACAATTCAGATGAAATCAGAATATGCATTGACCCAAGAAACTTAAACAAGGCATTAAAAAGACCTCATCATCCTATGCATATAGTCGAGGAGATTGCAACCCTAATGCCAAATGCCACTGTTTTTTCTGCCTTAGATGCAAAGAGTTCATTTTGGCAAGTAATGCTTAATTGTAAATCTTCACTACTGACTACATTCAGTACCCCATTTGGTAGATACAGATTCCTCAGGATGCCTTTTGGAATAAATTCTGCCACTGAAGTCTTTCAGCATACAGTGGAGAAATTTTTTTTCAGGCTGCCCATGAGCAATAATAGTTGATGATGGTTGGAGGTAATGGTGAAGTAGAGCATGGCAGAAACCTCAGGAAAGTTCTGGACAGAGCACGTGAAGTGAATTTAAAGCCCAATTCTCTGAAGTGCAAATTCAGATTACCAGAAGTTACTTATGTAGTTAATTTATTTACTAGTACAGACTTATGACCAGAGCCTTCCAAGCAGACAACCATTCTTGAGATGCTGGCTCCAGATGGTGTCTGACCTCTACAGCTTTTTCTTGCTATGGTTAACTATTTGGGCAAATTTATCCCTGACTTTAGTGAGTTATCAGTGCCTTTGAGAGAGCTGACATGCAAAAATGTTGCATGGTCATGGTTAGAACAACACCAGAGAGCATTTGATAACCTCAAACACCAAATTGCTAACCCGCCTACATTAAGATACTATGATGTCCACAAACCAGTAGTTCTTTGCTGTGATGCTTCAATGTTCAGTCTTGGTGCAGTTATTCTTCAAGAGTGCAGACCTGTTGCCCATGTATCTAGAACTCTTACCCAAACTGAGATGCAGTATGTGCAAATTGAGAAGGAACTTTTGGCAATTGTGTTTGTATGTTCAAAGTACCATGATTATATTTATGGCCGAGCTATCCAGATAGAAACTGACCATCAACCTCTAGTCACTATTTTAAAGAAGCCTATGCATTCTGCTCCAGCAAGACTACAAGGAATGATGTTCAAATTGCAAAAGTACAATTTCAAAATGGCCTATACAAGAGATAAACTTCTTTATCTGGCTGATACCTTATCCAGATCACCCAGAAATACCACGGAACAGCATGATGCAGAGAATTTTGACTTTGATGTCACGGAAGTGCATCATTTTTCTACCACTAGACTTGATGGGCTGAGAGATCATATGAAGACTGATCCAATTTTGCAGAAGCTCAACCACTTCATCAGTGTAGGATGGCTGTTGAAGCAATCCTGCATACCTTTAGAAGTACAACTTTACTTTCCATACAGAGATGAGATGCTGATGGAAGATGGTATCATTTTCAAAGGACCAAAAGTTGTTCCTACTTACTTACAATGTGAATACATTCAGATATTACATCTTGGCCATGCAGGTTCTGATTCTACCAAAAGAAGGGTGAGAGGACTAGTATTTTGGCCTTCTCTAGCAAAAGACATTGATGAAGTGCTTTCTTCTTATTCAGTGTGCAACAGTACTAAGCCGTATATGCAAAAACAGCCACTTCAGCTAAGCCAAATACCTGAACTACCTTGGTCAACATACATATCTGAGTGGAATAATCAACATTACTTAGTGTTGGTAGATTCTTACGCGAACTGGCTTGAGATTGATTTGCTACCTAAGCCAGTGCTGTTATTACTAAGATGAAATGTCAATTTTCAGTCCAAGGTAGTCCACACAAAGTTATTTCTGGCAATGGTTTTCAGTTTACCAGTCAATTGTTTCAGATATTTGATAAAGAGTGGGACTTTATCCATGTTGCAAGCAGTCCTGAATACCCACAGTCAAATGGCCTTGCTGAACATGCAGTTCAGAGTGCAAAGCAATTACTGGAGAGGTCAAAGCATGACAATACTGATATCTTCTTGAATTTTCTCAGTCTCAGAAATATACCCCGTGGAAACCTACTTGGTTCACCTACTCAGAGACTTCTATCTAGGCAAACCAGAACAACCTTGCCTATCAGTTCTATTTTGTTGGTGCCTAATGCTAAAAAGAGCAGAACAATCAAAGGCCAACTTTTTAAGAAGCGTTCTTCTCAGAAGTCCAGCTATGATAAAATGAGCAGATTTCTTCATCTGTTAAAAGAAGGAGAGACAGTGAGGATGCAAACAGTGAAAGGCTTTGATCGAATTGGTCAAAGTGAGAGGTATATGTACCAAGCTGAGTAACTACTTAGTGGAATCTGAGGGTATAGAATACAGGAGAAACCGCAGACATCTTCTTCCTGTATCAGAAATAATATCACAGCATTGTACCTGTGATACAGACTCTAGATCTCAGAGCAACCCAGACAATGTTCATACCAAAGAACATGTCTCAATGCCCATTCTCATTTCTGATGATGTCCCAGTTGTCCCCAAAGTTGAATATTCCTTGAAGACTGTCCCCATTGGTAGATCCAGTTCTAATTTTTATGTTACATGGTCAGGTTGTATTTCTAGACCTAGTGTAAAATACACATCAAACCTGAACATAATTGTTTTATATGTGTCGAATTTTGTATGACTGTATGTCAAAGAATTAGATTTGTATAATTGCATGTCAAAAGATCATTTCTGTAAACTGCATGTCATTGAATACGATCATTTTGTGTATGGACTATTTCTCAAAGAGGGAGAATGTAGATCAGAGAATGTGTATGTATGTTTAAGAAGCATTTCCAGATGTAGCACATGCATATAAATACTGAGCACGTGCAGGCAGCAGTGCCATTTTGAGAGAACAGCAAGAGTGTTAACATGTATGAGTGTAGTAGTCACAAAGCCTCACTTCTGATGTATCTGTGTGTAATAAAGCTGCTTGAACTGAACCCATGAATGTTTATCTGTTTTATCCTGACCAGATGAGTGACACTCATCAAATGTTTTATAAAAATCAGTGTATATCAAAACTATATATTCCACATTCTGAAGGTGGTATGGGCTTCCTCGAAATTGATTACATGTATAGATCTGCAATCATGGGACTCCCTACTTATATGCTGACCTCGCAAGACCCAAATGTAATGAAAGTTTTGAAACATGAGGAGGAGAATAAGTCTAAAATGACTCCCCTGCTTACTTTAGCAGAACCATATTGGCGTTAAGCAGTAATGGAATTCAAACCAAAAGTAGATAAAAATTCAGGCAGCAATGAATGTGCCAAAAAAAAAAAAAAAGGAAAGAATATAAGGTGAAGGATCAAATGAGAAAGCAAGAAATTTGGAAAATGCATAAATACAGTTGCAAGTATAGAAAACTGTCATGTTGATCAGGATTGCACACAGGAATGGTTAAGGAGAGTTGAATTTAAGTCAAAAGATGAAAGGTTAATATAGGCGGCCCAAGATAGTGGACTACATACATGTTGGTTTACAAAGTCCATTGAACATGTGGGAGAAACAGACAAATGTAGGTTTTGTAAAACAGAATTGTAAACAGTCACACATCTTGTTGCTGTCTGTGATATAATAATGGCAGAAGGACTGTATATTGAAAGGCATAATGATATGGCAAGACTTCTGCATTGGGGATTGTGCAAACATTACAATAATGAAGTAGCTGAAAAACACTGGAAACAGCCACAAAGCATTATAGAAAATGATGCAGTTTATATCACATGGGATCACCCATTACCAACTGTTCAAAAAATAGATGGTTGAAAACCAGATACAGTAATCCACGAAAAGCCAAAAGTAGCACTGATCATTAAAATTGCTACACCCAGTGACTTTATCATCTTATGTACAGAGAGACACAAAGTCATATAATACCAGGATTTTCAGGCAAAACCGAGGGAATGTGGAAGAAGGATACCCAGACAGTTTGAATAGTAGCAGGAGCAAAGGGTCTTATAAAAAAGAGTTT
Organism: Protopterus annectens; assembly: GCF_019279795.1. Classification (NCBI taxonomy): domain Eukaryota; kingdom Metazoa; phylum Chordata; order Ceratodontiformes; family Protopteridae; genus Protopterus; species Protopterus annectens. Next base: position 491,793,997 of record NC_056738.1, read on the forward strand.
ACAGTCATACTTAGATATGTTAGAGATACATACATGTAACTCTATATGAATTTCAGGAGGAGTCATTACTGGGCACATTGGAGGTGCTGCAAAGAGCACTTCTGGTTAACATCAAGGACTGAAACAATACTAATTTCATAAACTTTAATCATACTTTGACTTAGGAATGGAGTAAATCCCAATCATGGTATTAGAAACCCAAAATACTTGGAGAAATTAATAAAAAAAATAGAAAATAAAAGAAAAAACATATTAACGTTTTTTTTTTCTATTGACATACATTATACATCACGTATATTTTCTTTTTTTTGTAACTAACATCAGTTCAGCAGTACATAAATCACTGAATTCCTGCCTTCCCTTAAACCTCTCTCCTCTTCCTCCTACTGAACATAATTATGCATGTATTGTTCTCACAATTCCTACTTATCTGTATGAAATGTACTTTCCATTTTCTAAAGATTTCTCTTCCAATTCTTTTATCAAAGTCTAAAACAACCATATTTGAAATACTGAATATAATTCAATATTTCAAATATGGTTTTAGACTTTGATTTCTATTTTCTAGTAATTCCTTCTGATTTTTATCCCTGTTTCTGTCTACTATATTCATAACTCAAGCTTTTCCCTGTTACTTTATCTGTTGGAATCTTTTGGTAAAAACTCACACAGTTACTTTTATGACTTCCTTCAGTATTTCAACAAGTCTTTTGACAAGACCCAGTGTTAAATGTATTTAACCCTTGTACCTATAGTCAAATCATCACATCATTTGTATCTTGCAACCTTGTATTTTTCTCTTTACTAAGGTTGTGTACTTCTAGGTTCATAAGTAAATACTAGGCTAGCTGCCCTTCTGGGCCATTTTAAGCCTAGCCAATTTCCCTTTTTGTACTTTAATTAACCTACCCCATTTGGTTACAGACTGGTCTTACCCATCCCATGGTCGATAATTATATACTACTCCTAATGAGAATAACTGGGATAAACAACATAATTTGAGAGGACCCATTCATGAAATACAGCATTTAAGAGCTACCTCTGTCCATTAATAGTACAGGGAAAGTCCGGGTAAATTTTTTGTGTCCCATCTGTAGATCCAAATCACATTTGAATACTTTCAGGGGTGAATTTCATTTTAAATGAATGGGGAGTCTGTTACAGAGCAGCAGTATCCTTTGTGAGATCATTCTATTAATGTTGCAGAAGAAGTTTAGATCCCTAGACTGAATGTTTCTGATGACACTTGACTTGTTGATGTGCAGTAAATACACCAGTATTGGGTCAAAGGATACCTTGTATGCCAGACACAGGCCACTTCTTAGAAGTCTGTAGGATACTGAGTATAGTGACAGGGCTTTGAGTCGGACCATATAGGGCATGTTGTTTAGGCCATATATCCTTTTAGTACAGTATCTATGTGGGCATTCCAGTTGTTGCATGTGTGTGGAGAGATGTATGCCAAATGGGGCATTATATTCAATGATTGGCCTAATGAGGGCTGAGTAAAGGGGCACAATGGCATCCTCAGACCTAGACATAATCCCTTTATTTATAAGGTTTGCAATAGAGAAGGACTTTTTTACAACAATGAACACATGTTGGACAAAAGTTAGTTTACTGTCCACTTACGTTCCTATATCCTAAACAACTGGGTCAACTCTTAAGGGCATATTGCCAATGTGGTACTTCCCTGGGGTAGATGACTTTCCAAATGATAGAATAATGCATTTTTTGGCATTCATTTTCAGTCCATGATTTTGGCACCAGTCATTTATTTGGGACAAACCTTCTCGCAGGATGTCTAAGTCATTTGGGGATTCAATGACTGTTCCTAACTTGTAGTCATCTGCAAACTTAGCCAGCCAGAAACCTTTGGTATTAGCATTTACTTCAGAAAAGTAAATGCCAAACAGGAGAGGTCCTATCACAAAACCCTGGGGGACTCCATGGATGACTGGTCTCTTTGTGGAGGTAACTTCCCCTAATTTGATTTCCTGCATCCTACCTGTGAGCTAGTTGGCAATCCAATAAGTGACATAGGGATTTATTCCCAGTTTATTTAGCTTTTCTGCTCTGCATGAGTGGGGAATATTGTGGGCGGCTGCAGTGGTGGAGCAGTTAGCGTTGCCACCTCAGAGCAAAATGTTTTCCGGTTTGATTCTTGGCTGGGGTGCCTTCTGTGCAGAGTCTGCATGTCCTCCTTGTGGTCGAGTGGGTTTCCTTCAGGTGCTCCAGTTTCCTCCCACATCCCAAAGACATGCTGTAGGTGGATTGGGCACTCTAAATTAGCTGTGTGTGTGTGTGTGTGTGTGTGTGTGTGTGTGTGTGTGTGTGTGTGTGTGTGTGTGTGTGTGTGCCTTCTGTAGAAGGTTGGGTGCTGGGCTGACAACTCAGCACCATAAAACTCCACTGCCAATTGATCTGCAGACTTTTCCACTGTGGTGACTCCTAACTGTGATAAGCCAAAAGGAGATGATGATGAGTGGGGAATGTTGTCAAAAACATTGGCCAGCTAGAGGTATGCAGTGTTTACTGTTTTGCCTTCATCCATTGCTTTGATGACATTTTCAAAATATCCATGAGTTTGAGTAAGCATGACATGCCCTTCATGAATCCAAACTGAGACAGGTCCAGTCTTAGGAGGTTCCTTATGTCCTGATTGATTAATTCCATGATAAGTCTTTCCATATGAGGCTGGTCTGACTTATGAGTCAATAACTGCCTGGGTCTGTGGAAGTTCTTCCTCCTTTATGCAGAGGAATGAGTGTAGCTGGTCTTCATTTGTTTGGTACAAAACCTGCGTGGAGGCTAAGATTGAACAGAAGTGTTAGAGTTGCAGTTAAATTGTGCTTCATCCTATTTAAGATGCATCCAGGGATATTGTCAGGACCCATCTATACAGTATTTTTAGCATTTGATAGCACTTTTTGGACTTGTTTGATGGAGGCAAGTCAGTTTCTGGTATATCTTGAGGGACAAATAGATAGGAGGGATTAGTAAAGTTCTGTCATTATAGCTCAATGAAAACTTTCCCCCTCCATAACTTTGATAAGTTTTTAAACTGGGGAAATTTTGGCTGATGACATCATGAGGCCAGTTAGGCACCATAGCTAGAGGATGCAGCATTTTACCTAAGAAAACCTACATTTCAAGCCTACATTACAGGTATCCCCACCAATTTCTCTGTGCACATATTATTTTCTACTTACTGGATGTTTTGTGCTTGCGCACACATTAGTTTTTTAACAAGTGTAATGCTTCCTGAATCTTACAATCCTAATATAATTATTTTCCTTCTATTACATCAGAACATTTCATAAGTTTGTTGATAGCACAACAACAGACTGCAGATTATGCACTTCTAGAATTAACAACTCAGCATTATTGCATTCTGTGGGTATCCATGCATATTTTGTTTAACAGACTGCTGACTAGTATTAACCATTTTTACAGGTAGAGTATTGTTGTTATTAACTGTGCAGTACTTGGCTATCTGTCCTTTCTTTGTTATGACCCTAGCCCTGAGTAGCATCCTGCCATCATCCAGAATGACACCGCAGTACAAGGACAAAATGATTGACTTCAACAATTGGCTAAGCTTCTGGTGTCATTCTAAGGGGATCCAGTATCTGTCTGCCTGGGATGACATGGTCGCCAGACCATGATGCTTTGCAAGAGATGTCCTGCACCTGTCACCCCTGGGATTCCGGATACTGGCTAAGGCTCTTGCTGCCCCTATAGTGCCTTTTTTAGGAAATGTTCAAATGGCAATTTCACTACAGTAGGAACAGGCAAGCAAAAACTGAGGGCAATGCTACTCAATGCTAGATGTCTAAACCTCAAAATGCACTCCTTCGAGCACTCCTTAAAATGGAGAACATTGATATCTGTGCAGTGACTGAAAATTGGTTCAAGGGTCCAGAGAGCACCCCTACATTACCAGGCTACAATGCATACCACACTTTTCAGCCACTTAACCTGGATCAGAACACCAAAGGCAAAGGTATGTCCATATTCATTACAGATATCCACATCTCCAGGCTAGTTGCTGAGCATAATGCATCCGAGGTTATCCAAGTGCAACTAACTCTGAGCAAAACTGCAATCCAGATTGCAGCTTGCTACAGATCCCCCATCATGCCCCAAGATTCCCACTCCTCTTTTCTTGATATACTGGAAAATATTAGGGTTCAACCAAACACCCTAATAATGGGTGATTTCAACTACCCCACCATTAACTGGGAAAACTACTCATGTACCGATGCCTTCACTCAACACTTTCTGGAATTCATAAATTCCAATGCAGGATCAACTTATCCACACCCCCACCAGCGGCAACAATATCCTAGACCTAGTCATTACAAACATGAGTGACCAGTGTTCCACACCTGAAGTCAACTCCTCATTGGTCAGATCTGACCATAAGCTAATCACCCTGGATATCCACATCCTGCCCCCACCCCCATTAAGGAAATCATGGTAAACATTTTCTCCAAAGCCAACTTCATGCTTCTTAAGACAGAAGTGGCGAACTTCATGACACCCATGCAGATGGACAATACAGTTCCAACTGCTGAATCCTACACAAATGCACTCTATAAGCACTTACACAAATGCATGGATTGTGCTATCCCAAACAGAACCAAGACGCTATCCTCCAAAAAAAGGAAGCCAATCTGGTGGTCCCCTGCCATAAACAAACTCTACAAAAGAAGGAAGAAACTGTTGTAAAAGAGAGTAAAATCCCATGAGTGGAGGAGTTCCCTGGTCAGCCTCAGTAAGAAGCTGAGATCCCTTATAAGATCCTCCAAAGCTAGCTACAAAAAAAAAATCACCACTGAATCTAGGGACAACCACAAAGCATTCTATAGCTATGCCAAGAATCTAGATGGCAACACCCAGATCTGCTCTGAGTTACAGCACAATGGCATGAAAATTACAGAACCAACTGATATTGCCAACATTTTGGCAGATAAGTTCAGTGCTAATGTTACCCCTCTCTCATCACCTAAAGGGCCCATATCTATACAGGAAGAATGCAGAGTCCCTATAATCACAACCACACAGGTAAAAGCTGCACTCAAGCCAAAAACACAACATCCATGGGACCGTACAACATCCCAGGCTGCGTTTTACATGAACTTCAGAATGAACTGGCTCCACACCTAAGCACCATGTTCAATCATAGGCTCACATCAGGCTTTGTGCCCACTGAATGACGCACAGCAACAGTTATCCAACTCTACAAAGGGGGAGCCACCACTGATCCCGGGAACTATTGCCGTATTAGCCTGATGAGCCTGGTCTGTAAGGCCATGGAACTAAGCATCAAGGAACTCATAAACAAAGACATTGGAAACCTCCAAACTCTGGACCCCACCGAGTTTGTGTTTGTGAAAGGCAGATCATGCCTCATGAACTTGATCAACTTCTTTGAGGCAGTCACCAAAGCTGTAGACAAGGGTGAGGTGGTTCATGCAGCCTATCTTGACCTCGCCAAGGCTTTTGACACCATCCTTCATTCTGGAATCATAGCTAAACTCACTAAACTAGGCATAAATCCCTACATTACAAGATGGGTTGCCAATTGGCTCACTGACAAAACCCACACTGTAAATGTTGTAGACTCCAAATCTGACTTCAAACCAGTGACAAATGGAGTACCACAGGGTTTAGTCCTGGGACCTCTCCTGTTTGGTATCTACTTCTCTGAAGTACAGGCTAACACAGAAGGCCTTTGGCTAATGAAGTTCACAGATGACTGCAAACTAGGAGCCATAGTTGAGTCCCCAAATGATGTGGACATTCTACAGAAGGGCTTCACTGAGACAGATGCCTGGTGTCAGAGCCATGGCCTCAAGCTCAATGCCAAAAAGTGCATTGTCAACCCCTTTTGTAAAAACTCTGTACCCATGAACTACCACATAGGCAGCAGTCTACTTAATGCCGAATGTGTGATAAGAGACCTGGGGACCCAGGTGGACAGTAGTCTCTCCTTTGATAATCACATCACCACAGTAGTCAGGAAATCCTTCTACATGGTACACCTCATCACAAAAGGGGGTACTTATGTATTATCGCAACCACATTTTTAATCAGGAGTAATTCTCAGTGTTCTCGGGAAACAAAGATATGTAGGAGTGAAAACGGGTGTTTAAAGTGCTAACAACTGCTGTATGACATAAATTAGAGAGCAGGAATCTCTCTCAGTCTCTCTCTCTCTCTCTCTTTCAGCTTTTCTTTGCAGGCCAAAATCCTCTTCCTGTTTAGCAGGCCTTACAATTAAACAATTTTGAGCCAAAGGATGCTGGTTCTGCATACTTGTTTCTGCTGTGTCTCAGCATGTTGTGCGGGTGTTCCACCTAAAGTGGCTGTACATAACTCATAAAAAAGTAAAAGACATTAAAAAATAATGTGAAACTCATTAGGACAGCTTATAACACAGAAAAATAAGAGTTTATTTTATTGCAATGTCATAACAGGACAGAAACCATACTTGGAAAAATGAAAACTATTTGCTGAAACACGCGCACAACAAAAATGGTACATCTGACCACTGCTCTTGCCTGATTAATAAACAGTAAGCACCACACAGCAGAAATATTACTGAAAAGAAAGTAGGTTTATTTATATAAATGCTATGTGGCAGTTAGTGTAGAGGGTTAAGGCTCCAAAGTTGCACTGAACTTCTTCCTGTAATGAAAAGTTAGATGGTTGGATTTCTTCCGCCTGTATTTGTCCAAAATGTGACTGAGCAAGTTACTTCATCGGGCAGTGCTCCCGGAATTAGTCTGCAGCCCATGACAACAAAATATTTTGTAAGTGGCCATTCAAAAAACTGTTAAGCAGAAACACTGCATATACTTATATTTGGTGGCATGTGTGTGAAGGGCTCGGAAAACAACTGGTCTTTGTCATAAGAATGTGGTTGCAATAATATGTAAGTACCCAAAAGAGTTCTCATCTAAGACAAAAGAGGTCATTATTCCCCTTTACTTGACACTCATTAGATCCATTTATAGAGTACAATGCCCCATTTAGAATGTACCTCCCAAGACATCTGCAGCAGCTGGAAAGGCCACAGAGGTACCCCACAAAGAGGATTACTGGCCTCAAACAGATGCCTTACACTGACCGTCTCAAAATACTCCAGCTTTACTCCATAGCATATTGCCTACTCCGAGGTGATCTCTACCTAACATATAAAGCTATTTCAAACCCAGAGCTGTTGGACATGCTACACCTAATGAAATTCCTCCAAGCTACACGGTCTAGGGACCTAAAGCTTGTCACCACAATAAACAACACATGCTGGAGGGATAGATTCCTGTCCCAGAGATTTCTCATACTCTGGAACAAGCTACCCATCTATGTCAACAAAGTTCCTCATTAGCATTCTTTAAGAAAAAATCTTGATAAGTGGATGGGAAATAGGAAATTCACCCCGGGGAATCACTTCTCTGGCTCTGCTTGACAGGGACAGAGGAAAATAACTTTCCTGGGTGGCGTAAGTCAGGGAACCTTGTTGGCTAGGCTTACTTAGGCCCCTTGGGCCAATAGCTTAGTACCTACCTATGAACCTATGAACATTTAAATGAACTATTTCATATTATAACATTTTTTTTCTTGTTCACAGGGAAAGACGCACACTTTGGTGAAGGCTTTTTAATAGCCCTTTGTGCAAACAAACCTGGCATAGCATCCTCAATTTCATTTATCACATTCACTCCAGTGGAACTCTGGAGGTTTAGACTCAACTCCCAACGACTGCACCCTGAACTTTTCAAATCAAGTTATGTCCTCATATTTCAAACAAATATTCTTCCCTCCAGAGTTATAAAGTTTACTGAAGAAATGTAAATTGTAAACTGTTTGGTACAAACAAATCTGTACTGTGATAGTGATCATTAGAGTCAAGATTTTAAAATGAATTTTGTAACTCATAATAAATACAGTAAATATTAATTGAGTAACATTTTATAAGCAGCTTACAACAGCTCAGTAACCAGTCAAACCCCACACATAGTGTCAGCAGCATTTTGTTTATCTATTAATGGACTCCTCTTGAGGTGGACACCAGGGATAGCTTGTTTATTAGGATTAAAGTCTTCGGCGGAGGTTTATCAGGTGTTGATCAATGGCAGACCATCTCTTTTGGAGGCTGATCATGTGTTGGCCAGTTCTTTCTTGGAGACTGACCAGATATTGTTCAGTGGTTGTAGAACTCTTGATTAAGGTCTCAATCCATTTCTCACTTTTTTACCAGATTTCAGTATCCACAGTCAGTATGCAGAAAACAAAGATAGCCACAAACAAAGTAATTAGTAAGCTTCTCTTACATCACAAGATCATTTTGTAAGCTGCAGACTGATTATAGTGGGAATATTAGACAGAGACACTATTGATGGAAAAGTCACAGTATATGAAAACAAAAAAGTAGGAAATTGTTTTTCTATTAACACTTAGTCATTGGAGCACATTTTTCCTGTCTGAAGTTCATATCTACAAGTTCAACAAAAAAAGGGAAAAAACACAATTTGCATGATTTTTATAGTATTCAGTAAACTGCAGTTTCAGATATGCTCACTCTCTCTAGTTAATGTTCATCAGGGGGCACTGCTAGTTTTGCCACTGGTAGTGGTTGATGCGACTGAGCTTCTTGATTTTCTCTTCTGGCCATAAGCTTAGTAAGACCCTATGAGCCTCGCAGGCAAGAATAACCTGAAGTTCCATTTCCTTTTAATCTCTCAAAGGCAGGAATAACATAAAGTAACTTCTCCTTGTATTACCTGACAGGCAGGAATACATCCAGGTGATCTCTCTTTTATAAAGTAACTTCTCCTTGTATTACCTGACAGTCAGGAATACATCCAGGTGATCTCTCTTTTATAAAGTAACTTCTCCTTGTATTACCTGACAGGCAGGAATACATCCAGGTGATCTCTCTTTTATAAAGTAACTTCTCCTTGTATTACCTGACAGGCAGGAATACATCCAGGTGATCTCTCTTTTATAAAGTAACTTCTCCTTGTATTACCTGACAGGCAGGAATACATCCAGGTGATCTCTCTTTTATAAAGTAACTTCTCCTTGTATTACCTGACAGGCAGGAATACATCCAGGTGATCTCTCTTTTATAAAGTAACTTCTCCTTGTATTACCTGACAGGCAGGAATACATCCAGGTGATCTCTCTTTTATAAAGTAACTTCTCCTTGTATTACCTGACAGGCAGGAATACATCCAGGTGATCTCTCTTTTATAAAGTAACTTCTCCTTGTATTACCTGACAGGCAGGAATACATCCAGGTGATCTCTCTTTTATAAAGTAACTTCTCCTTGTATTACCTGACAGGCAGGAATACATCCAGGTGATCTCTCTTTTATAAAGTAACTTCTCCTTGTATTACCTGACAGGCAGGAATACATCCAGGTGATCTCTCTTTTATAAAGTAACTTCTCCTTGTATTACCTGACAGGCAGGAATACATCCAGGTGATCTCTCTTTTATAAAGTAACTTCTCCTTGTATTACCTGACAGGCAGGAATACATCCAGGTGATCTCTCTTTTATAAAGTAACTTCTCCTTGTATTACCTGACAGGCAGGAATACATCCAGGTGATCTCTCTTTTATAAAGTAACTTCTCCTTGTATTACCTGACAGGCAGGAATACATCCAGGTGATCTCTCTTTATAAAGTAACTTCTCCTTGTATTACCTGACAGGCAGGAATACATCCAGGTGATCTCTCTTTTATAAAGTAACTTCTCCTTGTATTACCTGACAGGCAGGAATACATCCAGGTGATCTCTCTTTTATAAAGTAACTTCTCCTTGTATTACCTGACAGGCAGGAATACATCCAGGTGATCTCTCTTTTATAAAGTAACTTCTCCTTGTATTACCTGACAGGCAGGAATACATCCAGGTGATCTCTCTTTTATAAAGTAACTTCTCCTTGTATTACCTGACAGGCAGGAATACATCCAGGTGATCTCTCTTTTATAAAGTAACTTCTCCTTGTATTACCTGACAGGCAGGAATACATCCAGGTGATCTCTCTTTTATAAAGTAACTTCTCCTTGTATTACCTGACAGGCAGGAATACATCCAGGTGATCTCTCTTTTATAAAGTAACTTCTCCTTGTATTACCTGACAGGCAGGAATACATCCAGGTGATCTCTCTTTTATAAAGTAACTTCTCCTTGTATTACCTGACAGGCAGGAATACATCCAGGTGATCTCTCTTTTATAAAGTAACTTCTCCTTGTATTACCTGACAGGCAGGAATACATCCAGGTGATCTCTCTTTTATAAAGTAACTTCTCCTTGTATTACCTGACAGGCAGGAATACATCCAGGTGATCTCTCTTTTATAAAGTAACTTCTCCTTGTATTACCTGACAGGCAGGAATACATCCAGGTGATCTCTCTTTTATAAAGTAACTTCTCCTTGTATTACCTGACAGGCAGGAATACATCCAGGTGATCTCTCTTTTATAAAGTAACTTCTCCTTGTATTACCTGACAGGCAGGAATACATCCAGGTGATCTCTCTTTTATAAAGTAACTTCTCCTTGTATTACCTGACAGGCAGGAATACATCCAGGTGATCTCTCTTTTATAAAGTAACTTCTCCTTGTATTACCTGACAGGCAGGAATACATCCAGGTGATCTCTCTTTTATAAAGTAACTTCTCCTTGTATTACCTGACAGGCAGGAATACATCCAGGTGATCTCTCTTTTATAAAGTAACTTCTCCTTGTATTACCTGACAGGCAGGAATACATCCAGGTGATCTCTCTTTTATAAAGTAACTTCTCCTTGTATTACCTGACAGGCAGGAATACATCCAGGTGATCTCTCTTTTATAAAGTAACTTCTCCTTGTATTACCTGACAGGCAGGAATACATCCAGGTGATCTCTCTTTTATAAAGTAACTTCTCCTTGTATTACCTGACAGGCAGGAATACATCCAGGTGATCTCTCTTTTATAAAGTAACTTCTCCTTGTATTACCTGACAGGCAGGAATACATCCAGGTGATCTCTCTTTTATAAAGTAACTTCTCCTTGTATTACCTGACAGGCAGGAATACATCCAGGTGATCTCTCTTTTATAAAGTAACTTCTCCTTGTATTACCTGACAGGCAGGAATACATCCAGGTGATCTCTCTTTTATAAAGTAACTTCTCCTTGTATTACCTGACAGGCAGGAATACATCCAGGTGATCTCTCTTTTATAAAGTAACTTCTCCTTGTATTACCTGACAGGCAGGAATACATCCAGGTGATCTCTCTTTTATAAAGTAACTTCTCCTTGTATTACCTGACAGGCAGGAATACATCCAGGTGATCTCTCTTTTATAAAGTAACTTCTCCTTGTATTACCTGACAGGCAGGAATACATCCAGGTGATCTCTCTTTTATAAAGTAACTTCTCCTTGTATTACCTGACAGGCAGGAATACATCCAGGTGATCTCTCTTTTATAAAGTAACTTCTCCTTGTATTACCTGACAGGCAGGAATACATCCAGGTGATCTCTCTTTTATAAAGTAACTTCTCCTTGTATTACCTGACAGGCAGGAATACATCCAGGTGATCTCTCTTTTATAAAGTAACTTCTCCTTGTATTACCTGACAGGCAGGAATACATCCAGGTGATCTCTCTTTTATAAAGTAACTTCTCCTTGTATTACCTGACAGGCAGGAATACATCCAGGTGATCTCTCTTTTATAAAGTAACTTCTCCTTGTATTACCTGACAGGCAGGAATACATCCAGGTGATCTCTCTTTTATAAAGTAACTTCTCCTTGTATTACCTGACAGGCAGGAATACATCCAGGTGATCTCTCTTTTATAAAGTAACTTCTCCTTGTATTACCTGACAGGCAGGAATACATCCAGGTGATCTCTCTTTTATAAAGTAACTTCTCCTTGTATTACCTGACAGGCAGGAATACATCCAGGTGATCTCTCTTTTATAAAGTAACTTCTCCTTGTATTACCTGACAGGCAGGAATACATCCAGGTGATCTCTCTTTTATAAAGTAACTTCTCCTTGTATTACCTGACAGGCAGGAATACATCCAGGTGATCTCTCTTTTATAAAGTAACTTCTCCTTGTATTACCTGACAGGCAGGAATACATCCAGGTGATCTCTCTTTTATAAAGTAACTTCTCCTTGTATTACCTGACAGGCAGGAATACATCCAGGTGATCTCTCTTTTATAAAGTAACTTCTCCTTGTATTACCTGACAGGCAGGAATACATCCAGGTGATCTCTCTTTTATAAAGTAACTTCTCCTTGTATTACCTGACAGGCAGGAATACATCCAGGTGATCTCTCTTTTATAAAGTAACTTCTCCTTGTATTACCTGACAGGCAGGAATACATCCAGGTGATCTCTCTTTTATAAAGTAACTTCTCCTTGTATTACCTGACAGGCAGGAATACATCCAGGTGATCTCTCTTTTATAAAGTAACTTCTCCTTGTATTACCTGACAGGCAGGAATACATCCAGGTGATCTCTCTTTTATAAAGTAACTTCTCCTTGTATTACCTGACAGGCAGGAATACATCCAGGTGATCTCTCTTTTATAAAGTAACTTCTCCTTGTATTACCTGACAGGCAGGAATACATCCAGGTGATCTCTCTTTTATAAAGTAACTTCTCCTTGTATTACCTGACAGGCAGGAATACATCCAGGTGATCTCTCTTTTATAAAGTAACTTCTCCTTGTATTACCTGACAGGCAGGAATACATCCAGGTGATCTCTCTTTTATAAAGTAACTTCTCCTTGTATTACCTGACAGGCAGGAATACATCCAGGTGATCTCTCTTTTATAAAGTAACTTCTCCTTGTATTACCTGACAGGCAGGAATACATCCAGGTGATCTCTCTTTTATAAAGTAACTTCTCCTTGTATTACCTGACAGGCAGGAATACATCCAGGTGATCTCTCTTTTATAAAGTAACTTCTCCTTGTATTACCTGACAGGCAGGAATACATCCAGGTGATCTCTCTTTTATAAAGTAACTTCTCCTTGTATTACCTGACAGGCAGGAATACATCCAGGTGGTCTCTTTTATAAAGTAACTTCTCCTTGTATTACCTGACAGGCAGGAATACATCCAGGTGATCTCTCTTTTATAAAGTAACTTCTCCTTGTATTACCTGACAGGCAGGAATACATCCAGGTGATCTCTCTTTTATAAAGTAACTTCTCCTTGTATTACCTGACAGGCAGGAATACATCCAGGTGATCTCTCTTTTATAAAGTAACTTCTCCTTGTATTACCTGACAGGCAGGAATACATCCAGGTGATCTCTCTTTTATAAAGTAACTTCTCCTTGTATTACCTGACAGGCAGGAATACATCCAGGTGATCTCTCTTTTATAAAGTAACTTCTCCTTGTATTACCTGACAGGCAGGAATACATCCAGGTGATCTCTCTTTTATAAAGTAACTTCTCCTTGTATTACCTGACAGGCAGGAATACATCCAGGTGATCTCTCTTTTATAAAGTAACTTCTCCTTGTATTACCTGACAGGCAGGAATACATCCAGGTGATCTCTCTTTTATAAAGTAACTTCTCCTTGTATTACCTGACAGGCAGGAATACATCCAGGTGATCTCTCTTTTATAAAGTAACTTCTCCTTGTATTACCTGACAGGCAGGAATACATCCAGGTGATCTCTCTTTTATAAAGTAACTTCTCCTTGTATTACCTGACAGGCAGGAATACATCCAGGTGATCTCTCTTTTATAAAGTAACTTCTCCTTGTATTACCTGACAGGCAGGAATACATCCAGGTGATCTCTCTTTTATAAAGTAACTTCTCCTTGTATTACCTGACAGGCAGGAATACATCCAGGTGATCTCTCTTTTATAAAGTAACTTCTCCTTGTATTACCTGACAGGCAGGAATACATCCAGGTGATCTCTCTTTTATAAAGTAACTTCTCCTTGTATTACCTGACAGGCAGGAATACATCCAGGTGATCTCTCTTTATAAAGTAACTTCTCCTTGTATTACCTGACAGGCAGGAATACATCCAGGTGATCTCTCTTTTATAAAGTAACTTCTCCTTGTATTACCTGACAGGCAGGAATACATCCAGGTGATCTCTCTTTTATAAAGTAACTTCTCCTTGTATTACCTGACAGGCAGGAATACATCCAGGTGATCTCTCTTTATAAAGTAACTTCTCCTTGTATTACCTGACAGGCAGGAATACATCCAGGTGATCTCTCTTTTATAAAGTAACTTCTCCTTGTATTACCTGACAGGCAGGAATACATCCAGGTGATCTCTCTTTTATAAAGTAACTTCTCCTTGTATTACCTGACAGGCAGGAATACATCCAGGTGATCTCTCTTTTATAAAGTAACTTCTCCTTGTATTACCTGACAGGCAGGAATACATCCAGGTGATCTCTCTTTTATAAAGTAACTTCTCCTTGTATTACCTGACAGGCAGGAATACATCCAGGTGATCTCTCTTTTATAAAGTAACTTCTCCTTGTATTACCTGACAGGCAGGAATACATCCAGGTGATCTCTCTTTTATAAAGTAACTTCTCCTTGTATTACCTGACAGGCAGGAATACATCCAGGTGATCTCTCTTTTATAAAGTAACTTCTCCTTGTATTACCTGACAGGCAGGAATACATCCAGGTGATCTCTCTTTTATAAAGTAACTTCTCCTTGTATTACCTGACAGGCAGGAATACATCCAGGTGATCTCTCTTTTATAAAGTAACTTCTCCTTGTATTACCTGACAGGCAGGAATACATCCAGGTGATCTCTCTTTTATAAAGTAACTTCTCCTTGTATTACCTGACAGGCAGGAATACATCCAGGTGATCTCTCTTTTATAAAGTAACTTCTCCTTGTATTACCTGACAGGCAGGAATACATCCAGGTGATCTCTCTTTTATAAAGTAACTTCTCCTTGTATTACCTGACAGGCAGGAATACATCCAGGTGATCTCTCTTTTATAAAGTAACTTCTCCTTGTATTACCTGACAGGCAGGAATACATCCAGGTGATCTCTCTTTTATAAAGTAACTTCTCCTTGTATTACCTGACAGGCAGGAATACATCCAGGTGATCTCTCTTTTATAAAGTAACTTCTCCTTGTATTACCTGACAGGCAGGAATACATCCAGGTGATCTCTCTTTTATAAAGTAACTTCTCCTTGTATTACCTGACAGGCAGGAATACATCCAGGTGATCTCTCTTTATAAAGTAACTTCTCCTTGTATTACCTGACAGGCAGGAATACATCCAGGTGATCTCTCTTTTATAAAGTAACTTCTCCTTGTATTACCTGACAGGCAGGAATACATCCAGGTGATCTCTCTTTTATAAAGTAACTTCTCCTTGTATTACCTGACAGGCAGGAATACATCCAGGTGATCTCTCTTTATAAAGTAACTTCTCCTTGTATTACCTGACAGGCAGGAATACATCCAGGTGATCTCTCTTTTATAAAGTAACTTCTCCTTGTATTACCTGACAGGCAGGAATACATCCAGGTGATCTCTCTTTTATAAAGTAACTTCTCCTTGTATTACCTGACAGGCAGGAATACATCCAGGTGATCTCTCTTTTATAAAGTAACTTCTCCTTGTATTACCTGACAGGCAGGAATACATCCAGGTGATCTCTCTTTTATAAAGTAACTTCTCCTTGTATTACCTGACAGGCAGGAATACATCCAGGTGATCTCTCTTTTATAAAGTAACTTCTCCTTGTATTACCTGACAGGCAGGAATACATCCAGGTGATCTCTCTTTTATAAAGTAACTTCTCCTTGTATTACCTGACAGGCAGGAATACATCCAGGTGATCTCTCTTTTATAAAGTAACTTCTCCTTGTATTACCTGACAGGCAGGAATACATCCAGGTGATCTCTTTTATAAATTAACTTCTCCTTGTATTACCTGACAGGCAGGAATACATCCAGGTGATCTCTCTTTTATAAAGTAACTTCTCCTTGTATTACCTGACAGGCAGGAATACATCCAGGTGATCTCTCTTTTATAAAGTAACTTCTCCTTGTATTACCTGACAGGCAGGAATACATCCAGGTGATCTCTCTTTTATAAAGTAACTTCTCCTTGTATTACCTGACAGGCAGGAATACATCCAGGTGATCTCTCTTTTATAAAGTAACTTCTCCTTGTATTACCTGACAGGCAGGAATACATCCAGGTGATCTCTCTTTTATAAAGTAACTTCTCCTTGTATTACCTGACAGGCAGGAATACATCCAGGTGATCTCTCTTTTATAAAGTAACTTCTCCTTGTATTACCTGACAGGCAGGAATACATCCAGGTGATCTCTCTTTTAAAAAGTAGCGTCTCCTTGTATTACCTGACAGGCAGGAATACATCCAGGTGATCTCTCTTTTATAAAGTAACTTCTCCTTGTATTACCTGACAGGCAGGAATACATCCAGGTGATCTCTCTTTTATAAAGTAACTTCTCCTTGTATTACCTGACAGGCAGGAATGCATCCAGGTGATCTCTCTTTTATAAAGTAACTTCTCCTTGTATTACCTGACAGGCAGGAATGCATCCAGGTGATCTCTCTTTTATAAAGTAACTTCTCCTTGTATTACCTGACAGGCAGGAATACATCCAGGTGATCTCTCTTTTATAAAGTAACTTCTCCTTGTATTACCTGACAGGCAGGAATACATCCAGGTGATCTCTCTTTTATAAAGTAACTTCTCCTTGTATTACCTGACAGGCAGGAATACATCCAGGTGATCTCTCTTTTATAAAGTAACTTCTCTTTGTATTATCTGACAGGCAGGAATACATCCAGGTGATCTCTCTTTTATAAAGTAGCTGCTCCTTGTATTACCTGACAGGCAGGAATACATCCAGGTGATCTCTCTTTTATAAAGTAATTTCTCCTTGTATTACCTGACAGGCAGGAATACATCCAGGTGATCTCTCTTTTATAAAGTAACTTCTCCTTGTATTACCTGACAGGCAGGAATGCATCCAGGTGATCTCTCTTTTATAAAGTAACTTCTCCTTGTATTACCTGACAAGCAGGAATACATCCAGGTGATCTCTCTTTTATAAAGTAACTTCTTGTATTACCTGACAGGCAGGAATACATCCAGGTGATCTCTCTTTTATAAAGTAGCTGCTCCTTGTATTACCTGACAGGCAGGAATACATCCAGGTGATCTCTCTTTTATAAAGTAGCTGCTCCTTGTATTACCTGACAGGCAGGAATACATCCAGGTCATCTCTCTTTTTTAAAGTAACTTCTCCTTGTATTACCTGACAGGCAGGAATACATCCAGGTGATCTCTCTTTTATAAAGTAACTTCTCCTTGTATTACCTGACAGGCAGGAATACATCCAGGTGAACTCTCTTTTATAAAGTAGTTGCTCCTTATCCTCACTGGGACACTTTCTGCATTGCCTTCCTTCTGGTACATGTCAGTCCATCTAGAATTCCCCCAAGCTCTTCTTCAGAGCTTACAAACCTGCTACTAACAGGGATCTGGGCCTTACATAAGATTGTTTATAGAAACTGGGCCAGTGCTACTTGGCATTACTTTTCAAGGAGACCCGAAATGGTATGTGGTTTTCATATTGAATACCGGAAATTTGACCAAGAAAGCAGTTACTTTCCATCTCCACTTTTCATTATATGAAATGGAATTTTTTTGCAGTCACCTGAGTTAACTTCATTTCAAGTAGATGGGAACTCATTTTAACATCCTATCCAAAATGAATGGCACTTCTGGAGTGCAGCACAAACCGTATGCCTCATTCTAGTGTCAGCACTGGAAAATGAATCCAATGATTTTGTATGGGAATAGAACTCATAATCTTCTTACTTTCCAGCATTAAAAGTGAGTGAGCTATCTGCTGTGTCACTCACATAATAAACACACACGCGCGTATACACACACACACACACACACACACACACACACACATATATATATATATATATATATATATATATATGCAGACACACACACACACACACACACACACACACACACACACACACACACATATATATATATATATATATATATATATATATATATATATATATATACACATATACATATGGGTCTACCTGAAATCGCCGACAGTGCACAATGCCGATGACGAGAACACCGACACCGGAAGATCGACAATGGAGAAGACTGACAGTTGAGAATCCCAATGTTGAGAACATTGACATGTTAAGGTAATTGTGCGATAGGGACAGATGTTAGGGTCAGGATGTGGGTAAGGTAAGTGTGTGATAGTGACAGATGTTAGGGTAGGGTGCGGGTCAGGTAAGTGTGTGATAGTGACGGACTTGAGGGTTAGGGGCAGATTAAGTGAGTTAGGGTTAGGGTGCGGGTAAGGTAAGTGTGCGATAGTGACAGAGTTAAGAGTTAGGGGCAGATTAAGTGAGTTAGGGTGCGGGGTAGGTAAGTGTGTGATAGTGGCAGACCTTTGGGTTAGGGTTTAGGTTAAGGTTAGTGCATAGAAAGTTGTGTATGTAAGGTTTAGTGTAGGTTTGTAAGGTTTTTGGTGTGCTTGTGTTGTGTGTGTGTTTTTCGGGAAAGGTATTTGTTTTGTTGATTGTCAGGATTTTGGTTTGTCGGGCATGTGAAGTTTCGTGTTTTTGAACTTTCTTTTTTTGTGTTTTTTTCATGTCAGTTATTTCGTTGTCAGTGTTTTGGCATGTCAGTGTTATCAGGTAGACCCATGTATATATATATATATATATATATATATATATATATATATATATATATATATATATATATATATAGATAGATAGATATATGGTTCCCATTCCCATGCATTTTTTCGACAAGTGCAGGAGGTGTTGTTTTCTGATGGTGCAAATGTTGATGGTGTGTTTTGTCAAGACAGGCAAGTGAGGTTGGAGGGTGCAAGAGTTTTTGTGTGTTTGTGTTTGTAAGTTAGAGTTAGGGTCTGGGATAACTGTCACATATTTGTGGGCGAGTGTATTTTAGGGTTAAGGTCACGGTTAGGTAAGATGATGGATGTAGTACCTTTAGTGTGTATATGTATGCGTGTGTGTGTCTTGTGTAGTGGCAGTATTATAGGAAAGTTTTTATTAAGATAAGGTGTAGTGTTAGGGTTGGGGAAGGACTGCATTCAGGTTAGATTTAGCATGCATTACTAAGTCGGGCATTGTATAATCAGAGCGTAGTCTCCTTCTGCCTTTTCTATGGCTGAACATGAATACAGTGTATTTGTGGAAATGCTTTTACAGTGCAATATGCACAACATATATGCACAACACTAACTTATTAATCTAAGCCTGAGTCCAGCAGTATTATTGGTGACATGACGTAGTGACACCCACAGAAAACTGGCTGTCATCAAAACACTTGCCATCACTGGTCCATGCATATTAACACATCTGTCATAGGAAGTGGTTCTCTGCATGTCAGGCTACAAACAGAGCAGCCATAATGCAGTGTTGAATTTCCTTACAGAGATTCAGTAAAGCTTTCATCGTATTTCCAGGATGAGTGTTAATTTATGGAATTATGATACCAGAAAGTAATCATTATTACTACTTGTGAAGTTAACAAAAAAAAAAATGCTAAAAGGTAGACACCCAGACACATGGACTGAAATAGGAAAGAATAAATGAAACATACAGTAAACCATCTTTTTTTTACCATATGTCAGCACGGCTGTTATTATGGTGGACCACTTATCCATGTTATCCACCAGCTTTGTCCCTAACTTTTGTTCCTCTGTCACCGTACTTTAAGTGAACTGCACTTTCTACAAATTTGTACTGCATAAGATTCTAGGGCTAACTGAAAATGAATATGCTGTTTTATAAACATACATTTAATATCATTGCAGATCATGTACTTCATATTCAAATAACCACATTTTAGCACACAAAATCTGCATTATTTTCTTCTAGCCAACTACTCCAAAGTAATACAATGCTATATTTATTTAATATAGATTCAGTTGTGTTAGATATAATGAGCTCATCATAAAGAATAAATGGTTTAATTATTTTCTTGAATTTCTGGTGATGAGGTTTCTTTTTCACATTTCATTCACCATTTACTTAAATGCCCCTTCATGCTTTCACTATAGCCCTGTATGCACAGGCTCCTAGGGAATGAATATGCTATTTTGCAGCAGAATCATCTTCAATGTGCAAGATATTTTTTTTGCTTCAAAGATTTGTTCTGCCATTAAATTTGACTTTTCTAACCTTTTACTTAACTTTTCTTGGTGAAGTTGTTTTCTGGAGTTTTTCGAATGAATTACCGAATTTCAAGCAATGCTGCTATTGATGGAAAGGCATTAAGTACCATTTGAGTACAAAGTGTACATTTGTTATTTGATAAGTTTAAGTGTTATGACGCACTTTAAGTCTCAATTTTCTCAATATGCTCTGGGGAATGAAGCACCTTTCTGAGGTTATCAATGTCACACAAATTATGGGTAAAGAAAGACAGAAATAAATAGGAAAGTTAAACACTTTTTTGTTTCTAGTTCTAGCAACAGTCACATTTTCCCTTGTTGTGTCTGAATCTTTGCTGTCTAGACTATGTATCTTGGCTTTCGGCTGTTTAAAGGTTAAGCAGAGTATAAGCTCTATAAATAAAATGATAGTTCCTGGCAGAAGACAATGAAAATGCAGAATTGGTAGACCAACTTGAAACTTTGATTGTTATTAATATGTGCATTTATGGGAGGCAGCACTTAAAAGATTAAACTACTAATTGAGAAAACAGCTACAAATAGGCAGACAAGTAAAAGTGAGATATACAATAACCCTGTATGGCAAATAAGAGAGTTCTCTACCAGATGCAAGGTAAAAAGTAATAATTAGAAACAGAAACATGGGCAGAGTTTTATCTCTAGGAGTGCAGCCTTTTATACTGGTGCAATACCCAACATGTCTTGCACAAAACACTATAAAAGTGGCCAGTTTCACTCCGAACAGCACAACCATATTCAGCAGTACCAAAAAGTAATTACACAGCATATTTAGGGCAACCATTAGTTAAAAGTAATTTTACATTTTATGACTTAAAAGGGACTTTTAGTCTCCTTAGGAAAGGCACAAATATAATTAAAAATAAATAAATGTTCTGGTTAATACATCATTATGCATGTATTAACACAGAGACTACTTGGTCATAAATATGTTTAGATATATGTAATAGTAGTTGTATGGCTTGCTAACTCATAATTTGCCAAATGCCATTCCCTCAAGAAAACATATCATTCAGCCAAACTGCATCATCTACACTTAAGTATATAAGTCCTACACTACTTACAAGCCACACCCCTTCCTCCCCCCACTACTCTAGGTAAAGATTTTTATTTGCTCATCTGCTTCCACTCCTTCCTTCTCAAACCTCTCCCCTTAATCTCCACCCACACCCCTTCTCCACACCTACTATAATTCCATACCTTCGAGTAACACAATTACTTACTCACCCATTTAAATGGACAAACACTCTACTGCTCATTTCCAACTACTACTCATGCTTATACTACTTCCACCTCTTACTTTTGCCTTCATACTCTCCTCCTATGAAACTCCATTACTTCCATACTTTCACCACCCCAATAAACAAACCAGCTCCCTGTATCTACCCATCCTCTCTAACCATGCCAACATAACAACTACTCCCAGTTACCAACTAGCAAAATATCACAGAGTGCACCACATTAGATATAACAACCTCAATCCCAGTAAATCCCTACTCACTAATAGCAAACTCCCTAGTCCATACTATCTCAAACAACTCCACTTATTAAAAGATGGAGACATTCACACAAACCCAGTCTCAATAACAACTCCAATCTCTCTCCCCAACCCCAACCAATCCACTAATTTTTTCATCACTAGACAATCTAATTCACTCCTTGTAGCTCATCTTAATATTCGAAGCATTAACAATAAAATAGCTCAACTCCATGCCCTCTTAGAGGTCTAGTCCTTTGACATTCTTTGTTTAACAGAAACCTGGCTAAAACCTGCAACTAAAGACAATGAAGTCATCCCACCAGGGTATAATATTCTAAGACTCGATTGTGTAGCCAAAAAGGGTGGGGGGGGGGGTTGCTCTTCTATTTAAATCAGGATTACAATTAACCACTTATGACAGTAAACCACCACCTAATACCAATGCAGAAATTTTCATATCAAAACTTGAAGTTAACAAAGCCAAAGCCATCTATATTATTTGTATCTATCTACCCCCAGGTAACAATAATACCACCATGGAAAATATCCTATGCTGGTTATCTCAACACCTGTCCCAAGAAACTATAATCCTTGCTGATATAAACATTGATTGGAATTGCTGTAACAGCAGCCACCCTACCACCCACATTAACCTTCATAGTTTCTCCCAAACCATCACCGCCCCCACCAGGATAAACAAACACAACAAGACAGAAAGCACATTAGACTGGATTCTGATAAACAACCATCCCCAAATATATGAATCGGGAACCCTTCCTGATGATATAAGTGACCACTCACTTATCTATATCATCAGGCATAAATCCTATTCTCCCATTCCTACCACTATCAGGAATATCAGATCCAAAAAGAACTTCAACCCGGATCTATTCCAAAAGGAACTTAGAGCTTGCAACTGGTCTCCCTTAAATTACCTCCCTCTAGAAGAAGCGGTACAATACTTTAATTCTAACTTCTTAGCCATTCTTGATCACCATGCCCCAACCCGTGCAATCAGATTCAAGACCAAATCTGCTCCTTGGCTTGCTAAAGAAACCAAATAGAAAATGCATCTCAGAAATAAATACTGGGCTAAATGGAGAATGACCAAAAATCCTGTTGACCAACAAAATTTCAGAGAGCTAAGAAATAACACTAAGAAAGCTATACTATCAGATAAAAAAAAACTACTGCCTTCAGTTTCAGAAGACTAACCATAATAACCCACAAATGTTCTGGCCGAGCGTCAATCACTTGCTACATCCAGGTCAATCCAGTACACCAAATCCACAAAATACTGACCATGAAAACCCCATGTATACTGCCAATGCCTTCAATTCCTTTTTTACTGATGCTAACCAAACACTAGCCAGTCAGTTATTAACTAGTAATTTTACTTTACCTACCTACAACAAAACATCACCCTCGCCATTTCTTCTCCAAACCAGTCCCAACAACCCATATTCTGGCCCTAATCCAAAAATTGAAACCATGCTCTCCTTCAGCAGACCAAACACCTGCTGAATACCTACAGAAATCTGCCAAATCAATTGCTTACCCCATCTCCATTCTTATCAATAGAATTATTAGTGAAGGCCACATCCCTAGTATCTGGAAAGTCTCCCATATTATCTCCCTTCACAAAGGTGGCAACTCCACCGAATTCTCCATTTATCGTCCCATAGCTCTTTTTTTTCCTTTGGCAAAGATCATGGAGAAATGCATACATAGGCAATTGCTAGACTACCTAATCCACAATAACTTGCTCTCTAGCTGCCAACAATGTTTCAGACCTTCCCATAGCACTACCACTGCCCTCCTTTCCTTTACAGATTGTATTAACAAAAACCGTAACTGCAATTTGCTCTCCACAGCATAATTTATCGATCTGTCCAAAGCATTCGTTATGGTAAATCATCAAATTCTGATAGATATCCTCAAATCCCTGTCCTTTCATGAACTCTCTATCAAATGGTTCCACTCCTACTTAAATAAACGACAACAGGCTGTACTTTGGCATAGCACTCTATCTACCCACTTACCAGTTAATCTTGGTGTACTTCAGGGGTCCATGTTAGGACCTCTCCTTTTCTCCATATTCATCAACGAGCTTCATCAAGCAGTTCCCCAAGCCACTTGCATACAATATGCTGATGACTCCACACTTGTATGCTCCACTAAAACCACCTCTGACCTTCACTCCCTTACCGAAAAAGTTTTTAACACTGTGGAACAATGGTTCACTCATCGTTGCCTACACTTAAACCCCCAAAAAACTAAACTCCTCCTTTTCAATCCAAATCTTAAGTCCTCCCACATAGATTTTTCTGTTTCATCCACTAATGGCACCACTATATCACTTGACCTAACTACCAAGCTACTTGGTGTCACCATTGACAACAATCTTTCCTTTGACATACACATCAACAACACTATTAAATCTGTCAACAAAAAACTTGGCTCCCTGTACAGAATAAAACCCTTCCTATCACCTGCAGCTAGAACTACTATTGCACATACTCATCTAATCTCTACACTCCTCTATGCCTCTTCCATTTTCACCAATTTAAGAACAACCTCAGTATGTTGGAAAGCTCCTACAATAATATAGCCAGATTTGCTACTGGCAACCCATTTAAAACTCACCACTGCTTTAATTTAAATGGTTGGAACTACAGAATCTGATCACGTACCACCAACTAATCATTGCACATAAAACTCTTTACCAACCTTCCAATACTCCTAGTCTCTCCACAGTCATCACCCCCTATAATAATCTGAAGTCCTTACCTTCATCTCAGAAACTTCTAGTTAAAACATCTAAATCTAACAGCAGGGCTGGGGATTTTCTCTTCTCCAATACTGTGCGAAAATTCTGGAATCACCTACCCTGTGACCTTTCCTCAATTTCCTCTTTATCACTCTTCAAAAAAAGACTGAAACTTTTTCTCAAAACACACTGGTCATGCCCCTGTACTAAACCTGCCTAAATATCTACTCTACCCAAATTATGCTCTGTCTTCCCTTTTCTTTTTATTAATTTTCTGTCATCCTTTTTAACAATATATGACTTCTATGCTCTGTATCTCATTATTTTCCTTCTCTCTCTCACTTATTTGTAAAAAAAAAAATATTTTCTTTTTAAGTCATTATTACTACTACTGATTATTAAGCTGACTCTTACATTGTGTACTGTACTGGATATGGCATCAGCCTGTATACCTCCTTTTTTCTTTGCCATTAAGTGATGTACTTTACCTGCACATTGAACTAACCTGTATGCCTCCTTTTTGCATTAAGGAATGTACCTACATGCTATATTGAAACTCCAGTTTACATTGTATTGATGCCTCCTCTTCAAATGATTTCTTATTAACCTGATATATATTACTATAATTTCTTTTTTATATTTGTTTGTAATTTTTATGTTATCAGTATGTCTTGGAGCTTATCTCCCCGGGCCTCTATTGAAAATGGACATATATCCAGTTTGACTAGCCCGGTCAACAAATGTAGAATAAAATAAAAAATAAATAATAAAATCTAAGAAAGTTTCAGTTTTTCTGTAGAAGGAAGAACACTTGTAGTGGTTAAGTTATGTTATGGGTCATGTGGCTGCCCATCTCCTTCAGTGGTATGGTAAATGGATTTATACACATGTGAAAGACTTGACATTCTACAGGTTTGTTTTTGTTGTGTATCATATCATTCTTCACAGCACAAGTTATTTGAAGCAATCTGCTCCACTTCCACTTCTCAACCTGCTTAGGTTATAGGTGCTTATAGGTGTGGTTTGAGCTCTGGAAGATAATTCCAGGGACAGTCAAGGAAAAATGGTGCAGCCAAGCAGCTGATGAACAGCTGGAGATGACACTAAAGAAGCAGGGGGTAAAGTTATTCAAGGAGGCCAAAATAGCTTAACATCTGCAGTGTTAAACAACAAGGCCAAAGTGGGCATGCAATATACTTCTGAGTATGTGAAGGCAATCCTCTTGAGTCTGGGTATGTACTGTTTTTCAGACATATGCAAGAACAAGAGCATGCAGTTTAAATGTACATGCTGGACAGTTAAGGGTAAATAAAAAAAGAATTGCTTAACAGTAGAAGGTTCTAACAGCTATACTGAACATGGAGTTGGATCAAAAACAGTAATGGAACTGAAGAGCGCATGGGAGAGATGTAAAGTATGTCAGGCAAAGGGTTGAACAGACAAATAAGCTGTTGATAAAATATGTTCATATGTTTATCCAGTAGTAAGGAAATGGAGAGACTCTATGGGATAACCAGTCCATGTCTGCCGACAGAATTAATGTTCCGTCAGTCCATGTCTGCCAACAGAATTAATGTTCCGTCAGTCCATGTCTGCCGACAGAATTAATGTTCCGTCAGTCCATGTCTGCCAACAGAATTAATGTTCCGTCAGTCCATGTCTGCCGACAAAATTAATGTTCTGTCTCACCCTCACACTATAACAAGCTTTCCTGCCTGGAGTATAACATACCAACCCCTCCTCCTCCTCCTCAGAAACAGTCATTACGATAAAGACAGTCAGCAGTATCAATGATGCCTGATCCTGGTAGTATAACAGGATTAGAAGCCTAAAGGTCCTGAACAGAACTATCACTTAAGTATGAGCAGTTAATCGGTAAACTCTTATCAAAAAGGAATGTATGCAACTTTTAGAAGATGACTTTCAGCTGGATTCCAAAGGATATGATGTAACATTGTGGAGGGCTCTGCCATCCTGCAGTGTTATTCTGTTAGTATAACTCCAGCTCCGCCCTCCAGTGTCATGTCATAGGAGGAGGGCAGTGCTCACCAGCACTACTCCAATGTTACTGCTGACTGGAGATGCTAGACTAGATGAAGGAATAAGATATCGAAAGATTCTATTTGAATGAAATACATTACCTGTTTATGGCATAGGCCAAATCTTAACAAACCAGCCATATAGCTACAACAGTCACCTGTCCTCAAGGCACCACCTCTGCAACAGATGTGATAAAATGCATGTATGACATGTACAGAGTTTTTCCTTGCATGCATTACCACTTTGCAAAATATAGGAGAACATGCTGTAGGGTATCTCTAATGGAGAGTAGCCTGGGTTCTCACCTGAAAGCTGCTTTGAAACATCGACAGTGTTACCTGATACTCGACTTCATCTGGAAACTGGATCCTTAAAAACAAAGATGCCAACACTAATGCCTGAACTGATGAGACATAGCTCTATCAAATAACACATCAATGGACTAATTAAATTATTCTGAAAAATAATCACAATAGGAGAATAAAATGTTTGGGCTACTACTTGTGCTTGATTAGCAGAATCCAGGGGTCACTCATGCATAAAAAATGAAGTATTTAATGAAAACAGCAATTATTTGAACATCTATACCAGACACCATTACTTATAATTACATGTATATAATAAAATGCCATAAATTCAAGCACTTACAAGGTAAAAATAGATAAATTTCTATTTATGCAGTCAAATTATCAAGTGCTGGTGTGTCATATGGGATTGCGGACGTCAATGTTCAAACAGCTTCATTAGATTTAAGCCTTTTCTCATAGCAGAAATTAACTGTAAGCAAACGAGGATAACAGTCATATCTGATGGTCTTAGTTTGCTGAGCACAGTATCCTGTTGACGATATAATGGCCTAAGCCATTATTGGTGAAAAGAAATGGGATATATATATATATATATATATATATATATATATATATATATATATATATATATATATATATATATATATATATATACTCCTCTGCAAATGCTGTTACTGTATCAGAGTACTTGCGCTATAAGGGTAGCGGTGAAGGCGCATACTCAGTGAATGCTAACAAACTCTTGTGATTGCACATTTCTGATTAGGGTTTCCACTTTAAACAGGCACTGGTGGAGAACAAAGAACTATGATTAGTCTCTTCAGAAAAAAGCCAGCTTGACTTCACAGAACAGCCAGATTGACACTTACAACATCTCCGAGATATATATCCTCTGATTTCTCTGCTGTGACACTTAGAAATCTGCAGTGTAATTAGAGTTAATGCATGCTTGTCAAGACAGTCACTCATCAGCATTCTTTAAACTGGTCACCCACATTCTTTACCTTGAAATAAAACAGTTTCTGCCTACAGAATTTGACTTTACTGTCTTTTGCTTGCATCAGCTTTCCAGCATCAAGTCACTTACCTAGAGTTTTTTTTTTCTTTTTGTTAATTGTTTTTCTTTTTATACTTACCATTGTTTATATGTTACAGGAGAGGATTACTTTTTCAAACAGTGACACAGATATTAAAATATTTATTTTAAACCAGACACACGATAATGGGAATTTTGCACATTTGTGCTACATCTTATCTCAAAACATAAAGAGCAAAATACCCTGAAGACTTTGCATGCTACATTTCTTGGTATTTGTATGCATATATGCTACTGAAAAACTCAAAATGATTAAAAGTTCAAATTTTACTTGATTTGTATTATTGTATTAATTTAAATGCTTTCATGTTACTCTTAGCTTTAATGCAGTAAAGAGACCTTCTGATCTTTAGTTTAGTAACTGGATTGAGGTTTTAGCAAAACAATAAATTATGTAAATGTTTATATGTAATTATTATTATTTTTTTCTTTTGCAAAGGGAACTAAATTGCTTAAACTACTGTTATAAGCACTCATTATGATGACAGACGTGTGAGTTGTACTCTAGTTGCAAAAACAGGACTAATGCTGCAGGTATTTGAACGGCTTGGCACATAAAAATTTATTAGGGTGCATGTTCCCACCCACATTTTTTGATCAAGTGAAAGCTGAAATAGAGAACGCAAAATTCTTCTTGTAGTTGGGCTGGGACTCTTCTCACAAATCCAACTTCATAGAGCTCTGTCTGCAGGAAGAAGTAGGACAGATTCTCAGCTCAGTCCTTCTAGGTGACAGTCCCATGGGAATATTCCCATGATAACCATGGTCCCAAAGGAAGACTTTGCTAGAAGGTCACATCCAACTTGCAATATTTTGCAAAGGTGTTAAGTGAGGACCAAATAGCCTCTGAACAAATGTTTTCCACACATACATTATAGAATACAAATTTAGAGAAGACAGCTTTTTAGGTGTTTGCCATATTTGCCATAAAAAACAGTGCAAATTGAAATCCATTTGGAAAGGCAGTTTTTTTAATGTTGTTGGCCTTGTGTTTCTTGACAAATGAAACAGCTCTATTTTTACTGTGTTGAGTCTTCTAGACTCATGTTCTGATCAGACTGATAGAGACATTAACAGGTAAACACATCTTGGGGTCTGCAGTTTTATGTTTTGCCTTCCAGAGATGCATTACAGCAAAGGGTTACTCATTTGTATTGCCATGCAGTGGTAGGTACCACCACTACTGTGCTAACTTTTGATGCGTTAGCTGTAACTAACCAAAGGCATATGGATGGTGACATCATTTATAACAGGTTTAATGATGAAAAATCAGGTCTCGGTGTACATGTGCCTCAGTTGTACAGGATATAGTAGACCTAGCATCTGAAATATTATGGGTTTTAGATGGCAAAATGTTTATATAACGGGACTGGGTATAGACAATTATGTTTGCTACATGAGTATCTGAACATTGGTAGTACATCCAAAATGATCCTTTCCTGACAAGAAAGTGTCTTTTAAAGCCTAAAATGCCTTTTGGATTTGTTATACATGTTAATGTAGTATATTCCTTTATCATTTGTGATTACAAGTCAGCAACATTTAAGAGTACAGCTTAGAATCGACCTGCTGCTGAAATGCAATGGTGTTTTTTTCATCTCACTAAAGATATGAAGAGTAAATTATGACTCTGTATTGGTAAATTTAGACAGCAACAATGTCAGGTTTGTGCTGTGTTTGAAACAACTGCAGGTTCTACCATTCCGTGATAGGAATGATGTGATGCCCGAGTTGCAAAACTAAAGCTATATTTGCTAGATGAAGCATCTTCCTTTAAACAATACTTTTGAAGATTCTCATGTCTGACAAGAAATGCACATCTGGTGCATGCCCTACTAGTGCTAGAATTATTCCCACCTCGCCACCTTGTAAATATTCCACAAAGACTGTAAGTGGCTGCAATGCCACCTGTAACCATGCCAATAGGAATAATTTCAAATATTGCTGTCACAAGCTTAGAAAGATAAAACAGGCTTGCAGTAACATGAATTTACTGTAGGAATTCTGTAACTCCAAATCTTAATTATATGACACTAATTGCCAGAAAAAAACAGAATTTTATGAAAATGGCCCAAAATATAAGACCACAATTTGAACACCCTGGAAAAAACTGTATGGAAGTATACCCACCAAGTCCCCCATTAACTAGTTCCTGAAACTCACCTATGATGCACAGCAACAAAGAACTCCTGCAACATATTGTACCTGAAGGGTAATGAAAGTACAATACTATGCTCCTGATTAAGATATTAACTGCTTTGAAACACTTAACACCTGCATAACCCTAAACACCCCCAAAATGCACTACCTCCTAATGACAGTCCTGGCTAGAACCCTAGCCACAGCATTCAGAACTAACCTTAACCCCCCATGCTACCTATGCAGCTAGTAAGGAAGTAAAACATGGCCTATGTCTGGAAAACTCCAAAAGCATGCCTTGATTAAACCTGCTATCTCCCACATAAACAAACCTCCCCATTCCCAAATATCCCAAACACACCCTCATGCCTACAATGCTTCCTAGAACCCTCCCTACAAAATTCACTCAAGCATAAATTACATGGTTCTTGTGGTATTCCCTCCAAACCCTATCCTAGTATGTAACATTACCCAAACCTACTTAAGGGACTGATTTGTCACCCCCAAAATACCATGCCTTATAAACAAATCCAGCTTTCTATCACCATAGCACATCATGGGCCATTTACCAACACAGTAAACTGGATGGGTAACTGTGAATGCACCCTAAGAATTCCACCCAATTCTGACATGCCTCACTGAGTACTTACCAAAGCAGAATTACTTGAAACCTCATTACACACCACTCCAGTGGCTGAAAAAATTCCATCGCAGTTGCATCCATCATTTTTCAAGAGCACTTCCTTTGAGCCTCCCACTGATGCCTACTCTGCACTCCCCATCTGTAACCGCATTACTCATCACTCCAGCGGCCAAAAATTCCATCACAGCTGATCCCTGCCAACAGCAGGAACCTGCACCCCAGCAGCATCCATCGTCTTTCCAGTTTACTTCCCCACAGGCCACCATCTGATGCCCACTCTGCACTTACCCATTTGCAAAATTAAAGACAACTGTAAATAATGTACACACACAAAACAAAACTTCATAATGACCTTAGGCACTCATGCTGCTATACTCTGCAAGCTGCTCTACAGCAACGTGTATTCCACACTGAAAATTAAGTTACTTAAAAACACGGAGTAAAACACCTTCATAACCTACCGGGTCTATATTAAATCATTGAGCTTCAAAATGTTCAAATGATGCAATATCGAAAACTAATATCCAAAGCACTAAAATAGCAAACACAAAGAACAGAGATTTTTTTCCTAGGGAAAAAAAAATCGCTGTTCCTAACAAAAAAAAAAAATAAAAGAACCTGCAACCTGAAACTTAACCTAAAGTGGGGGGCTTTGCCTCCCACACCCCTCAACATGGGGGGCTGTGCCCTCCACACACCCCCTACTTAAATATACCAACTCCGAGATCGCACCACAGTGGAGGAAATAGCAAAGCCCCAAAAATGGCCTACCGATTTTTTTCCCTGGGAAAAATATCAATGTCCTGTGGCTTCGCTATTTTCAAGTTTCGGACTTTCAGGTTCCATATTACATCGCTCGAACTTGTTGAAGTTTGACGATGTAATATAGACACAACTTACCCATACCCCTCAAGTGCTCCTTATGTTTTGGAACAATCCTCATTTGTGCCATATTACACATATTGTCAACAGCATTTATTCATCTAGGTGAGATTTTTCATATGAGGCTAAGGAGTTCCATCTGTGTTACTTGGTTGTTGAGATATTTACAGAATGTGAAACTTATATCTGTATAAAGTAATAAAACAGTTAATATCTATTTACCTGTACTAAACAGAGATAAAATATTAATGCAGTTGGAGTTTACCACTGTGTAAGTTAAGATGAAATCTTTTAAAAACGTTGTACATAGCATGGTTTTGGAAATATTAATGCAAATATGAACAAGCAATATCCGACACCTAGAGGCATAGGTAGGCGTCAGCTACAGATGTCCCTGGAGCTGTCACTCAGATGTTATGAGTTAACCACTATGCACCCCTTAAAGCTCCTTTGGGGTGACTAGTAAGTGTTCAATCATCTACCCTTGTTCCAGATGATAAGTAGCAGCATTCCTCATCTTGAGAATGAAAGAAGAATCAGGATTAGGAAATTCTTTATCCACTCCCTACTTCTGATAATACAGCAAGTTATGGTGCCTGTAATAGCATCCGTGCTAAAGGAGAATGCTTTACCAACCTTACTCCTGTGAAATCACCCTTGTAGAGAAAATATGCAAAAAGTGTTGTGCTTAAAAAGTGGTGGAAAAAATAAAGAAGCACTCCAAATGACATGGCCTGTCCTCCCCTCAAAGCACGTGAAGGAAGAGGTAGGCCACATGGTGCTACATCAGGCCTCCCCAAATTAACATTTTCCAGTACCAAGGCCTTGACACATACCTTGAAATGCTACAGTGAGCCACTACCAGACAACCCCAACACTATAGCCACTAAGTGTTAGAATAACTGCAGTTCCAACATTTCAGACACTGCTTGAGTCCCCCGCACTAAATCACTGACATTAAGTGAAAATATCTCCAATTCCTCTACCCAGTTCCATCATGAAAATATACCTTAAACATTTACCAAATAGCCAATTGCAGTTTTAATGGCACCAATTTTGTACTACAACCCCTGTCACTACTAACCAATGATGCCTACCAGTGGTGTAGCTGTAGCTGAGCATGCATAGCTCACGAATAACTATGGAGACTACCATCCTGCCAACCATGATCTCCCCTCCACCGACCAGCATAAGGGACTAACAACCTAAAGCATTTACACCACAGTACCTCTCACCTTCATACAAGAAATTTGGAGCAAGCCACAAGCAAAGGGGAGGACAAAGGCCCAAAACAAGGGCAATCTTAGATATTGCTCTTACAAACTTAGAAAGTTTACAAAGATACAGGTTTGCATTCGCATGATTCTGAAAATACCCCCTCCCCCCTCGAATTTACTCCACAAAGGTTTGCCCACAGTTTTCCAGAACCACAATTTCATGAGCACAGACCAAAATAAGAGGCAAAACCTGGACACTGTGAAAATCTGCACAGCTGAGAGGAATGCGCTTCCACCAACAAACATACTTCACCTATATCATTGGTGGAAATTAGGTCATACCTTATAAGCCATAACACATTCTCCTGTTGGATATAAGCATTACACCCTTCATGGGGAAAAGTGGAAGTCTGGACACCTTTTTCCCCCAAATGTCCTTTCTCCTGATCCTGTCACTCCACACACACACACACACACACACACACACACACACACACACACACACACACACACACACACACACACACACACACACACTACACCACCACACACAGCTTCCCTTACTGGCCAAGTGCAACCTTAACAAATGTGCTGCTTTTGGGCAGGAACAGGGAACTACAACTTCCCCCCAGCAGAAGACCCATACCTCTCAACCTCTTAGGGCAGGAATTGTGGACAAGCCTGTCTCAATGGGGGAAACAAAGACCCAAAATAGAGACACCATTCAAACATCACTCTGGAAAAAACAAGTCACCAGAACGGGATTTGTATTAGCATGCATCTCCTGAAGGATGTGTCATTATTGAGTGACTATAATGCTTAGATCATACCAGAAGAATGAAGCCTCAAGTCTAAAACCAGAAGCTAGTACTATGGAAGGAGCCATCATAGAGTGGTGAGTCACTACAAATCCAGAGTGAATGACTGGGCTAGACAAATATTGGATATTATCTGGATATCTGATTTCTTCCCTCATAACTGATGGCTAGTATGATGTAATGGAAACTATTTCAACCTGTTATCCTGTACATATGGAATTAATACTGTTTAACCTGCAATACATACATGCTGGACTATTGCCATCTCCTCTATTTAATCATATGTGTCTTAAACATCTACGATCCTGTGAGGGGATGGAACAACAATCAATACAAACACAGTCTGACAGATGCATACAACAATCCACTGACATCCAGAAATAAAAGGAAAGTGGTCAGAACTGTACATCATTGTACATCAAAAAAAACAGCTAACTTTGGTGCTATTAGCAGGGACAATGCTGCAAATATCCGCGACATGTACTAACGGCACAATTAAGGTGAACTAAAACTTAAAGTCAGCATGCAGTTCTATGTGCCTATACACCTTAGCTTGCCACCCGACTGTGATTTTACGGTAAATTGAGTTACATAAATCGTGTCAGAAACTACATGACAACTGTACTCCCATCTACCTGACTCATATACAAAACAAGATACATGTTTTGAAGATCGCCCACACCACCAACCCGATTAGGTTCTTCCGAAGTTTATAAGTTTATCCTCATGCCATAGAGAAGGGGGGTAGTTTAGTTTTTTTTCCTTCAACATCCCTCATCTTTTTGATCTACTTTAAAGTGGTAAAATCACTCCAGAGCTCATAATCAGGGAATGATATAAGCATGCTAGCAAATAGAAGATGCAAAATATGTTGACCTTAATGAATTGTATAACAAAATTTTGTCCCGGCCACTAATATTCTGGTTACAGCTTAAAGTTGCTCAGGTACACCTCCCTCAGAGACCCCAAGCATGCGTAGACTACACCGTTACCTCAGGCAAGCCCCACACTATCAACCTAAAGCCCGCAAAAAGAAATTAGCAGTTGTCTCAACCTCACTGACTGCTGAAAACTACTGACAACACCCTCACCACCAATGAATGCTGATAACACAGTCCAGAGTGATCTACCGCAAATCCCATAATGAACGTACCAAAAATGACATGACATCTGGGTAATCTCCAAATGTAGTACCTCACATGATGCGCAGTAGCAAATCCCGCCCCGAACATGCCTGCAGCCCAAGCCCGCATGAATATTTATTTTGCTCCTGCCATACCGTTACTTTTAGTCAAGCTTGTAATTTTATTCAGTTTTTGTTCAATTTTACTTCTGAATGTTACATAATTGTATGAATTACAGAAGTATAATTACTGGGTACATTGCGGGTGATGAGAAGAACGGCCTGTGAGTTTATTAACTTGGGTAATGGACCGTGCCCCTAACGTTCACAAATTAATAAATACGGTTGTGCAGTTGTAATGCGTCTTATGTTTAACTTGCAAGTAGTTTGCTATAATATTTAGAGTTACAAAAACATATTACTGCCCACGTTTCTGAAGAGTATAGTATATTTTAAAATGCAAGGGCCTTTGCTGTATAAACATTTTGGTACTACGTTGCTACGTTGCAGCATTGACTTTTACTAATCTAGTAGTGGTTATGGAGAGTTATCGGAGCAACACTTGTAATGATCGCTTTCCGTTTAATGCGACTCAGTTAATTACAGAAAATAGCTTTTTTACAATATCTTTCAAGGTGACAGCTATGTTGCAGCGTTGACCTTTACTAACCCAGTAGTGGTTTTGGAGATTGTTCCGAACTTCAATTAGGATTGCTCGTTTCGCACAGATTTCATGTGTCAGAATGAATACTGTTTCAAAATCACACTACTTTCTGATTTGATTCCGTAAACCTGATGTGTGTACTGTAAGTGTTTGTTATTGTACTGACACAGTTACACTACCCTGCTGTGTGTACTTTTAAGTGTTTGTTATTCTAATGACATAGTACTCAGAGGCTTAAAGTGATTGTACATCGACCACTGCACAATAAAACACACAACATTGCATCACTTCCCCTATCCATAGCATACGTTTCTTCACATCTTTTTGTAATGGTAGTTTTCTGTCCAGGACACACTTCAGGGTACTTTGGCATTAGGGCTCACATGTAATAATTCTCATTGACAGGAAAGACAGTAAGTGTATGTGTCGGCCACTTCTTGCTAAGTTTTGAAATGCATAAATGTGAAACAGGATAAACAGCACAAATGCTACAAGAATAAGCTTTCATGTTGCCAAAAAGTGAAATTCTGTAAGGTGGCTACAACCCTAGCTGTGCTTTTTACTGATATTGAAACGGTAACCTGCAGTGACTGTCACTCTACTTTCCCCTGCCAATTATGTACGTTACGCCCACACCACGCCCAAAGCTGCGCAGAACTGAGTGCAAGGTACTACACTTGGAGATTACTGACATCTGCACACCATGTAAAAATCCCCAACCCAAACTAGGGACGGTTTCTTTTTTTTTTTTTTTTTTTTTTTTAATATATTACTCTCACCAAACAAGGATTTGCTAGAATAACAGGGTTACATTAACAAGAATTTTCTGAAAGGTATGGAGTCTGAAACGTAAATGCCTGACATTCTGTATAGCAGAGAGGTA
This sequence comes from Protopterus annectens, assembly GCF_019279795.1. Lineage (NCBI taxonomy): Eukaryota > Metazoa > Chordata > Ceratodontiformes > Protopteridae > Protopterus > Protopterus annectens. The sequence continues at coordinate 491,830,360 of NC_056738.1, forward strand.
TTCCACAGATGCATACTTTCCCTCTATGCCCCGGAAGAAAGCCACCAATAAGGTATGAGTATGGGGTAAAGCAGACTGGTAATCCATTGACCCCCCCCCCCTTGCACTGTTCCTCCCATCCGACAGTAGAACTATACCTGGCAACACAATGCCTGCCAAAGTGGAACGACAAAGGTGATAAATTCAGACAGGTTGTAAACATCTGGCCATAAAATGACCACATAGCAGTAGCAGTATCTGGACCTTCCTACATCCGTAGTCGCTCTATGCGCATGTGCAAACAACGGCAGTCACTCGTGGGCATCTCACAGCCCCAGAAACCTGCTTCTGCTAACTAAAAGTATAAGAGAGACAAGAAATGTAAAACACACTAAACAATTACTGCACCACAACCACCACTGACCGTAACTTCCATTAATGACACACCAACTAAAATAGCCATTATGACAGCTCAAAATGAAACCCATGCTTGCCCCCACAAGAAACGCTATATACAGCCCCCAGCAAAACACTGAACCAAGCGAAAGCCACCAGAAGCCATCACCACCAAGCCTCCAAAGCCACAAAGCCCTCATAGCAGCCAGAATTAAAACAAATAAACTGGACTACCACCAACCCAATACAACCCGTCAAGCACCCAAACAATGAACATACCATGGAGAAACCTCTCAGTCAGACATGGAGAGAAGATAACACCCAAGGAAAGAGAGAAGGAGCATTATCAAAATGCACTCACACAGTACCACTGTGCCCCTTTATTACCCAAGGCCTACCTGTCTTCCAAACTACCTACAGGTCATCTTGGACGTAATCTTGCCTTAGCAAGTTCACGCCAAAATGTGATATCTTACCCAGTTACACTCTCACAAAACTTATTCAGCCCCTCCCTACACTTACCTCACACCCAACTAGCTTCTTCCATTACCCTCTTGAAACCCATTACTATTTCAGTCTAAACTTCCATCCAAAGATGTCCCTGGACAAATTGGTCTGTGGCCAAACCTCATTTATTTACATATTTACATATATATATATATATATATATATATATATATATATATATATATATATATATTGTAGGGCATTCCGTGACCATTATTACCAGGTATGCATTTCTTTTCAGATACACACACACAGAGACACACACACACACACACACACACACACACACACACACACACACACATGTGCTAGACTATGTTATAGCTGCTCTGGAATGAACTGGCTTTGCTGTTATCTACCAGTTTGTCTGTTCCTCCCACGAGGAGAAGGTGTGCAATGGGACAGAAGAAATTACACAAGGCAATTGACAAGTACTCTTACAAAATTTATGGAATTTTTTTATACAGTGGCTTTAAATTTACTATGTCTTTGATTTTCTGCATATGCCTTTTTACTGCGATTCTGTACTGATAGAATACTGGTATACATATGTGGGATTTTCTTTACATGTAAATACTGGCTTGCAATGAATTGAAATGAATTGAATTGAAATGTAAAAAATATGGACAGTTGCTTATTATTTTAGATAACTTATCATGCTGAAATTGTCAAATTGTGGTGTAGAGTGTAGGATTTCTGCCTTGCATACATTTACATTCATTTTACGCATTTTTTTTGACAAAAAAAGTGCCTCTGTGTATTTGGGGAGTGACATAATCTGTACTTATCTATTTGATGTCTTGATATATTTTTTTCTTTTAAATAAAGTATCACAGACTGATCTCTCTCTATATGTATGTATATGGATAAGTATATGTTGTTGTTGTTGTCTTTCGGCTTTTCCCGGTTAGGGGTTGCCACAGCGGAACTCCGGTCTGCTAATGATTGGCAGTAGATTTTCACGAATGCTGAGGTGCCAGCTCGACGTTCAACCCTCAACGAAGGAACGCCCATTTACGCATGTCTTTCGAATGCCCACCCAACTGCAGGGAGGACATGCAGACTCCACACAGAAGGCACTTCCCGCACTCCAGCCAAGAACTGAATGGGAGAATCTCTTGCAATGGATAAGTATATGTATGTAAGGAAAATTCTATATAAATGCTCTGTAGCTCAAGCCTGGGACAAACTGTCCCTACACATATGTTCCATCACCCACCCACCACACTTTAAAAAAGAACTAAAACTTCATCTACTTAATGCCAAAACTTGCCCCTGTCAAGACCCAACTTAACCCACCTTACCCCTGTATATGTATCTAATATAACCAACCTCCAATTTCTCCTAGTAACTCACAAGGTGCCCACCTACTATACACAATCAACAATACTGAAAGAATTCTAATATTACATAAGTCTATTTTTATCTGGTAAACAATACTATATGTATATTACTACGTGCATGGTTTCTACTATGTATATACTTACTACAATGTGTATGCTTTCTACTTTGTATCTTAGACGTGTTGTTTTTTCAATTTTATTTACTCCTTGGATTGTGAAATTTTTATTTTGTACTTCTAATACACTGTAAATTGTTTGTAACTGGAGCTTTTCTCCTAGGGTCTCCACTGAAAACAGGCCACAAACCCAGATGGACCAACCCGGTTAACAAATGTCAGTAAATAAATAAATAAATATGTATATGTATATATATATATATATATATATCTGTGTGTGTGTGTGTGTGTGTGTGTGTGTGTGTGTGTGTGTGTGTGTGTGTGTGTGTGTGTGTATGTGTATGTGTGTGTGTGTGTGAAAAGAAACATGCACCTGGCAGCAATGGTCATTGAATGCTTTGACACATACACATTTAATCAATGTTATCAGTTGCACTGTATATTAACCAAATAAATTAACAGCTGTATAATTTTAATTTATTTGGTTAACATGTACATGTAATAAATACATGCATTAGTACCTTTTGATGCAAATCTGTGGCAGTACGTAATGCAGTCTTGAATTCTTCACCTGTGTAGACTATCCCCCAGATTCAGTAAGCTCTGCATGGAGTGCAGGAATAGTGCAAGAGCTGCTGCATGCAATATGGCCAACGAGCGATCCAGGAACAAGGTCCCGGGATGTGCACGAGCGCTCCTACACTATTCCTGCATGGACACTACTGCTATATGCCAATTACCCCATTTGTTGGTGAAAACCATGCAAATGAGGTGAATTAGCAATCCAGGAAGCAGGCAGACATCTGTGCAGGATAGTGTAACCTGCAGAAATGTATTAGGTTACTAACCGAATAAATTTCTGCAAATTACAAAACGGAGGCATGACAGCTCAAAAGAAAGCATGTATTCAATGTTGTATACATGCTAATGGCCAAATACATGGCCATTGGCATGAGAAATAGTTGCAAAATTATAAAAAATAACTTTTTTTGGCCGATTTCGGCCGTTTAAGCGTAGGACAGCGGTGCACAAACAGGATCGGCCCGAAAATAAGAAAAAAAGTTGGAAATGAGCTTTTAAACCCAAATCAGCATTTTGCCATGATAGTCAATAGCATGCATAAGACAACAATACCAGGGAATAGTGGTTGCTAAGGGGGAAGGCTCAGCATGAGTGTGGTAAGTATGAATTAGCGTTCTGTTTTATGCAACTGAAGGGATTGATACTGAATCACAGATTTCCTCTCAGTGTTAGCTTGTACCCAACCATGTAGGTGCAGCAACATCATGGTATAAGTATGAGGTAGATGACCTCATAAGGGGGAGTGTCATGCATGCTGTAAGCTTATTGGAGCTCTGTGGCCCGTGTTTGCCCTTAGCTAAGCACAGCTAAGGAAGGGGGTGTGTCTGAGGCTGCTTAGCAGTGTTTACATTGCCTAAACGGATGTGTGCGGTTTAAAAAAAAAAAAAACAGGAAATAGCAGCTCTGTTCAGATCTGAACACTGGGTATGCGTGCCACACCTCGGGGCTTCAACGGGAAGGCAAAGGGAAGGGAAAACAGCAGTAGGAAGGCAATTAAGGAGAACTAGCATAGCTGGCAGGTGAACTGTATCAGAATCAGCCAATTACACATGGAACAGCCTAGCACACTACAATAAACTATGCAAACACCTGCAAGTCTGGTTTTTCCCACAAACTCTACAACACTGGTGTACACATATGGGGAAATTTTACCTGACAAAACTAACAAAATGTTAGGGGCTGCTGTTGCTCTAATACATCAATATGTGGAAGAGGCTGAGGGTGGTGAGGATGTGAATGCTGATGATCAACACACAGTGAGGAGAAGGAGAAGAGTGTACAGACCCAGGGTAACCTACCAGGGGCTACATGAGCTGGAGATAGTGGAGCACTATAGGGTGGACAGGGACATTCTACAGCAAACTGTTGAGCTGTGCCAGCCATGCCTTACACACAGAACCAACAGAGGGGAACCCATCCCAGTGGATACCAAGGTATGTGTAGGCTTAAAAATACTAGCCACAGGTACCTTCCAAAGGGCAACTGGGGATATCATGGGGATCGTACAGGCATCAGCATCCAGGGTACACCAATAGTTCCTGGATGCCATGTCAGCACATGCTGGTGAGCACATATATTTCCTCAACACCCATGAGGTGTTGACCAGCAATATGCATCTCTTCTACCAAATAGCAGAATACCCTATGGTAGTGGGTGCTATAGATTGCATGCACATACACATCAAAGCACCACCCGGCGAGTGGGGTAGGGTCTACATAAACCGCAAGGGCTTTCCCTCCAACTGCCAAGTCATGTGTGATGCCCAGGGCATTATCTTGAATGTGTGTGCTGGCAGCCCTGGAAATTATCATGACTCCCACATCTGGCATACGACACAGCTGTACCAGCTATTTGCCAGGGGGACATCCCATATGGCCACCTAGTGGGGAATGCTGGTTACACACAGGAGCCGTGGCTGATGACACCCATCAGAAATGCACACACACTCGAACAAGAACGCCATAATGAGGCAGACTCACAAAACCAGAATCATAATAGAGCATGTGTTTGGGATGTTCAAGTCACACTTCCGCTGCCTGGACATATCCAGTGGAGCCTTGCAGTACTCTTCAGCTACATGTACACAAATGTTCATAGTATGTGCCATGCTACACAATATGATCCTGTGGAAACAGCTGCAGCAGGAACAGCAAGGAGCAAACCTACACAACCCCCCCCCCTGCCATTGCCAAGACCATCACAGGCACAGAGCGTCTCGGAGGAGAAACAACCTGAGCCTGCCCATGTAGGCAGAAGGAGGCATGCCCAGTATGCCCAGGCTTTGGCAAAGAGGCAACTTATAGCACATACACTAACACACTAGAGACCCAGGGAATGACACCTCTCTCTGACTCGTACATACAGTAAAAAGGATGCCAAACATGACACTACCTGTGCTTTACCATGTATAGGGAGTGTACTATGTGCATCTGACATAGTCAGCCCTCCAGCAGCGTCTTCAATACTGGCACATCCACAAGGTAAGTCACTCTTCCTATCAACTGCTAAATGGATTAGTATGTACTGATAGTTGTATCTATGGTATGGACATGAGCATGCAAGGGAATTGGGTGGCTGAATGGGATGGCAGCAGATAGTGGACACCTATATGGGCAGCATGAATTCCATAACAAATACTAGTGTCAACATACTAGGCAGTACTAGACAAGGTGACAAATTCCACTGCAGTACATGTGGTGGCCCAAATGTGTTTCCACAGGACACACACATGCATGTCAGTCAGTGAGGCTCACATACCCATCACCAGCCTCAGCCAACAGGACAGCTGTAAATGACCATAAAGAAAGGCTGGGCTAAGGTCTTCAATTGTTGGCAATGATGAACAGCACCCCTCCAGACCTACACAGACAGACTACAACAAGTCTGGCAGTTGTATGTTAGTTCTGAAGGGCAAGATGTCTGAAACTGAAATGTAGGTCAATAAAACCTAAGATCTGTACTCTACTGATATGCCTCCAGTCTGCATGATAGATCAGAATACAAAATGAAATGGAAGCCAACAGAGTACCTAAAATACCAGTACAGTCATAGCAAATGTTTAAATTCGTCAGGTGTGCCCCCCCCCCAATCCTATGTAGAAATGCAGTAACATGTACGTGTGGGTTTGATAACAGTGGAGCACAGATTACCTGAGCTGGCCTAATCTACAGGATAGATTGCTGCATGTGTACAATATGCAGTGGTCCATGTGATAGGTTGTTGTGTGTTCAATAATGTCTGGAAGTGGTCAGCATGTAGGCATGGAGGGTTGTGTCTTGGTGGCCTATGGCCAGTACTGTTGATGACAGGGCCATGTTCCAACAACTGCAGTGCCATCCACAATGCTTCTCAGCTATACCCATATCAGCAGTCATCCATACTCAATGTCCAGATGTCAAAATCTGTCACCATCTGAAAGATGGACATGCCATGAATGTGGGCCCAGACATATACACAGTACACAGGTGGAAGTACCCTAGACAGAGTACATAAAATGTAACTGTCAACTGCACACTCCTTTGGAATTGTACATACAGGTTAGCAGCACATTAGTTGTCTGTGTAGTATGGAATACTGATGTAGTATGGCCAATCAGTGGCAGACCACAAAAGGCAGAGTTATGAAGTAATGAGAGACTGCCTATGTCCCCACACAAGGTAGCATAAGGGGAATGTCCCAGGTATATCTGTGAGTCAGCTGCAATAAGTTTCCTTATCACACATGCACTCAGCTCACCCCACCATCAGCCACAGGTTTATCACAGGTCATATCATTGCTGTTGGGAATGAGTACAGTATGACCCCCACTTCTGTATGGGAATACCCACAGAATGCAGCATGATGAAGAGGTGTCCCATTCAGGTGTTTCCCTAGCTGTTAGCAGCACCCTGCCAGCATCCAGACCAATGGATTAATATGGACAGGAACTATTGCCGTTAACACCTCACACAATTACCCTGTCACCCCAGGGGAATCCAGTGTCTTGCAGCCTGGGAATGTAGGAGTGACAGAATGCACTGGCCTGCTACAGATGGCCTGCATCACTACCAAATTGCCTACAGTCCTCTGTCAAAGGCCTGTGCTTCACCTGTAGTGCCAATGTATGTTATCTCATGGGGTCCCAACTAACAACATAACACAGTCAACAGAACACAAATGCAAGGCCATGTTGACAAATCCCAGTAGCATGCCCACCATGTCCGACTGCATGAACTGTGTACCAACACCTAAATACCACTGGAATGAAGGGACAACTATAGGGATATTTCTCAGATATCGCTCACATAATGTTAGGAAGAGGATAGAATAACAGAGTTGGGGGGTGTAGAAGCATGGACGTCATGGAGTGTGTGAAGTCTGAAATTCTGATGTGTGCCCATACTACCCCTGCCTGCAAACCCAGTAATGGATGGCTACAAACCTGCTTGTAAACCACAATGTGAAGGTAAACTGACCCGATATATGAGCCCTGCTTCTGGGTAACCTGGGTGAATCTGTACAGCTGAGAAGTATGACCATAGCAGGATATGGCCATTCTGTTATGTCGATATATGTACAAGAAGGGAATCCAAGGTGCTGGACTATTTACACAGACCCATCAGCAAGTGTCTGCAGCTACCCCTCCAGAATGGCATGAGTGTGCAAGAATATGTAGGCTGCAGACCACAATACTGAACACAGCTTCATTCATCTTCTATTTCCCAAAAAATAACTGTGAGCAAATAAGTATATCTGTCAGTAGTTAATGACATAATACACCACAGTGTAGAACAGTACATATGTCTGAATATCTCTGCTAACACCAACCATGTAACACAAGCAGCACAGACACAATAACTACAGTATCCCACTATCTGTCACCCATTGTGACTCCATATTTTCAACCTATCTACAGATATCCTGCAAAAACAGGTTGCTAGCTGTAGGTGTAGAACACCAAACCCTGGACTGGAGTACAACCTACCTGGAATGGATTCACACACTCAATAAAGAAGGTCATACTGGGCATGCTCCTGCACTTGAGAATTGAAGCCCATGTCTGACAACACAGTGGACTATACATATCTGTCAGTAGCAGATGTCTGTGCACACACACCACATTGTACACCAGTCATGCTTTGCATACACATTGGATAGGACTACTCACAGACATCCAAGGCCAACACACTATAATATGTCAAACATATACACAGAGATGTGGGAAAGAGAGAGACAGACAGTGACAGAGAGATTTCCATAATGAGGCCTGTCCCACCCACCACACATCCAATTGGCCGATATCACATGATGTGCTGATGTCAATCACTGTAGACATTGCTTTTGGTAGCCCTCAGTCATGTAGTGTCTCTGGTGCTTGTGCTAACTGTGTAACACAATAGCACAAATAAGTATTCATCTAGCATTTGTATACCCAGTCCTGTCAAATGTAAAGTTGTGTGTGACTGAGTGTGTGTGTGTGTGTGTGTTTCCAGAAGAATGGTTTATGGCCCATTCACACACACTGCACTTCTCATTGCCCATGATAGCACTCCTGCTGATGTCAGTCACCTTGAAATAACCCTCTGATTAAATCTTAACCCTATAAGATGCATGGCACTTGTGATATGTGTGTAATACTGTAGTGTAGAAAACTAATTAGGTAGGAGTTCTAATCTCTGACTTGGCAACTGTGTGTGTGTGTGTGTGTGTGTGTGTGTGTGTGTGTGTGTGTGTGTGTGTGTGTGTGTGTGTGTGTGTGTGCAGAGATTAATGATTTTGAGGCCATTCACAGTCACTACACCACCCAGTGTCCTACTTTAGCATGCCTGCTTATGTCAGTCACCTTGAAATAACCCTTTGGACAAGTTCCAGCCCCATAAGCTCCATGGCACTTGCAATAACTGTGTAATGCTATAGTATAGCGTACTATGTAGGTAGGAGTTCTAATCCCAGACATTGCAAATATGAAACTGTGTGTGTTTGTGTGAGAAAGTGTATGTGTCTTTGATGATACCTGATTTTATGGACATTGACACTTACTTCTCTTCCCTTACCCCTCCTTTAGCACTGTTGCTGATGTTAGACACCTTCAAAGATACCTTTGGAGAGCTCTCCAACATATAAGCTCTGTGGCGCTTGCAGTAACTGCGTAATACTGTAATGTAGCATACTAGTGTGAGAGAGTGTGTGTGACTTTGATGATACCTGATTTCATGGACATTCACACTTATAACCCTTTGGCCATGTTTCAGCCCTATAAGCTCGGTGGCACTTGTGGCTTAATACGGTAGTGTAGCAAACTAGTTAGGTAGGAGTTTTAATACTGATCCTGCCAACTGTGATAATGTGTGTGTTTCTGTGAGAGAGTGTGTGTGTCTTTGTTGACACCTGATTTTGTGGACATTCACACTTACTAGATTTCCGTTACTCCTCCTTTAGCACTGCTGCTGATGTCACTCACCTTCAAAGATAACTTTGGACAGCTCTCCAACATGTAAGCTCCATGGCGCGTGCAATAAGTGTGTAACACTGTAATAACAATACATAGTCAGACAGGGGGTTCAAATTCAGTACTGGTAAGTGTGTATTTATGTGTGTGTGTGTGTCATCAGTATCCTGTGTGGGTGTTGGGATGATTGTGTAATGACAGGATCCACTGCAGTGCGAGTTTTGCTACATCATTATATTGAGGACTTATATGTCCCCATGTCTACATTACAAGGCCAACAGTTTTCAAACACTGTAGAGATTTTTGTAGACAATCCACAGCCATAAATGTGTACAGCCATGTGCAATTACTATGTGACAGTATGGATTAGTAAACAATATAGGCAACCATTATGATACTCAGATACCACTCTCCACCCACAGATCATACACAAACATGCTTTGCTCTTACTCCCTTCCTTTCTTAGTTTCTCTTTGTCTATCTCCCTGTCTCCTTCTCTGGTGCATGTGGAAAAGTACATCTGTTTTGCATAGGCAGCAGCTTGACTTTTGTAGGTAATGCTCATGATCAGCTAATGGTCTGTGCAGGAATTGGTGTCCCCCACTTGTTAATTGCATGTAGAACAACTGTGGTATCATTCCTATAGCCAATGGCATGGAAACACACTCCTATAACTAAGCACTTCATGTGGATGTTGGTCCTTTTCCTTCACTGTGAGCAGGACTTTATGTGGGTGTCTGACAAACAGCATCACAGAGGGTAGTTGAAAATACCTCTTACAACATTCACTGTGGAGACAGGCCAACAAACAAGAGGGAGATGTTCCAGACATGGGGACAAAATGTAAGTATTACTGTTCTACATTTGAAGTAATGTTGGTTTAACAGGGTTTGTGAGAATATGGCTGTACTACATGATTGAAAGTCTGGCATGATAGTGTTATGTGGTTGAGGAAACTCTCACCTCTAGGGCTATCTGCAGACTGGCCAGAGATTTGAGTCTTAGATGTGGTGTGTTACTCACACATTTCCTATCTTTAGAAATGCAGTAGCATACTCTGATGATTGCAGTCAGTACATGGTGATATCCATGTGTGTTACTGACTTCATATCCCTCAGAAGAGATTTGCCACAACAAACCCTGTTACACCAGGAATTTTCTCAGTTTATCACAGCAATATGTCAATATTGGCCCTGTGTTTGTGTCTCTACCCCCCACGTCTGTCACACTTTGTCCATATGTCATGCAGTAAGAGGTGCATATGTACAATATATCATTATTTACTGACATCATTCCTGATAAGCCAGTGATATATCAGACTACTAGACATGTTTTGCATAGTAGGCCTTATATTTGAGGACAAAACCTGAACATTCTGTTGTAGTCTGTACAGTAGTGAGGTCTGTGTTCTTATGGTGATTGTTGACAGACTATCAGTATTGTGTAGCAGTGTATTGTGAATATGTTACTTGGCCTGTGTACAGACTGTGGTAGATGTCAATGTTCTTGGTCCTGTTCTATTTGACGTTGCATGCTGCTCCAGTTTCTGGTACCCTATCAGCACATTTGTTTGTAGGGCCAGACTGAGACATGTCCCATACCAAAGTCAGGCATCAGACTACACTGTGAATTGGGCCAGTATATGTAGGGTTAGTGTGTGAGTGACAAATATGAGGATGATTTTGTTCTCACAGTCCATATACTGTACTTTTAATTAGGCTTACCATAATGTGACTGTGACTGTGTTGAGATTGGTTGGGGCTATGCACTTTCACACTGGTGTATGGTACTCCATGCTGTTACATGCCTGTAGTGCCTGCTATATTTGCAAATACATGTGTATTCCCCCATAGGAAATGGGTCAGTGATGTGGCATTCTGCCTGTAGTTTACACAGTGCTTTGTGACATACCTAGCAGCTCAGTGTATTTGCCTAGTGTGATGTTATGTCCAGATATTTGTCAGATGTACTGTTGCCTAGCCACCATATGTGTTGTGTATTTCTGAAAAAGCATTGGGATGCTGTGAAGGTGTATGCCACTAACTAATGGGAAGTATGTGGGCTTAGGACCTCTGCTCCTCTGGTTAATATGTGCTAGGACAGACATGAGGGTGTGAATGCATCAACTATGAGCTTATCTATTCCAGTATTTGTGTGATATCCCCATTTTCATGGCTGTAAACATCACCTTTGTCAGGCTTAGTCCACATGTCTTGTACTAAGGAGTTCTGTGTATACCTCTGGACTGACCAGATTGTTTCAGACTGTCTACATTTATTGGTCATATTTCTGCTGCATTCCACAGGATCATTACTGTGTGGTACTTCACTATGATGATTTTATGATGTCTGTCAGTAACTGATGGTGTACATGTCAGTATCAGAAGTGACTTCATACACAACATGTCTTTTGACACAAGCCCTGTTATTGTAGCAACATTCTACATTTATAACTGCAATACTTACATTACATTCCCTTGCACTAAGAGGTTGTGACTTATGGTGCTGAGGTATGACTCCACTAGATGTTATGGGCATATGTTTTATATATATATATATATATATATATATATATATATATATATATGTATATATATATATATATATATATATATATATATATATATATATATATATATATATACACATATATATATGTGTGTATGTTCATGTATATATATATATATATATATATATATATATATATATATATATGTGTCTGTGTGTGTGTATGTGCAACATATGTGTATATGAATACATATATATATATATATATATATATATATATATATATATATATATATATATATATATATATATATATATCCATATCCTTGTTATGTGTAAACATGAGTGTTGTATATACCTTCCCAGATGTATCCCACCATGTTTATCTGATATGTGTATATTTAGATATAAAAGCATGACTAATTCAACACTATTTTCACTTAACATGTACTAAACAATTGTAGTAGTCAAAGTGGTTCACTACTATTCAGTATGTGTACTGAATGATATATTTGAGAAAAACAACAGACATCTTCACAGCTTAGATGGCTTAGTGATTAACTGCTGTGTCTATAGTGTACAGGGCTGTGGGTTTTGTTGCTAAGCAGAACAAGGACTGTTGGATACAGAGTGGTTAAAGCAGTTTTGAGCAGCTTTAAGCAGGTTTGTGCCTCGGTAAGCGGTGCTAATGTAGGGTTAAAAGGAAAGGTGCTTACACCGTGTAGGCTTCGCTTACCAGTGTGCAAATCTGCTTAGCATTTACATTTAAGCAAAGCTTACACCTGCTAAGTATAGCTCAGCCCTAGTAACCAGTGATCACACTCCAGTCTGATAAAATAGCAGGGTAATGACCTCTTTAATAAGTGTATTTAATTCCATGTACATAACATGCTTCTATATGCTGTCATTACAGTAGCAAGAGGTGTGAGTGTACTGTATGGGACACATGAGTATACATGGCTAGTACCACAATCTTTTCTCTTTATATGTGTTTCATACATGGGCAGTATCCTAGGTTATATGCAGTCACACTTGCATGTATTGTACCAGTACATTACTACATTTAACAGTGCTTTTCCAAGTAAAAGTAGATTGCAGATTGTAGTACTGGAACCATACACCCCTGCATGCAAAGCTGGACTCTGAGTACTAACTATCGTGTTCTTGGTGTGTGAGCTGTATATTATTAAGTATCTCCTATTGGATAGTGATCTGACATATGGATATTAACTGCAGACTACTATGTGTTTAGGACATGTCTTTGAGGGCTGCTGTCATGTAGTAATGGCATACCTATCAGTGTCAGAAGTCTGTCTGCCAAAACATTCATCCTAATGCATAACTGTTGGCTAGCTAATTTCTGTCTGTCCTCTATACAGATGTGCAGATGTCAGGTATCCATCTTGGCTACTTACAGGCAATCTATGATTGACTGACACTGACATGTTTGCCCAGCAGTTTTATGAATGCCACAGCTAGGAAACCCCACCCTGTATGCACCACATGCCATGGATACCTCAATCCGACTACCACAGTCAACAGGACATGCTTGGATACAGGTTTCTAACCCAGACACTGGCCATGTTATGTAACATATGTTGCATACATGTCAATTAGAGCACCTCACTGTCCCTCTGCAAGAGAAAACCAGATGATTGGATGTTGTATTTAACTGTCACCCTGGAGATCACTCAAGTGGCATCGGTTGATAGATGGCCTGCTGAGAAATGTCAGATGGCATGATACTAGTGTACCCACATGCCCTACTCTTCTCATCTCTCCATGGACATTAGCCTGTTACACACCTAGGAATATCTGCACCTATGGACCCCAGTACTGACAAATGTGTCAGTGTGCATTACTAAAAATAACATTGTCTGTGTGTTTGTAAACTTGTAGTTGACAATACTCTGAGGGTCTTCTCACTCACTACACCCCTGATTGCCATACTTAGAAATGGCTACTTCTGTAATTGACATTAAATGTACTTTGTTACACTCTTTACCCTATGAGTTACATGGGGCTTGCAGTACCAGCATAACACTGTTCTACAAATGGATAGATATGTGTGGGTTACCCTCTGAATCCTGGCAAGTGTGAGTATGTGTGTGAGTGTGCATATTTGTAGGAGACAGCATTCTGAGGCCACATTCTCCAAATACAATAAACCTTGCCATGCATTATAAGGGATAGTGATGTTGCTGACATTAGGAGAGCCATGACAAACCCTCACCCTACTATCTCTGTGGCATGTGCAATAAATGCATATCCCTGTAGTAGCATTGATTAGATAGACCAGGGGTTGTATTGCAGTCCTGGTCAATGTTTGATTCTGGGTATGTCACCGCATTATCATGGGTTTCAGTGAGTACAATATCCAATGTGGGGTGTGGATGCTGGGTATACTGTCTTTACATCATGGTACCCCCAGTACATGTCCCAAGGTCCATTGTATGAGGCCACTGTCACCATCAACCATACAGGTAACTGATTACACTATCCAGCCCAATGATGCATGTGCTATGTGCAAAACCCTGTAACAGAATGGACTCACTGACAAGATAGTTAGCATTGCTAAATCCAGGTCTGTCAAATGTGTCTATGATTGTATGTGTTTGTCAATATGTATATGATAGTATGTCATACTATGTATTGTTCATTAACACCCAGTACATCCCCCATAAACATACTGTACAAGGCCTGGTGATATTCTTCACTTAACAGGAAACTTGGGACACACCTCACCCTAAAAGCTCTGTGGTGTGTGCAATTAAAGCCAAACACATTAGTAGCAATAAGTACCTAGGTAGGGTTCTACTCTCAGTGTTGCCAAGTAAGTGTGTGTGTGTGTGTGTGTGTGTGTGTGTGTGTGTGTGTGTGTGTGTGTGTGTGTGTGTGTGTGTGTGTGTGAAGGAATCTACTTCAGTTTTCAGAAAATATATGTCCCAGGAGATCATTTGTCTGAGAACTAAGTGGCTAAAGGTAATATTTCAAAGCGATCATCTTGCGGAAATACATTCAAGCAAAACTAGTAGTGGATGTGTAAATGCCTTCTTCTCCACTGTACAGCAATACAGGAGTTGGTATATATACATGGGTTTGGTTGTTGTGGTCACAGCCACTCACATTGGGGTTATTGTGTTGTTATAATGTACAGTTTATGTTAACAGGTTAAGTAGTTGTCAATCGCACTATGTGTGGTTCTACGCCACCCCACACCCTCCAATGTGGGGAGCTGTGCCAGCCACAACAGTACACCTATGTTTATCAACAACAGGATTGCACTACATTGGGGAAGAGGACATATACCCTGCCAGTGCCATCATCAATGACATTAAACTGGCAAACTGATTATTTCCTGATGTGATGTTTTGTTAATTTGGTCTGGGTGGAATTACATAGGCCAGAATGAGTTCACTGCAAAATGAAGTACATCCATGTGAACAGTATTCTCTGTGCATTGCATTAACACCAAAGCCTCTGTGTGTCTGTGTTATTCACGGACATTTGGTGCGTGCCACCCAGTACACTTACAATTGTCCACTGTAGAAGAGCTGCTGACATCAGCCACCATGTACTCACCTGTACACACCCCTCAGACCTATCAACCATGTGGCACATGTAGTAACTGTTATACAGACCTGTTACCTGTGTTCAGCTGTACCCAGGATATGACACAATCAATGTGTCACCACAGTGCTACACCCCTTGTAGGACAAGACAGCAGACCAACATCTTGTTCACACATAGACACCTAGAACACAAACAGAATACATTATGGAGACCACAATAAGTCAGTGTTAATAACAGCTATAATGCATCATGGCTAGACAGCTACACACCCTGACATGTAAGCATTAATCATGCCAGCTGAAAACACATTAAACAGCATTACATTGCTAAACCTTAGGACATTTATTCTGTGCATCAGAACCATATCATCATGTCCCTGCATCAATGGTATGGATGTCAGGGATGTGGCACAGGTATCATCCTATGCATAGGGTGTGTTGTGGGTTTGCCAGAGGCCTAGGCTGAGCCGCTTGTTTGACATCATGTGTGGGTTAGGGGGTTCTTTATTAAATGGGCTGTGCAGATGTGGTGTGTGTAGGTATGGAAGTGCCCTAGCTGAGTTGATGAAGTGTGTGTGTAATGTATGCACACATGAATGCCATATGGCTGCCTATACATGGGTTTGTTGGAGAGCTGCAGACCATACATGGCAGGGTGTGCAGTTCATTGTCTCCAGCCACAGACATGGGAACTGTGCCTGCCAGGGGTTTCATGGCACTACCAGGCAGAAGCCCAGATATGGTACTCTGTCCTGTTGATGACAGTTGATCACTGGATCCGTGTCCCTGTTGGGACTGGCCAGGATTACGTGCACTTGGCCTGCTGTATTGTGGTGTGGACAGCACCCCCCCTGCAGTGCTGTTGCTGGTACTACCACTACGGGAGTGGCCATGAGTTGTTGCACATCCAAGTAGACCTCCACCTGTTGGCATTGCTGACCTACATCCATGTGGCCACCACCCCACTCCCACAACATGCTCTACCACAGACACCACACAGTCGAGGATTACCACTATCTCACCCAACCATCTATCCAGGACCTCTGCAAAATAATGGTGGACACCTGCAAGATCGTGGATGTTGTCAAGTACAGCAGAATGAGTAGCCCTCTCGAGACTGAGACTCTGTCTGATTTAACATTCCATATGCGCCTGTGCCTCCATGATGGCCCAAAACATGCGTCTGGAGACTCCAGCTGTGGCACTTTTGCCAGGGGCATGATAGCCAGCAGCCCTCCTATGAGCGCCCCTGTACATCTGACTGTGTGGTACCTTGCCGGTCATCCGGCTATGGCTGCTGTGTACAGACACACTTGCCATAGTCGCCACACTGTCATGTCCCAAGCCACCACCCACCAACTGTCCCTCATCTATGGCCACTGATAATGGGGTATGTATAGGCAATGTGACTGTGTGCAGAGATGGTGTGGATAACAGTGGGATGTCAACTGATGGCACACCTTCAGCCCCTGACAGCTCCACCTGTGCCTCACCATACGGATCATCATTGACAGTGTCTGTATGGACACTAACATCAATTTGCCTGCAGAAGGGATCCTGACCCACCTCACCATCTGTGAGGGGCAAACAAAAAATGTAATTTAAGACCTGTACATTATGGTTTACCTCTATACACACACTCACACACACACACACACACACACACACACACACACACACACACACACACACACACACACACACACACACACACACACAGGTGAGGTGGCACAAAGATATTACACAGACCTCTCTTTACCCAACAGTCAACATGCATGACATATGGCACTCAACAGCATGCACTGCAGCCATACTCAATCCTTGTTACCAACATTATACATCTCTGTGATGCATGAGTTGTGTTAGTAAATGATGCCCCTTCCCCTGGAACACACTGCACCCATGTACACAGTATTGCTGTGCACCTGTACAGCACACTCGCATGTACTGTGCACCATACCTCACGAGTGTACACACCATTGCTGAATGTGTATATGTGTGTCAGTTATGTTTGCTCTGTTGCTCACAGCCCCTATGTGTTTGTCTGACACATACCTGGGATGATATGAGGACTGATGTCAATAGTTAATGCCTGACCTCTGATTTGCAGATCTCATCATCATCAGTGCATGTATGAGTAATACAATCCAATTACACTGACAACCTTCAAAGCTTAATGTGAATAAGGAGTGCACACACCCTTGTTGACATGCCAGCCTCTTCCATGATATGCAACGGGGCCACAATACTGCATGTGTTATCATTACACACACCTGATATGTGACATATGACCTGTGCAATCCAATGCAGTACCAAACAAATGTGTTAGTCGTGCAGATGCTGAATGAGATGCATACAATATGTGGGTTGCATAAGTGTGCACACCCTTAACACAATAGTTTGTTGCAGCACCTGTTAAGTGAACTACAGCAGTCACTATTCCTGGAAGGGGTATACTAGCATGGCCCATCTTCACTTGCCATTATTTGGTCACTCCACCCTACAAATGTCCCCCAACTCTTCCGGATTGCAAGGTCAGCTCATATGCACAGCCCTTGGAGGTCACACAGTGGCTTCACTATTGCTGTAGAGTCAGGGTTATGTCTGGCACAATTCATGGCCATGACTGTGTTCAGATACAGCCATTCTTAGTGAGCTTTGGATGTATGTTTCAGTTTACTGTTGTGTTTCAGGATGACACTCCTCCCTATCCTCAGCCTTATGCTTGAGAACTATGGGACAAAAATGAGTGTTATTTTGCAGTGTTACAAATTCCAAATGCCATGTCTACCGGCCTAGTTCCTGATAATGAACAGCAAACCTAAAGGTGTACACTGGCACCAGCAAGGTAAAAATGGGGATGGTGGCCCTGAGGTGGAGTGATGTGTTGCTTGTGCACCACATGTATCTTTACGAATACTGTCTGTAGGTTTCAGTCTTGGTCTCAAAACACCATTACACATTGCAACACATGCCTTTGGGAAACATGATGTTATGCATATGCTACCTGTAAAGAGCCCTGGATGATGATTTCAGTGGAACAACTCTTCTGTCTGATTACCCTAACCCATAGGCCACACTTATGCAGATTCCAGATGATTGTCGACACAGGTTCTGCACAGGCAGTACTTGCTAGACATTCCTGCAAGTCCCTCAGTGTTACTGCATGTTTCTGGGCAGCCTCTGTGACCAGTTTGCAACATGTTGTCATCTGTTGTGGATGGGCATCTGCTTATTTTCTACATTAATGTTGTCCCATACTTCATACACACATACATGACTGTCTGCACTGTTCGCCATGGTATATGCAATGGTGAGGTAAGGCTACTTTTCCCACTCTTGAGTGCTACCTTTTGGATATGGGATCCATTTCATGGTTTGTAAGATGAGTGCAAGCCACGGCTGCCTCTGTTGCAGGTGCGTGGGTAAATGTCATGGACGTACTTCTTAGACAACAGACCATTACTTGGTGTGACACTGAGGCCCTGTACTTGATGGAAGGTGTGTACTCAAGAAGAGTGAATGCTTTCAGTAGCAGAAAGCTGATTCCACAATATGTTATTTTGAGTGTGTGCACACATATGCGTCCAGTGTTTGTTAAGGTATGTATTCCCCATATTTGTTGTCCTAACACAGGATTCCATATTACACATTCATTGCTCATGTTAGGATCACATTACAGGTTGTAAAAGGTGTGGAATGTGGTATTGTGATTTGCCATTGTTTAGATTAGGAACAGTTGCCACTGTAATTTATTTATTTATTTTATTTTACATTTGTTAACCGTGAAATTCCGACTGGACCAGGTCCATTTTCAGCGGATGCCTGGGGAAAAAAGCTCCAGCATCAAGTTATACAAATACAGTACATCCAGCATAATACACAAAACAATTTACATCATGTATGGTGAGCATAGTAATATAACAAGAAATTAATAAAAACACTCCAGGTAAAAGAAGATATAGAACATAGGTAAAAGACAATGTCAGTTACAGTACATCCAGCATAATACACAAAACAGGTTTTATCATATATGCTGAGCATAGTAATATAACAAGAAATTAATAAAACACTCCAGGTAAAAGAAGATATAGAACATGGGTAAAAAGACAATGTCAGTTATACATTGGTAAGAGAAGAAAATATATCAAGTAAGATACTACAGTTAAAAGTACCCTTTCAGATGACTAAGCCTACAGGGGATCAGAGATCCAGCATGTAATCAGAGAGGAGTTTGGGGAGTTAATAGTAGTATGGGTAGGGTTATGTGACACAAGGGCATAACCAGGTACTAAGAAGGTGCGATTTGAGGGAGTTTTTGAATATGGATGTGGAGGGGGCAGTGGACACGGATAGGGGAAGAGAGTTCCAATTTCTGGCAATGGTGTGGGAGTAGAGCGCTTTCCCTGCATTATTGTTAGCCTTGGTGATGGAGAGGAGAGATTTTTCTCTGGATCTTAGGTACTGGTTTGCAGTATAGACAGTAAGTGGGTTGGATAATGAGGGGTTTTTTTCAGGATATTTGAGAATATTGTAGGCTGTGCCCAGCTGGTGATAGTTAAGTAGCTGTGGTAGCTCAAGCCATTTTAGTTATTTTAGTGCAGCACAGTGATGGGTTCTATAGGTTGAGTTAGTAGCAAACTTGGCTATTTTATTTTAGCATGATTCTAGTTTGTCTAGGTCACATTGTCTGATATGGGTAAAGATTGGTGCTGCATATAATAGAGTTGAGAGGAAGTGGCTTTGTGCAAGAGTGACTCTTGCTTTTTGTGAGAGAAAGGACTTATGCCTGTATAGGAAGCCTAGTTTTTTGTGCACTAGTTTTATGGTATGTGAGATGTGAACATCAAAGTGGAGATTATTGTCTATTTCAATGCCCAGAAGTTTGGTGTGGTTAGAAGGGGAGATGGTGATGCCATCCATAGATGTTATGGTAAAGGAGAGGGTTTTTTATCTATTATGGGTAAATAGCAGTTTTGTCTTTTTGGGATTTAGAATTAGTTGGATACCTGATATCCATTTTTCTACTGAGTTAAAGATATCTTGAGTGAGTGTATGTAGGGTGGTGGGAGATGAGGCAGAGCAGATCAGGGTTGCATCATCCACATATTGTATGAGTGTGGCATGTTGTGTAGCACTATTGAGGTTATTTGCAAAACTAGAGAACAATAACGGGCCCAGTATAGAGCCCTGTGGGACTCATATGGTGGTTGGAAGTTGTGTAGACAGAGTTCCTTTCCACTGGACTAATTGTTGCCTGTCAGATAGGTGGCTTCTGAACCAAGCTATAGTAGAGGAGTTGAAGGATAATGATGTTAGTGAGTCTAGTAGAATGGAGTGGGAGACCATATCAAATGCTTTTGAGAGGTCTAGGAAAATGGCTGATACATATTTGTTATCATTCCTGTGAAGGTTTATATAATTAGTGAAGGATAAAAGGGCTGTGGTAGTGCTGTGATGTGGATGGAAACCATGTTGTGTGGTAGATAGTAGATTGTGTGTGTTAAGAAATGTCATCACTTGCAAGTGGATGCAATAATAGTGGTGTATATACTGTTGTAGCCACTGTATAAGGATAATGTTTCAGACATGTCCCTACTGTAGACCATTTTTCCCACCATTATGTTCATCTCTGTCCACACATGTTGCACTGACAGGTTGTTAGGTATACTGCAGGACTCTTACATACCCTTCAGATATGCCACCATGGTGACCACTGTGATGCAGTGCAGTTAACAGGAACAATATGTGAACATGTACAGCATACATTATGGGTAGGTGTATTAAATGTGTGCATGACAAATAGCATGACCACAACATGGTCGGTGTATTGGCAAACCTGAACAAAACAACTCCATACTCACCAGCTACAGGCCGCTACCCCAGTTTTATACCAGAGGGACCTAAATAGTTGTGAGAGAGATGTAATGTCAGTAGCCACACTTGTGGCATTGGTACAGGGTGGGAGCAGCATTTCTTATTTGACATATGCATGTAGATACTTTACAGATGAAAATGGATAAGCAACAGTGGTCTACTAATGTGTCCTGAGGCCTTACCTGCATGCTCCTCATCTTTTTTTCTGTGGCACCCAACTCTATAATGCTGTCTTTAGCTTGCTGGCTTGGCTGGCGGGCGGATGCCTCAAGGCTGGTGAGGAGCTCCTCAGCATGTGTCAGTAGGGGCTGGATGGCATGACCCCCACCTGTGGCTGGCTGGTCCCTCCTAACTGCAGTGGTACGCTGACAGGCATGGTGGATCAGATCTGTTCAGCGATGCCACACCTGCTCATAACAGCGGTTGTGCAGGCCAACATTGTTTACCCTGTGGACAAGCTCATTCCACAGGGTGTTCCTCTCCTGCAGATCCTGGACCCTGTACCCAAAGAGGATGGCATGATGGACTATGAGGAACTGGATTATTGCATCATTTTCCAGGGGTGTGTATGCAAGGAGGCATTCCTGGAACATTGTACCTGGAAGACATAAACAGGAAAAAAGGTCAGAGGACCTCATACAGTTGTCCACATGCACATCAACAGTGGGTATTACTTGCAAATAATCCAGACTATACCATAACACTGTAAGCTTTCATGGCTTGTACATCTTGCATTACACTCCTGGCCTTGACCTGTCCAGTTCCCCCAGTGTTGGTCACTTAATGACATAATCCACTATTTTTATTTATTTATTTTATTTATTTTACATTTGTTGACCGGGCTAGTCTAGCTGGATATATGTCCATTTTCAGTAGAGGCCCGGGGGTGAAAAGCTCCATTAGTTATTACAAGTTTAAACAGAAATAGACAATACAGGTTATAACAGATATTATGATGGCAGCAAACCAAAATGGGTAATACATTTTTTTTTTTTCACATGATGTGAATTACAGTAGTCAGACAATATATATGCGAAAAAATATATATACATAAATGTTATGTAAAGGGAAAGTTATCAAGGATACAGGGAAAAATTATGGAAAAAGAAAAGAAGAAGAAGCAGAGTTAGTCTGGGTTAGTGCAGGAGCATAGCCAGTATTTATTGAGATACATTTTCAGTCGAGTAAAGCCACTACACACCATTCATTTCTGTGTAGAGGGATGACAGTGGCCATCTTCCATGTGGATGGTGTGTGCATGGTGGCATGATTGTGTTTGACTGTAGTATGTGATGGGACTGTGAGCACATTCCTGTGTTCATGTAGGAGGCAAACTGTGATGTTCTCATGCCCCATGGAGACTTGCTGTTGTTGCCATCAATCGGCATTATGTCCATGCTCACCAGTGATGCAGGCAGGAGTGTGGGTGATGTGCATATCCCCCTGAACTACTGTTGTAGACAGGGTGCTACTGTTCCCGCATATCCTGTCTGATGCAGGTTGCCTGTATCCATGGCATGTGTGTATGAGGTGTGCTTTACCCCAGTAAAGGCTGACTTGTGTTACAGGCTCTGAGACTGCATACATATATGTAGACATGGTTGCAGTTGGCCTTGGTGGTTTGCATATGTCTGATTTCTAGTCATAGTCAGCCTTACAGGAGGTCACCTGTGAACCTACATGCTTGCTCAGATAGAGGTGCACTTGCTTCCAAGTTGTGTTCTACACCTATGTGTCCCTGTACAGCCACTATAGCAACCTATTATGTGTTTTGTGTCTTGGTGGTATCCACCAAGGGGGATTACTCTACCGTTGGTGGAAGATGGTTGTACAGGTAAGGTACTGCTGATTCCATAGAATGTGGATATGAAGTGTACACACCCCTGTTACAATGCATGGTACTTGTGCAATTGGAACATGACCCCACAAAAGCACATGTCAACACAATCCCCACCTGTGATGTGTCCTATAGCCTGCGCAGTTCAGTAGGGAACATAACCTGTCCTGTGGAAACATATAGGTTCATAGGTTCATAGGTGTGTACTAGGCTAATGGCCCTGGAGCCTTTACAATCCTAGCCCATGGGATTACCCTGGTATCGTGCTGTCCGATCTTAGTTCCCAGTCCCTCTGTCAAGTAAAGCCACTGGAGTGATCCCTGTGGTGAATTTTCTATTTCCCATCCACTCATTAACATTTCTTTTGAAGAGGACCAGTGAGGTGCTCTGCTTGACATGTATGGGAAGTCTATTCCATAGCATGGTCAGTCTCTGGGTTATGAACCTGTCCCTCCAGCATATAGGAAGTAATACTCAGTACAGTAAGCCAGTTGAATGTGTGTGCACACCCTTACGCTGGTATATTGTGTAAACACCTGCTGAGATGATTACAGCATCCATTTGTATTGGTTTGTCTTCACTTGGCAATGGCTGCCGACCTTCCATGAAACATCTTTGTTTATTTTTAAATAGAATTTTGCAGGTTATGGGTCACATTTGAGGTGTGAAACATTTTGACATGATTTCCCGTGGTCTCATTGGCATACAGCACACAGACCTGGCATTTCAGCAGGGGGGTGTGTACACTTTGATATCCAGTGTATATGGGTGTTGATATAGCTGTTAGTGGTAGGCATGGACAGTGGGTCATAACACAGTTGTATACTTCTCTGATTACTATGTGATAAGCATGCCTACTGCAGTACCCATATCAGTGTCATGACAATGCAACAATCAGTAGCAGTACACATTTTATTTTGTTGTATGCAGTGACAGTGATATTACACACATATGCAACATGCACATCCTATTTTCCAGACTGCTTGTGACCCATGTTACTACTTTTGTGCCTTTCAGCTGAACATACGCATACATACACATGCTCAGGGGATATCTGGTACACATTTGTATTCTATGTCATTATGGCACACTGTATTTACAGTCTTGCAGCTCAATAATACGTCTCAACCTGTTATAACAGGACTTCTGGTCATTGGGCCACCTCACTGGGTGACAAAACAAGGAAGTCAATTTTGATATTGTATCAATATAGCTAAAATAACACAACTATATGTGTAAGTGACTACAGGTATCTGTCACAACTGTGAACTTTGTCCAGAAGAACACTGTACAGTTGAATGTTATTAATTCAATATATCACATGCAGTTTAACACACACATCTGCAACAGTGCTTTACTATGGATCATGCCTTATAATGGTATCTTAGATTTACAATACAAACATGTAGAATAATCATATTCACAGGTAACATATGGATATGGGCTACATCCCATTAACTGGCCTAGCAGTGTGACAGACACGACTGTTTGACAGACACTCTAGTGGTTGCCATATGTGAGCAGTCCTTTCCCAGGGTGTGTCAGGATCCTCAGTTGTGACCCAACCTATCCACCTCTTAGACCATCACATGTGGACAAAGCCTAACATTGGGGGAGGGGGATATATAGGGACAGATCGTAGATATGCCTATTACAAACCTATGAAGTTTGTGCATGATACATTTCACATTACCATGACTGTTCTGAAGGTGGTGGGGTCTGAAACTCATGTGTCTGTCATGACTTCATTACTTCCACCTTCAGCTATTTGCCAGAGTAATATAGACGTTTGTAGGAACAGAACAAACACTATGATGGCTAAATCTTGACATTC
>NC_056738.1:491860335-491967835 GCF_019279795.1 Protopterus annectens
GCAGTACTCACAACTTTAATGATCACTGCTCTAATCATTACTCTACAGGTACTATTACAATACCCTATGGCCTTGGTTTTGACAGTGGTATGTTTGTACACAGTGTATACTTCAACTATCTTATAGCTAAATTCTACTTCTCTTACCTGGTAGACCTGTGGAGGGAATGTTTGTTAACACAACCTGACTGTTTCTATACATATTCCCAAAGTCCTAGTTGTAATTAAGCACATACCTCTCAATTTCTTAATGCACAACATCTGGACAAAGCTTGACAACATGGGGGTACAAATAGGGACATATTTTGAGTATTGCTCTTATAAAATTTTAGACAGTTGCTAGAGTAACAGGATTTGTTTTAATATACATTTTATGAAGGATTTGAAGTGTGACACTCAAATATATGTCATTATTTGGTGACTACAATCCTGAGATTATCCCACTGATTTGCCAGGAAAAAAGAGGAACAGGCCAAAAATATGACCCAGATATCTGGACATTCTGGAAAAATCCGTACAGTTGAGAGATATGATTATGCATACAGCTTATGACCACTCCCAGGATTTGAACCATGGCCGTCTGCTAAAAATACAACCATTTGAGTTTAATCAGAGTGAGCTATTTAGAAACTGCTGTCTGTTCTTTCAGTGTTTTCTGTCTACGTCTCTCTTGGTTGTACAATCAGACCTTGTACTTACAACAGTCTTATACAGACATTCCTAGACATATTGTTTATATAACACAGTGTGGGTAACAGTGGTTAACACAACATTACTATTGAGAGACTGCAACATTAAATGCCATACAATACCAGAGTAAACACAACCAGTCCAGGATTTAGAACTTTATTGCTAGGCAGTTATGGATTTATTGAAATATCACCTATATGGGACTATTACTGTCATATTGTCTGGTTTATTCAGTACAACCCATACACAGTTTTTAAACTGACAGGTGACTTTCTACTGCTTTATATTTATTTGTTATGACTACTACAAGCAGGATTGATACTCACCAGCCTCACAAGACAGCCTTTGCAGCCTACTGGCATGGGATTCCTGATTCACAGCCCACTCAGCTGCAGCTGTAAAGGGAATAGAGAAATATTTAGCCATACCTATCCATCACATACACAGGCTGGACTTTGGGAAACAGTTATTGATATGAATACTTACACACTGCTGGGATATCACCCCTTTGCCTTGCTTCTTAGACCCACTCATCCAAGAGCTCCCTCTTCCTCCTCTTCAAGTCGGCATAGTGGTGCCAGACCTGCTCACCAGTCCAAGTGATACCAGTGGCACTGGTGAAATCATGGGTGACAGTTCCAGGCTTCTGATTTATATTGGGAGCCCTGGTACTGGCCCTGTAGCAGTCTCTCATCATGGTTATTTACCAGGAGTCCTATCATGACCTTGGACTCCTGTATGCCCCAGTGCTGTGCCCAGAAGTGTATGCCCTCACCAACACCTGCTATACTGCCTACAGTGGGAAGCTGCAACCAGTTATGAGCTGTATTCCCACCTGCGGAATTTAAATACGGCCAATTTCCCACCCTTTGCCATAATTGGAAGGTTTTGAATATGCTGAGCTAAGCTAAGCTATGGGCAAACCTGGTTAGCTCAGGTTAGCAGTGCTTAATGGGACAAGTTCAGCACTGCTTACCAATGAGAAATCCACTTAGCTGGGATACTCATTACTTAGCAGTCATATTTACACAATGCTTACACCTGGTAAGCAGAGCTGTGCAATGCTTAGCATTGCTTATTTTTTATTTTATAGACTATCTGCTGTATGGGATTGATTCATCATTCATTACATTTTATAAATGTGTTTACTGTCCCTCACATCCCCCAATGTGCTTTCATTACATTAATTCATGTGTGACTGTACTGTATGGGGAACTTGTGTTTATATGGGGGGTTTACAACTGTATTAAACTGACACGTCACATATGGACCTATTACAGTACTCTGGTTAACAAATATATGTTATTTAGTAGCTAATTATAAAACATGTTTATGTACTGCTTTCACATGTAAAATACAACTTGGTAACAGTGGGGATTAATCCAGGATGTGCTGCTTGCAAAGCATATGTGCTAACCACTATACTATTGCAGTGCTACTTATATTGGATGTCTCTTGCTATTTAACTTCTTGCGCTGTTTAAGCTGGACTAAGCATAGCTAAGCAATGGGCACACCCATGCAGCTACGCTTAAACCTTATTGCATGCTAAAAAAAATTATTTGTGTTTTTTTATTTGTACCCTTCAGAATATCCCTGCTAGTGCTGAACCTGTTATTCTATCAACTTTCTGCTTTGTGGGACGATTGTCCCTTTTGGCTTTGTCCACATTCCTTACTCTGATGGGTTGGGAAGTGTGCACTATGTGCTTATGCTAAATGTGTTATTCTATCAACTTTTGCCTTGGTAGGGATGATTGTCCTTTATGACTTTGACCAGATTTCTTATCCTGATGGGTTGGGGGTGTTAACGAGCATTCTTGCTCATTTTAAATTGCTGAAAGGTAATTATGGAGTGCAGGGGGCATGTGTATTGTGAGAGCTCTGCTATCAGACAGACCCCCCTGTGCTCGTACATGGAACCATGTCCATTTTAGAGCACGGCAGTGCACCTTCATACATATGCATGGCATGCTGCAGTGCTGAACAGGAATGGTCCCTGCCATGCAGGAATAACTTATTCCTGCATGGCTGTTTGCTGAATCTGGGGGTATGTATATTTATATTATGTTCATGCAACTGTAATGCATCAAATAGAATTGTGTTGGATGGTACATGTAAAGGTAGACTGCTCATATATGATGTCCATTATGTAAAACTATGGTTCAACGTCATTTTTCCATGTCTATGCTTTAAAAAATAAACAAACTCAATTGCATTACATTTATTGCAAAAATGGCCAATATCTATTCAAATGAAGCACTACTAACTTGCCACATCCCAAATCAAATTGTGCATATTTCTATGGTGTTCTTTTTAAAGCATCAGATTTTATGACAAACCAAACATATCTATAACACAAACATTCTGCAAATGATAATTTATTACCAAAACTGTAAAAAAGAAAAGTTACTAAAACTACAAAAATATAAAGTCATACAGATTGTATCTTTGCCAACTACTAATTACATGGATAGAAAAATACCACAAAATAGCATGGTAAAACATATGCAAGCTGTACATGGGTCAGTTTATTTAGCAAAGCACCTAGAAAGAAAAGTAGTTCTCTTTGTTATTGGCTATGTTGCTTATGTCATCCAGATAACATTTTATCTTATACTTTTTTGGTGTTTAACAGTTCTGTTCAGCCAGTTAGTATATCCTGGGGAAATATAAATCTCAATGAAATATGCAATATAATCTGTGATACATGATTTAGCAGTAAACCAAAAAAAGTTTTATATGAAAGTATAAATTTTTATGCTTCATCTAATGTGTCAAATTAATTTTGAAATGTAATGTCACTGTTTCATCTTATAATCTAGATGATTCCATTTTAAAGGAGCGATGTTTCATGATTTATTTAAGATCTGCCACAACTGCTGTTTTAACAGGTGAATAAATTACATGATATTCTAATATGAAATCCTTATTTCCTATATAATATATCTCCAGGCCTTTTACTAGCAGAAATGCTGATATTTTAATACACATGATTAAGTTTTCACTATGCTTATCTTTGAGTACAATGGGGCATTTTTAACTGAACAGCAAGCCAACTATGTCACCTCCAGCTTGTTCTAACATTGTATAGCTGAGTAACTATAATACATATCAGATTATTTTATGGAGCTAAAGTAATAATTTCTCTCTATCACGCTCTCTGTCTTTATACCTATTTTTATAGGTTTCTCATTGCCTATCTGTTATAACCATCTCAACTCCATTGTTGCTACAGTCCTCAAGTTAACAGTGAAGTCTCAAATGAGGAGTTTTGGAAATAAATAATATGTCAGCTATTTATTTTTTTTAATCTGTCTGCTTTGATTTGTGTTATATATCAGTACTTAATTTTTTTAATAGGCACAGTAGCCAGAGTTTACAAGATAAATTATACACTGAAGAAGCTGATAAATATATTCTGTGACCTAGTATGTCTATAATACTCTCAGTGGATTATGTTATATATGATCAAACATACTTAATGTTGAACAAAATGTTCAAGCAAAACTAAGATTGAATATACATACATAACATTGAATGACAAACATTAAACAAGTGAAACATTGAAAAATGAAAACAAGTTCCTTTTTCCGATGTTTACACTAAACTGTTTCCATAACACTATTCTCCAATTTGCCTCAGCTCAATATGTGTTACTCTTTGTTACCTTTGGAGCTTGTAGTGAGATGTTTTGTCTAGAGATGCCTAGCTGTTTCTTTGTGGGAGGGAGGATCAGTCTGGTTTGATCTAGCTAGAGGCTTTCCTGCAACACTGTGTCATTTTGATTTTGTCTGTTTTCTGTTTGTCTGCCTTTAATAGCCAGTGTTTCCCACCAGTTTGTACTTCTTTGCTCAAGCTGTTCAAAGCTGCAGTCAGATAGGCCTTCTGCCATTTGCTCTGCTGTGATATTCGAAAAAGATTAGTGCTTATTTTCAACTGTTTTCTGCACTACTATTTTACTGCATATCTGTTTAACCCGTGCAACTGTTTTTTTAGTCTCATTTTTGTTGTCTGTTAGAGCTGAACATCTGTTAATATCTGTGACCTTTGGATCTTGTAGTGAAATCTTTTGTCTGGAGCTTGTAGTGAAATCTTTTGTCTAGAGAAGCCTAGCTGTTTCTTTGTGTGGGGAAGAATCAGTCTGGTTTGATCTAGCTAAAAGCATTCCTGCAACACTGTGTCATTTTGATTGGATAATTTGGCTGGTTTCTGTTTCTCTGCATTTAATAGCCAGTGTTTTAAACCCATTTGTACTTGTTTGCTCAAGTTGTTCAAAGCTGTATTGAGACAAGCCTTTTGCCATTTGCTCTGTTGTGATACTGGAAAAAGATAAGTGCTTATTTTCAACTGTTTTCTGCACTTCTGTTTTACTACATATCTGTTTAATCTGTGCAACTGTTTTTTTTAGATCCTACCCACCTGCCCAGCTGCTGTTTTGGCCTTAAAGCTTGGTGGCTTTAAGTTGGCCACCTCTAGTATAAAGCTGATACTGGACACTCCTCCCAGTCACATTACATCAACTCATGCTACTGTTTATAGTGAAAACTTTGTAAACCACCCCTTTAGCTTCTCAACCTTGAATTATCTTATTATCTTCTGTCTCTTCATTTTCTACATAAAAATGTACCTCTTCACTCTTCATTTTGCTGCTTGTGCTTAGGAGTTAAACTGCATGTAGTGTGCCATATTTATTACTGCTTGTTGGTAGCCTCATTAAACTGATGACAGTATTGTACTGAATTGCTGCTTTATTTGTGCTGTCTGTTACTGTTGTGATTGTGAGCTATCATTTTAAAGCAATCTACTGATTAACTATATTTCATTACTATCTACTGCAATTCATTACTATTTAAATGCATTTTCATACTGCAAGTTCTGTTGTTTTGAGTACAAGTGATTAATTTGTGCTTCATTGTGAGTTTTTTTACTGTGTTCTTAACCTTAAAATTGAGTAGCATAGTCTAGAGACAGGTCTGCTGCATCCAGAGCTTCAGCTGCATGGTTTTTAACCCTTTTTGATGTATTTCAGCTACAAATCTTCCCTTAGTAGCACTTATGTTATCATCTAGTAGTACTAATCTTCCTCCCTTTACCCTCTTAGCTCTTTCAGTTTCTGACAAATATGGATGGACAATTTCCTACATTTTCTCCTGTCAGTCTGGTTGATATAGGCATCCTGAGACAGTGTAGCAACTGCCTCGTGTACACGGACAACCCTCTATTACTACCACCTAGGAACACAATTTGTGAGAGATGCAATTACATCAAACACCTAGTGTCATTGCTCTCTCCCCCACAAACCAGTATATCTGGCATTGAGAAGGTTGGCAACATGAAGAGCACACCTCAAACACCACCCACACCTGCACAACACCCCTCCATATGCAAAGGTCCTCAACAAAAACATACTCAAACAAAAGAGACCTCAGAGGCATAAACACATTGTGAAGTCCACTGCACACTACACCATACACCACACATAGTCCACACACCTGTGTTTCACAGCCTCTAAGGCTTAAACATAAACCCAACATATTCATCATAAGAGACTCCATTGTGAGACACACAGATGTGCCCCTCACCAGGCTGGATTAGGAGAAAGTCACGGTTAGTTGTTATTCAGGTCGCCAAATCCACCATATCACCAATGCACTCAAGTCTTTCAACAGGTACTCTTATGACTCTGTCATAGTCCATGTTGGAGTGAATGACTTGAGATGTACCTCCCTGGACTATATGAAGAGAGACATGATCAAGCTCGCTGAATATGTGTCCCAGACATGTATGTTCCTAGCTTTAAGTAGCATTCTACCGTCACCCAGAATGATACCTCAATATAAACAGAAAATGGTTGACTTTAACAATTGGCTTAGTTTCTGGTGTCATTACAAGGGGCTCCAGTAACTGACGGCCTGGGATGACATGTTTGACAAACCATGATGCTTTGCCAAAGATGACCTGCATCTGTCTCTCTTGGGCTTCAGGTTCCTGGAAAAGGCTCTTGCCTCCCCCATACTGCCTTTTTTAGGCAATGCCAAGAGGTCAAAACTGCCAACATGAACATTTCATCAAAATGTAAATGAAAGGTCATGGTGCTAAATGCTAGGAGTCTAAACATGAAACTGCACTCATTGCAAGCATTCTTAACCCTGGAAGAAGCTGATATTTGTGTTGTCACAGAAACCTGGTTCAAAGCTGCAGAGAGCACCCCAGCCATACCAGGTTACTCATTCTATCATTTATTCAGACCCCAAGCCATGGGCAGCAAAACAAAAGGATGTAGAGTTGCAATATATATAAAAAACATACACACCTCTAGGCTGGTCAAACAGCATGATGCACAGGAAACATTCCAGGTGCAGTTAACAATTGACAAGACCCTTATTCAAATCATAGCTAGCTATAGGCCTCCAGCTTTGACTCAAGATTCCCACTCCACCTATCTGGACCTCTTTGATTCTATGAAGATTCAACCCTTTACCCTGATCCTGGATGACTTTAACTATCCAACCATAGATTGGAAGAAATACTCATGCCAAAACACAAATGCCCAGAGATTCCTTGATTTCATCAATGCAAATGCCTTAGACCAGTTGGTTGACACACCAACAAGTGGTGAAAATATTTTGTACTTGGTATTAACCAACATGAGTAGCCACTGCAGCATCCCTACATCATCAGCCCTGGTGAGATACAACCAGAAAGCAATCACTTTCAAAGTCACCATCTCCCCCTACCCCCCCCCCCCAGCTAGGATAAAACAAAAAAACTTCTCTGATTGCAACCTCCTGAGGGAAGGTATAAACAGCTTCACAGCCCCCTACCCCATCCATAGGAACTGGCATATATGTCCAAACCTACACCAAAGTACTATATGAGCATTCATATAGCTGCATGGAATCAGGAATACCAGATAGGATGAAATCCTCCTCCTCCTCAAGGAAGAGTAAACCTGTCTGGAGAACAGCTACAATAAATAAACTTTATAATAAAAAGAAAAAAAAATTGTTGTCCAGGACCAAGAAAGAGAAGGTGCCTAATTGGAAGCCATCTCTCCTTAGCCTGAACAAACAAATAAGAGCACTAATGAAATCCTCCAAAGTAAACTTTAAGTCCAAACTGGCCACATCTACTAAAGACAGTCATAAGGTCTTCTTCACATCTACAATCTCAAGGGAAGCACCCAGATCTGCTCAGAACTGATAGTCAAGGACACTACATACACAAACGCTGTAGATATAGCCAACCTGCTGGCAGACAGGTTTAGTGTAAACTTCACTCCTCTGACCCCCCATCAGTAAAACAGGACATCCCCAGTACCTGCCCCCTCCCGTTATCTCTAGGGAACAAATCCTCACTGCCCTCTTTATGGCAAAAAATACAGCCTCCATGGGACCCAATAACATCCCAGGCCGCATCCTGCAAGAAATCAGGCAGGAACTTGCAGCACCATTAGGCACACTATTCAACCAAAGCCTGAATACCAGCTTCATTCCAGCCAAGTGGTGGATAGCTACTGTAATCCCCTTGCACAAAGGTGGAGCATCCACTTATCCCGGGAATTATAGATCCATCAGCCTAACTAGCCTGATCTGCAAGGCCATGGAGCAGATTATCAGGGACTTAGTTAACAAGGACATTGGCAACTTCCAGACACTTGATCCCACACAGTTTGGTTTTGTCAGGGGTGGTCATGCCTGTTAAATTTGGTCGAACTCTTTGAGACAGTCACCAAGGCCATAGACGAGGGGAAGACATTGCACACCACCTACCTTGACCTGGCCGAAGCCTTCAATACTTTTTCCCACTCAGGTATAATAGATAAAGTCTCTCAACTAGACATCAATCCATATGTTAACAGATGGTAGCAAACTTGCTCAGTGATAAAACCCACCTAGTAAAAATAGGGGAAGCCACTTCAGGTAGTAGACCCATAAGAAGCGGTGTACCCCAGGCATTGGTCTTGTGGCCTCTGCTGTTTGAGATATACTTCTTGGAGGTGCAGGCCAAATCTAATGGGCTATGGCTAACCAAGTTTGCAGACGACTGCAAGCTGGGTGCTGTCATCAATTCTCCTAGTGATGTGGACATCCTCCAAGAGGGTCAACCAAACAAATGACTGGTGCCAGAAACATGGCCTCAAACTGAATGTCAAAAAATGCATCATCATCTCTTTCAGGGAGAGTGAGGTCCCCACAAATTTTCACATTGATAATAAGGTCCTAAGCACGCAATCAGTCGTGAAGGACTTGGACAGCCAGGCTGATAGCAAACTGACTTTTGACCAGCATATTGCCACCATTGTATGGAAAGCTTTCTACATGTCATACCTCATTAGTAAGGGTATCTCATCCAGGAACAAGGTGGTCATAACATCTCTGTATTCTTTCCTTATAAGACCCATTATTGAGTACAATGCACCTTTTGGCATGTACCTCACACAGCACATGCAGCAGCTGGAGAGACCACCAGAGAATCCAGGGCCTCAAACATCTACCCTACACAGATAGGCTAAAAGCCCTGTCCCCCTATTCAGTCTTCTACCGACTCCTCAGAGATGTCCTTGGTCTGGCATACAAAGCCATCTGAGACCCCGCACTGATGGGACTGTTGCATATCTGCAAGTCAAGCTCCACTCGAGTAACATGCATTTGCATCCTCATCCTGGTGTGTGACATCAATAGGCAGGACAGATTTGTGTCCCAGAGACTTCCCCGTTTGTGGAATAGACTCCCTCTCCAGGTAAAGCAGAGTACCCCATTAACCCTTTTTAAGTGCAACCTGGCTAACTGGATGGGAAACAGAAAATACATCCCTGAGATTCCACCTGTGTCCCTGCTGGACAGTGGCATAGGGTGCTGACTTGTTGGAACATGGGCTACATTCTTAGCTAGGCTTGTAAGGGCCTCAGGGCCAATAGCCTAGTAACTTCCTATGATCCTATGAATGGTAACATTGTTACAGGAAGTTTTTTTTAAGGTACTGTGTGGGGTTAGGGTTGGGTCAGACATAGGGTTAGGCCTAGCATGCCCCCCCCCTGCTCACCTCAATAATTCATGCTAACACTAACCCTGCCCCAACCCTAATCCCATACTGTACCTTAAAAAAATCCTTCCAGTAACACAGCTCCTACATAAGTCACACTTGTACACACAAACATGAGCCAACACTCACTACGAACATAAGATCTAACCCATCATCTAACCTTGACCCTAATCCTAAAACACACACATTTGCATGCAAACACACAACACCTGTACTCTTAAATAACCCTTACCCTTACACCCAAACATACACACATGCATACTGTAACCCCCTTCCAGTCCCCACTTTTGAAGAAGTGGCTCCTTAAAATATTGAACATTTGACTATCTGAATGTTTGACAATCTTGACCACCCCTAGCATTTGTTGAGCAAAGCAACATTCAATAAGACACACAGTAACCTTACAGTGATATGCATTGTGTGCTAATATTGTAATATGTAGATATAAAATATGTAATTTCTATATATAGACTGTGAGCAGTGATGAATTGTAACAGCCACCCCACAATTCTACATCCCCAACAACATATGCATAGTGAATTGATAAAGACATTTATAAAAATGGGCTTGTTATGATGTGATATAGTTCCAGCTATGCCAGAGACAGTAGAGCAGTGCATGTGTAACATATGCCAACATATCTAGCTGAAGTTTTGTAAAGAATTTTATGTCATTTGTACATCAAACTGATTTGTACAGATCCTTGTGTTAAGAATGTGTTTGCAAAGTTGCTTGTATTAAAAATGTATCAACAGTGAGTCTTGCTGGACAGAAAAGAAATATACATGTATGTCAAGCTGTATTGTAGTAACTGCTGAAATGTAGATATGTTAAAAGAAGATACTGGAAGGGAAGGGGTTAAGCTCAGCCTACATTACCTTAGGAAAAATAGTCTGAAATTAACATTTTTGGTATAAGCCATAAAGATTGCATCTCACAGGTCTGAATGCCGCCAAAGGCACAACATTTGTGAAAACATGGAAGAGGAATCCTGCTGTATCATCCTTAGTGGTGAACTAATTGCTGCCCTGGAATGGTGGAAGTGTTTAAATGGTTTATAGCTTCCAGATCCTGTAACACATCTTAGCAAAGCTATATGTGTGTGTACTGTGACATATATGTGCAAGATCCTGGTTCAGCTTCTAGTAAAGGGGGTAGTGTGGGATCCAAGATTCAAGTGACCAGATTTATGACATTTTGTAATATAGCACTGAAATGATGCTTTAATAATAGATGAGACAGAAGTTTCATGGCAGTCTGTTTGTGAAATCTGACAAGAAAGACCACTCACCCACATCACCTTGACTTGCTCTGTTAAGTAAGTAGGAAATAGTAATTCTTTAGATCAGTCAGGAAAATATAGTGAGATTAGTTAGGTATTGTTTTTCTGTATCTATGTGAATCTTTTCATCTGTGTTATTTTTAATATTTCTGGTGATTGAAACTCTAGTGTTTATAGTAAATAGATATTCAGTATTTTCATGTTCTCTTTTTATTTATTATTAAATATATTTACACTTTTCATTATGGCTGGTCTTTTTGGAAATATTTAAGCTTTGAGAGTACTTATATTTATTTAGTGACACTGTGGCCGCTCCTGAAAGTCTTGCTGTTTGGTCAACATTACCATTGGTATTAGTATTAATTTCATTCAGTATAACTGGATACCCTGTTAAGAGCCTTAAAGTAGCTGGATGGTACCAGTGGAACTACCTTATAATAGTCTGGGCAGAGGTGGTAGAGCGGGTAATCTGTGCCAGCCTTCCCAGGTGTGTGTGTGTGTGTGTGTGTGTGTGTGTGTGTGTGTGTGTGTATGTGAAAATCAAATCTCCAAGTGTGTGTGTGTTAGCTACTTGGAACATGGACATGGAGCAATGGTTTTCTGCAGAGATAAAGATGAATTCTTATTTGAGGCCTGGAGGAGGAAATCCAGCCCCAGGACTGGGTGTGCTCCCTGTGTGCTCTTAAGGGAAATTGTGCTTGGTACACAAAGCTGAAAATACTGTGTGTATCTATTATTGTTCCAAGTGAACGCTTGCCCAATGGTGTCTGTGGTAAGGATTGAGGCTCCTTGATCACTCACCTAGAGAAGAAATTTCACAGGGCTCAGGAAAGAAGTGTGCTTGGTTATCCACAGTATATATATTTCATACAGGGCACTAGAAATAACTACTGCAAGCTCTTTCTCAAATGTACAAAAATGGGCTGCCAGAATCTTCATAACTACATTACTGCTATTTTTTTCCTATCACAAAATATTATTCAACTTCCTCTCCAAGAAAACACAAAAGTATGAAGACGGTCTGATTAGTTATACATTTTAGAAATTAAAAATAGAAGTGATTTGGTAGATATTTCAAATTACATTGCTGGCAATTTATAAACTGAGCTGGAAAAATTTCTAAAATATATTTTTGATATCTCACCCTAAGATCATATATAACCTTTGGCAAAATGAGTATTTAAGATCAAAATGCAATATCAAATATAGTGTTTACTTTAAAAAGTACTTACGTAAAGCTTTAATGCACATAACATCCTATCATTTAAAAAAAAGTATATATATGTATATATATATATATATATATATATAGTTTAGATGTCAACACAATCCACTTCAGGCATTATTGCTTATAAAAGGTGTTTTTACAGGTCAAGATAGAGTACTCAGCCTTACTACTATACAAATACAAAGTCTTCATGCAAAAATCTGTATAACTAACATACATTTACTTCCACTCTGACACATGACACATTGCTCTATATTTTTTTATCATTAATCAATCTCTGAACTCACTTGAATCTTCAAAGAAATTTAGGCATGATGAAGACTTTTAAGTGCAAGGAGTACATAAACACATTCTGTTATACTACGACCACCACACCTTTGGAAACTGATTAAATGTAATGTAATTAGGATTCTTTCAATTTCATCAACCAACAGTTACTACTGGCACAGAAAGATCTTTGAAAACCTCTTTAATAAAGGAGAAGTTATAAAAAGAAGTACCAAACTGAGTGCAGGAATCCAGATCCCCTCTAGCAGGTCATTGATAAGTAAATCACCAATGAACATATGTGGGTATACAAAATAAATAGCTGGTCAAGTTTCCAGATGTTGTTCCTCCAACACACTGATTGTTTTTGTTTTTTTCAATGGTCACAATGCCTTTTCGACCAATTTGACATAGTGCTGTCTGTTCTAGGTTTTCTATTTCTCCCTGGTTGAAGATTTGGAGTCTCTTACACTGATGGCTGAGAAGATTAGAATAAATTGCATAGTTCTACAGTAGGATGACCCGCTCCATCAACATTTCAAAGTTCCACCATTGAAAAAGTAGAGGGCAGATACTCTCCCACAGCTAACATAAGTTCTACTCTGATTCACTAATGCAACCTCACTATCATAATGAGCCTACATTTGGTACAGGTCAGCTGCAAAATACTGGGAATATAACTGAAAAGTATTTCATACTAAACTGTCATGACTTGTCCAGCAAATTGCTCACCTTGTGAGAAGGGCAGGAAGTAATCTGCCTTAGAACAGTAACCGGTGGAAATAATATATGTCTAAAATTTTCTTTAATAAAGTGTTCCACATGATGTGTGATTATCATAACATTAGACTCCTTAGGTAATATTGGGAGACACTGATCATTATTCTGGAAGGAGTATGAAAATGCCAGGCAATACAACTGATAATTTACAATAACAATTCCCAAATATTCAAGTGGAAAGTGAAGCTTTCCTATAGAAACATTGCCTGAATAACTGTCACTGAAGAGATTCAATGTTAAGCCTATCCATATAGTAAAGGGTTATACTAAGATAGTGCAGTTATTTAAAATCTTACTATAACAGTAGATGTCCTTCACTGTTGCAGTATTCTTTATTAAAGGGATCCCCTGCCAAGGATAACCCAACATCCAGCCAGTATACCAAAGCCTTAGGTTTTCAAGGATATCATATGTCACACTTATGCTCTCCACTCATGATTTAGTGCATAATGTTGATATATGGATGTACATACCTCAGAACTGAATAGCCCCAGGAGGAACAACAGTCCAAGGAGAAAAGGAGGAACATGTGCATCCAAAGGGGGAAAAAATTAAGTAGAGAAAAGGAGGGGGAGGAGGAAGGCAGCAAATATTGAAACAGTGAAGACAAGGGCATTTACTGTTATGGTAATATTTTACACAGCTGTGCTATATCCTTCTATATCAGTGTTGCAGTAGTCTTTACTAAAGGGAGAGTACAAAAGCTCAAGAGGAAGTTTGGGATGAGGAAGGCCCAGCAGGGCCCTCAAGAAACCCATGCGGGATAGTTCTGGCAAAGCCAACTCTTGCTCTGGAAACAACATCCAGTTTGTAATGCTTAGTAAAGGTATAGACAGAAGTCCAAGTGGCAGCTTCAGGTATAGAACTGGTATCCAATCCTTTGAAAAAGGCACCAGAGGAAGCCAGAGCCCTGGTAGAATGAGCCTTTACAGAATCAGAAATGGCCTTAGAGATCCATGAAGAAATGTTCTGCTTAGAAACAGCCAAACCTAAAGATTGAGGATGAAAAGAAACAAAGAGTTGCTCAGACTTGTGGATGGTCTTAGCCTTATCCAAATAATACCTGAGCTGTCTATGCAAATCCAAGGTGTGAAGAGCCTTCTCATTAGCAGATTGCAGAGAAGGAAAAAATGTGGGCAAATTAATAGACTTATTAACAGACAATTCATTAACCACCTTGGGCATAAAAGGATTATTATGAAGAGACACTCTGTCCCTATGAAAAACAAAAAAGGAGGAATAGCTATAAGGGCTTGAAGCTCAGACACTCTCTTAGCTAAATTAAGGGCCAAAAGAAGAATGGTCTTCTATGTACAATGCTGCTTGGAATCTGAAGCTGCAGGCTCAAAAAGAGCCTGAGTCAATATTTCAAGAACAAAATTAAGGTCCCAGGAATGAGGAGGAGTAAGTTTCCTGGGAGGCCTAATATAAAGGATGCCTTTAAGAAATTGTTTAAATTCAAACCTAGATGCCAAAGAAGGGTCAAAGGCAGACAAACAGAAATATCTGAAAGGTGATCTTTAACTGAGGACTATGACAACCCAGTATGGAGAAATTCACACCAGAGGAATCTCCACAGAGAGTGGATCCTAGTTGTGAGCAAAGTACCAGACAGAAAATCTCTTCCATTTGGACACATAGGATGTCCTGGAGGTGGGTTTCCTGGCCTCCTGCAGAACCCAAAGCACATCCTCAGAAAAAAGGTGCCTAAAAAGGGATCAAAACCCTATCACCAGCAGTGTCAGTTGAAGAGTGGACTAGTGAGGATAGATGAGAGACCCCTTGTCTTGTGTGAGTAGGTTGACCCTGTGAGGTAACTTGTGATGACTGTCCTTAGATAGGTGCAGAAGACAAGGGAGACAATGCTGTCTGGGCCAAAAGGGGGTCACCAGCAAGATTTGGGGGAGTCCTGCTCTATCTTGAGCAGGACTCTTGGTATGAGAGGAAGGGGAGGGAAGGCATAGAGAAACATCTTCTTCCAAGAAAAAGACAGGGCATATGCCTTCTGTGCCAGAAGACTTGGTACTCTGGTGCAAACAAGAGGAAATTGTCTGTTCAGAGGGAGGCAAAAAAGATCTACCTGAGGAGTGCTCCATAGGTGAACAATGTCCAAAAACACATCTTGTGAAGCATCCACTCATGAGCCTGTGTTATGGACCTGCTCAGAAAGATAGCCACAATGTTTCATTTTGAAGGTATACAAACAGGCTGAAAAGTCACCTGGTATTGGACAGTCAGATTCTAAACTTGAAGATCTAGTTTGCACATAAGGTAGGACCTTGTCCCCCATTTCTTGTTGAAGTACACATCACTGTAGTATTGTCCATAAAGATTTTGGGAGGCCCTGGAATAAATTGTATGAAAGGCCTGAAAAGCAAGGAGAGCTCTCATCTCTTTGATGTTAATATTGATGTTAATATGGTCTGCCCTCTCAGGAATTGGGCAAAGACCCTAAATCTTTAGGGCTGAAAGTAGCATCCCACCTTGCATCTGAAACATCCAAAAAAAAGTTTCTGAGAGGGGACTTGGGGCTGAAAAGGAAGCCTTGGATTGAGAGACAGCTGATGAATCCACCAATGAAGCTCTAGTATACAGCATGGAACAAGAGGGACTAGAAAGTCTAAAGGATGACAGTTTTAGAGCAATACTGACTATAGAAACCACTGTAATTTCTCATATGGAGTCTGGCAAGAGGAAGCATAGGAATGGTGGAAGCCATGAAACCCATAGCCCTTAGAAATTCTTTGGCAATAACTGAGACCTAAGGAAGAAGGGACTGAAAAAAAGGCAATTAGAGCAAGAGCCTTTGGTGGTAGCAGTGAAGCCAGCATAGGAATGGTCTTGAGAGTCTGCAACAGAGAAAAATATGATCCGGAGAAGGAGTCATTGATGATTTTTGGAAATTTATCATAAATCCTAGGCTTTGCAAGAGGCAAGTAGCATAGTGAAGGTGCTGAAGCAAGGTTTCTGAGGAGGAAGCCTGAATGAGCAGGTCATCCAGGTAAGGAAAGATTTGTATCCCCCTCATCCTGCAAAAGGCGATCACAGGAGTGAGGCATTTGGTGAAAACCCTTGGGGCAGTAAAGAAGCCAAAGGGCAAAGCAGACAACTGAAAATGCAAGGAAGAAACAGAGAAACACAAATATTTCCTGAAACAAGGATGAATAGGGATGTGAAGATACGAATGCTTGAGATCCAGAGAGACCAGGAAAGCCTTAGGAAGAAAAGGAGGAAACAAAGTCTGAAGGGATGGCATTCAAAAGGAAGGGAACTTCAGAAAGATGTTGAGCTGAGAAAGGTCCAGAACAGGCCTCCAGGTGCCTTCTTTCCTGGGAACCAAAAAAAAAAAAATCTGGAATAAAACCCCTCCCCTTTTGAAGTGCAGAAACTGCTTGGATGGTGCCTTGAGACAAAAGGCCCTGAAGTACATCTGGAAAAAAGGGCAGCTGTTCCTGAGGAGGTTGGGGAATGCCTAGAGAAGGAGGAAGGGATTTCCACACCATGAAGTATCCCTGAAGGATGATGGACAGAACCCAAAAATCCTGTGTGATCTGTAACCATTTGGGAAGAGACAGGAAAGGATGAAGAGACAAAGGAAACTGACTTAGGATGTAGGGAAGCAGAAAGTCAGACAGAACCTGGCTTGTCTGGAAAAGGAGGCTTCAGAGTAGGAACAGTCTGAGTTGAGTTAGCAGGGTGACACCATCTAGAACCCTTTTTACCTTTGGGAAGAGGGAGAGACTGTCTATGCACAAGGGCAGGCTGAGAGGGATAATTTCTCTGGAATTTAGGAATAGGGGAAAAAATATGTTTCAAGTCCTGCGAGGCCTTGCCTTTTCTTGCAGGAACTTAAAAAGCTCAGCAGCTGCAGAACCAAAGAGATTTATATATCAAGGGAAGCATCCATCAATTTAGCCCTAATAGCATCAGGCAAAGGCTGAAGGTGAAACCAAGAGTAACATTTCAGCACAGAATCAAAGGCAGCAGCTGCATGGCTACCCCTGGCAGGAATTGCTTTAGTAAAGCATATTGCAACAGTGATATGGAAGGACATAAAAAGGTATACCCATTGGCAAGTTTTCTGCACTGGGAAGTACACTGAAATTTTTTTTAAACTAATAAACTTGATGTATCAGAGATAAAGTAGTTTGCATATATTATTTCATGCTCCCTTCACCAGTGTAATCTGCTTTGGATATATGGCCCAAGATATTTCTTGAAAATCTCCAACCAGTGAGGGGTACCAGCTTTCAAAAGCCTTAGATCTGAAATGCATTATGAATACTTCTGTCTTTCCAGGTTTATACCTAGGGAAATCTCAAAGTAAGTTCTATGCCTTTACACTGACAATATGGATATTAGCAGGGAAACAAGGGTCAGTGGAACATCAGTAACAGAAAGCTTTTTCTTATATCACCTGTACTTATGCCTTTTATCTCTGAGTCAGTCCTAATACTCCTGACAAGCACTTCAGTGTGGAACTAAAAGTAATTGGGGATATCCCTCTTTAGGGCCATATAATAGTAAATAATCGCTATCATTCCTGAACATTCTAAAGCAAACCATCAAGCCACAGTGCAACATCTGTACGATGTCCACAAAGTCCTGTAAAAGGCCATACACCCAACTAACATTTTCTGAAGTACCACATATTATCAAATTAAAAGCAGATTTGGTGGGGAGTTAGCAACACAGCACAGAAGCAGCTGGACTAATCTGATCAATGCTCCACTCTGCACTGCAAAATGCTTGTCTTTTACTATTTGGAAACAAATTAACTTCTTGTTAAACATCAGAAGCCAAAGGGTAAATTCTAAAATAAAAATAAAACATAATATAAAAATGCTACTAATTGTCTTGCCTATTATTTTAAAAACTAGTGTAATTTTGGAACATGTAACTTGCTGCTCAGAACGGATTAGTACTATACTAAGGCATGACACCAAAGTAATAAGGTAACTTTATAAATGTTAGTGTGACTTTACAGAACTTTAGGCACCACATGCTTCATACAGATAGTGTACTCCAAAACCCAGTTTATTGCTGTGTCTAACATCCTTTAACCCCTGGACTATCTCTGATCTGGGCAAAGGCTGGGGCAGAACCTAAAGGCATCATGTGTGTGATGGGGTGGGGGATTCATGCTGTCAGCTTCAGTTGGGAGTTTTCTCTTATGGCCTAGCCTGTTTTACCCACATACTTCCTTGCAGTGTCTGAGTGGTGTGGGTGTAGTGGTACTGTGCAGCACAGGGAGTCAGGTAATGTCTATTACTCTATCACTTCTTTGGACAATGCTCCTGTCATAATCTCTAGTTTCCATTGGCAATCAGCTTGAAGAAAACATAGGCAGGTGCCCACCCCCTGGGGATAAGAACTTCCCTCTATCCCCTGCTTGTGATTCAGACACCCTAGGTACTAAATCAAACATGGGTTACCTTGGTCATAGTGAAGCCTTTATCCCTCTATGCCATGGAACTGGCATGAATCTTAGTGTGACTTAATCCATCCCAGTTAACAGTCTCCTCCATAAGTAATGTAATTACTTGACAGATATTGTACACCAAAAACAAAGCCAATTATTACAGTAAATTACTTTCTGTTGTTAGTAAGGTATTATCCTTGGAGAAAACAGAATGCTGCTCAGTGCAAGG
Source organism: Protopterus annectens (assembly GCF_019279795.1). Lineage (NCBI taxonomy): Eukaryota > Metazoa > Chordata > Ceratodontiformes > Protopteridae > Protopterus > Protopterus annectens. Next base: position 491,879,279 of record NC_056738.1, read on the forward strand.
CTCATAAATGCTTAACTTGGCTGATAAAAGAAAGAAATTTGATTAAAGTTAAAGTTTGACAATTTAACGTGTAAAAATGCTCCAAAAATACATAATTTCCTTTGGCACTTCATGACAGAAAAAATACCAGTAAAGGGTATGATGAAATATAAAGAACTTGCATGCAGTATAAAGGAAACTATGGAATATGCTTTGTTAATGTCTAGTAGGGCTCATGCTTATTGATAAAATGAGGCAAAGGACTTTAAACATCTTTAATGAATTAAATTAGAATTATGTCTTGTATACATATTCCACAGGATATTAAGAAAGAAGATTAGTTTGATAAATTTTTAGTGAGTACTGTGTGGTTCCTTTGAGTAAACGGATGTGAAGAGCAATTTTATAAATATAGTGGAACTGTGACTTAGCTTTGAAGAAAGTTCTCTTTTGCTTATGGCAAAAAGTTTGTGGGTGGATTTGATCAAATTTAGTATTAATGATATTTCTCAGAATTTCTGTATATATTGTATTTATAAATGCATTTTGATTTGTCATTGCATTATTTGTCCTATATCTTTTATGGTGCTATCACTGCATATATAATTGTTGTATTGTGCCTACAGTATATGTTAATGTAACAACGTTTCACTAATCCTTTGGAGTTTCAAGCAGATATGTGAAGCAGGAGGGCTGTTACCAGCCTAACATAATTTGAAGATGAAGAGGACAAAAGAAAAGCAATCAAGAATGTAGATATGCCTTTGGAAAGGGAAGTTTGAAATTGCTGTGGAACAGATGGATGATATGGATGGCAGAGGCCCTGAAGAGACAAGTCCAAATAGAGGAATTTTGAGAGAGTTGGTCAAATGATGGAAATGAGGTGGACTAGAATGAGATGGTGGCTTGAGTAATATAAGAACAGGAGAGAATTGAAAATGCTGGTAGCTAGGAGCAAGAAAGAAGAGCTGTTAATAGAAACAGGAAATAATTTGGGGGTATTTTTTGCTGGTCAAGGAGACAGTTTTAAAGACATACCTCTGTAACAGGGTGGGGTACATAACACTGCTGTGGGAAGGAGCATATGATCATATGCTGACATTGTACATCAGACAAGAAGAAGAGAAAGTAGGGAAAAAGAGACAAGACTGAACCCTGGATTCACAAAGCTCCTTGCAAGAATAAGCCTATTCTTGCACAGAGTGGTTCGTGTCCCTTTAGGATAGCAGTGCGCCTTGCATATGCATGAAGGCACGCTGCTATCTAAACTAAACAGACATGAACCAGGAACAAGTGCAGGGGGCATGTGCCAGCAGTCCCAGCACCTGAAACATGCCCCCTTCACTTTGAAACTGCCATACGGCACTTTCTGACATGGATTAGTGTCAAACTATATAATATTAGAGCCTGGCTCTAATATTATATAGTAAATGAGTGTCTGCAGACACTGAAATGTAAATAGCTAACATTTCAGTGTCCACGGACACTGAAAAAAATACCACAAACACCTATAGAAGGTAGCAGCCTTCAGGTGCACACCCCCAAATGTATGAACTCTTGCCCTGCATGCATGGAAGCAGTAGGGCAAGAGGAAAGGAATAAAAAAATGTAATAATTTTTTTTGATGAAATAAATCCGAAGTTTAAGCACCACCCAGCTTCTTTGCATGGTGTACTGCTATGCCTAGCCTGGCTGAAATCCTGAAAATGATAGACAAGTGCTACTGTGATAAAAAAACATCATCAAGCTGCTGTACCACACTAGTACTACCATGGTATAGCATGTAGAACATGCTCGGTTCGAATTCCCCCTCTGCCAAATTATTTAATAAACTTTTAAGGAATGTGAATGATAGATGTCAATCATATGGCTCACTTATAGCACAGTAGGGTTGAGAATATGTAAAATATAAATAAAAAAACAATTTATAACTTTAATGAAAAAAAAATAGATTTAAGCAATGCTTTGCTAGTGTAAGCATTCCTTATCTGCTTTCAGCTCTGCTTAGCTGGTGTAAGCATTGCTATGCGGATTTGCGTGGAGCTAAGCATAGTGAAGCATATTAAAACTGGCCAATCATGAAAAAGTGTGGGAAAACTGCCCTATTTAAACTGCACAGGTGGGAATACAGCCATAACCATTTGGGATTGCTCACAGCAGGACCAAAATGGCTGGCGTTGGAGAAGGTGTGCGCTTCCGAGTAAAACGTTAGGGCATCAAGGAGTTCAGGGTCATGGTTGGGCTCCTAGTTAAACAACAGGACAGGAGGCTGCTGCAGGGCCAGTACCAGGGCTCACAGTACAAAGTGGAGGCCTGGGACCAGCTTGCACATAATCTCACCAATGCCACTGGCATACCCCGGACTGGTGAGCAGGTACGTCATCACCATAGTGACCTGAAGTGGAGGAGGGGTGCACTCTTGGACCAGTGGATCTAAGAAGCCCAAGCGTAGGATGTCCCACCTGTCTGTAAGTATGCAGTATTATGTATCTCTAACTAAGTATGGAAAAAGTTCAACTTGTGACTGTGCAGGTGTGATTAATGTGTGATGTCTCCCCATACAGCTGCTGTGGAGAGGTCCCAGAATGTGCAGGCTCATGCACAGTGACTGGCCCGGCTACATTGGCTGTATGGTGAGTACAGAATACCCCCTACTATTATCAGTAAGAAATCAAAGTTATAGTAATGGTAGTACTGCCTGTATATTTAATTGTGCTGTAAAAGTCAGGAATAAATGCCTGTGCCAGGCTGCCAGTGTTACAATGGAGTATTCCCAGCTGCTGTGTAAGACAGATATCAGTAGCAAACAAAGTACAATATGCAGGAGGGGAATATTAGGAGTGTGCCTGAGTGAACCTGCCAAGAAAGTGCCATGTCAGGGCTACTGTAACAGTTAGAAATGAAAAGCATTCCCCTGTGCAGATCATGCAGGAATAGTAATTGTGACGTTCTGAGTCGTACACAGAAATGTATGTCAAAACTAATAAAGGTGATCCCAAACACTGGTGTCTGTCATCTCACTTGTACCTGATAAATAGAAATGTGTATGCCCTGCAGAATGCATTAACTGAGGTGAACTGATTTAGCACTGTTTGTCTGTATACTTTAGAATGGGCATGTCAAATAACTGGAAAAAAGCAACAGCACATATTCCCATCAGAATGTGCTTTACTTGTTTGTCTGCCAGCATTGTCCTGTGTTAACCTTTCAATTTCAGCCGTATGTAGCTGTGAATGTACTGAGAAATGTATAAGGCTAACTGGTGCAGACCTAAACCCTACACTGTGTACTCAGGAATCTAAATTGCAGTATGTAGTTGTAAAACAGTCAAATGTGCAATCCAGCTAATGTACACATGTTTCACAGTGACACCGATATTTGTTATGTATGTATAAATTGTAATGAAAATGGGAAACAAATAATGCAACATGTGATAATAAAAGTACTGTGCACAAAAACATGTACCAGGTAGAAATGTCACAAGCAAAACACACTTCCTCAGTAGCTCAGTCTGATAAGAACTAGGCCTCCAGTTCAATTTTGCACACACAGCACGGTTGGAATCCAGGGATCCCCACTAACATCTCAGTCTGGTTCTACAGTTTTAAACTGCAATCTGAATAGAAAAAATAATGTACTGCAACACATGCATTTTTCATACACGGCACACAGGTAAAGCAATCTGAATAGAAATACTAGTATGATGTGTATAACTATGAAAGGTGTACAACTGCTGTTGTGATCAGCCCCAGTCCTACAAATAGATGCAAGCTAGACATCCACACTTTGCAGTCTGGCCCAGACAAGCCCCTCAAGTGTCACACTGTCAAGGATAGTTTCCCCAGTTGACAAGAAACCTGCACACATAGAATGTCCCAGTAGATGTATGTGAAAGACACAACACATACTCCAGGCCCTGCAACTAATATGTGAATCTGAAATATGTGTAGAAACAGCAATGTAATGTGCGCACAGTTAATCTGGACAGGCCCACAGGTAAAGAAACTGGTATAGAAACAGGTCTGATGTGTATAACTAAAATAAGGGTACAATTTCTCTGTTGATATCTACAGCTGTTGGTGTGCTGTAGCAGCCCTATGGCCCAGGTAGAGTGTAAGTGTGGTCAGAATGTAGAGTAGTGAATAGTAGTGTACTGACAAATATACTTGATAGCAGTTGTCAACTGAATCTGTTCCCTTCCCCCACCACTCAACTGATCCAACCATCAGACTAAAACCAACATGGGTGGGGACATCAGTGCCACTACTACCATCTGGGGGCTCATGAGCCTCAGATTTCCAACCACCCTCCCCATGAAAGTGTTTAGCCCCCATGTGTCATACACCCCCCTGTCTACTGTCTTGTCTGTCTGCAAATGCAATCTCTCCTACCAAACCTCCCTCACCACACTTACCAATAATCCTTCCTTAACATCCCACTCTCACCTTAAAAAAAAGGGCATCTGTCCCACAAAAAAAAAACACGTCCCATACGTAGCTCTGCATTTTGCCCAGAGACATGTGCCCAGCACACAATCTAACCCTACCAATCATCCATATTGTATGATGCTCACACACCTACCTGTAGGTTGTGAGGCTCCAAATTCTAAATTGCCCACATTGAAAGCAGCCCTTGCTGTCAAAGAAATGCAGAGCTATGGTCCTTTCCTTCACCCGTCCTGCACATAACTACTTGTTTCTCCTCTTGTTTGTCCCCCCGCTTGCTCCAGTTTCACCACTTTCCTATCTTCCTTTTTTTCTTTTCTTTATTTGAAATTAGCACAGGTTTAAGTAGCCGTACGTGGCCATAAGCGGGCGTAAGCAAATCTAAGGTCACGTAAGCTTTAATCACTCTGTGTCCTACAGCCCCTGTTCTGCCCAGCAACAAAATAGTCAGCCCTTGAAGTCACAAACCGAGCACCCGACATACTATAGCAAAAGTGATTTACCATACAGACATGTACATATATAAATACATTTCTCCTACTATTGAATGACAGTGCTGGAGGATATGTTTGAGAAAACATCAAATTTTTTTTTGCATCTGACATGGCTTATGTATGTATGTATAGATACATATATATATATATATATATATATATATATATATATATATATATATATATAAATATATATATATATAAATATATGTTTACACACACTTACATATATATATATATATATATATATATATATATATATATATATATATATATATATATCTACATATGTCTATATATTGTATATATATATATATATATATATAAAACCTAGACACTGGGGATCCACAAGCCAGTGCATTTCTTTGTGCCGGTCCCAAGCCCGGATAAATGGGGAGGGTTGCGTCAGGAAGGGCATCCGGTGTAAAAACTCTGCCACAACATTTATGGCACAGAAATTTCATGTTTCCATACCGGATCGGTCGAGGCCCGGGTTAACAACGACCGCCACCAGTACTGTTAGCCAACAGGGTGCTGGTGGAAATTGGGCTACTGTTGGCCGAAGGAGAAGAGGAGGGCGAAGGCATGCCCAAAGGCAGGAAGAGAGGAGGAAGGCTAGGAGTGTAGCAGTGAGGGTAGGAACTTTGAATGTTGGCAGTATGACTGGTATAGGAAGAGAGCTAGCTGATATGATGGAGATAAGGAAGGTTGATATATTGTGCGTGCAAGAGACCAGATGGAAGGGAAGTAAGGCCAGGTGTTTAGGAAATGGGTTCAAATTGTTCTATCATGGTGTGGATGGCAGGAGAAATGGGGTAGGGGTTATACTAAAGGAACAATATGCCAAGAGTGTTTTAGACGTGAAGAGAGTGTCTGACAGAGTGATGTTTATGAAGCTCAAAATTGATGGTGTAATGATGAATGTTGTTAGTGCATATACTTCACAAGTTGGGTGTGCGATGGATGAGAAAGAGAAATTTTGGAGTGAGTTGGAAGAAGTTGTGGTGAGTGTACCCAAGGGTGAGAGACTAGTGATTGGAGCAGACTTTAATGGGCATGTTGGTGAAGTGAACAGAGGGGATGAGGAAGTGATGGGTAGGTATGGTGTTAAGGAGAGGAATGCAGAAGGTCAGATGATTGTGGATTTTGCGAAAAGGATGGACATGGCTGTGGTGAATATGTATTTTAAGAAGAGGGAGGAGCATAGGGTGACATACAAGAGTGGAGGAAGATGCACACAGTTGGATTATATCCTATGTAGGAGGGCCAGTCTGAAGGAGATTGGAGACTGTAAAGTGGTGGCAGGGGAAAGTGTAGTTAAGCAGCATAGAATGGTGGTCTGTAGGATGACGTTGGTGATCAAGAAGAAGAGGAGGAGTGTGAAAGCAGTGCCAAGGATTAAATGGTGGAAATTAAAAAAGGGTGATTGTGAAGTGGAGTTTAGGGAAGAGTTAAGACAGGCACTGGGAGGCAGTGGAGAGTTACCGAATAGCTGGGTAACTACAGCGAACTAGTAAGGGAGACTGCTAGAAAGGTGCTTGGTGTGACATCTGGACAGAGGAAGGAGGACAAGGAGACCTGGTGGTGGAATGAGGAAGTACAGGAGAGTATACAGAGGAAGAGGGTGGCGAAGAAGAAGTGGGATTGTCAAAGAGATGAAGAAAGTAGACATGAGTATAAGGAGATGAGGCGCATGGCAAAGAGAGAGGTGGCGAAAGCTAAGGATAAGGCGTATGGAGAGTTGTATGAGAGATTGGACACTAAAGAGGGAGAAAAGGATCTGTACCGATTGGCTAGACAGAGGAACAGAGCTGGGAAAGATGTGCAGCAAGTAAGGGTGATAAAGGATAATGAGGGAAATGTACTCATAAGAGATGAGAGTGTGTTGAGTAGATGGAAAGAGTATTTTAAGAGGCTGATGAATGAAGAGAATGAGAGAGAGAGAAGGTTGGATGATGTGGGGATAGTGAATCAGGAAGTGAAACAGATTAGCAAGGAGGAAGTAAGGACAGCAATGAAGAGGATGAAGAATGCAAAAGGCTGTTGGCCCAGATGACATACCAATGGAAGCATGGAGGTGCTTAGGAGAAATGGCAGTGGAATTTTTAACTAGATTGTTTAATGAAATTTTGGAAAGTCAGAGGATGCCTGAGGAGTGGAGAAAAAGTGTTTTGGTACCTATCTTTAAGAATAAGGTGATGTGCAGAGCTGCAGTAACTACAGAGGGATAAAACTGATCAGTCACAGCTTGAAGTTATGGGAAAGAGTAGTAGAGGCTAGGTTAAGAAGGGAGGTGATGATTAGTGATCAGCAGTATGGTTTCATGCCAGGAAAGAGCACTACAGATGCAATGTTTGCTCTGAAAGTGTTATTGGAGAAATACAGAGAAGGTCAGAAGGAGTTGCATTGTGTCTTTGTAGACTTGGAGAAAGCATATGACACGGTGCCTAGAGAAGAGTTGTGGTATTGTATGAGGAAGTCGGGAGTGGCAGAAAAGTATGTAAGAGTGGTACAGGATATGTACGAGGGTAGTGTGACAGTGGTGAGGACTGCAGTGGGAGTGACAGATCCGTTTAAGGTGGAGGTGGGATTACATCAAGGATCAGCTCTGAGTCCTTTCTTGTTTGCAGTGGTGATGGACAAGTTGACAGATGAGATCAGACAGGAGGCCCCGTGGACTATGATATTTGCAGATGACATTGTGATCTGTAGTGAGAGTAGGAATCAGGTTGAGGAGACTCTGGAGAGGTGGAGATATGCTCTAGAGAGCAGAGGAATGAAGGTCAGCAGGGCTAAGACAGAATATATGTGTGTAAATGAGAGGGAGGGTAGAGGAATGGTGAGGATGCAGGGAGTAGAGTTGGTAAAGGTGGACGAGTTTAAGTACTTGGGATCAACAGTTCAGAGTAATGGTGAATGTGGAAGAGAGGTGAAGAAGTGAGTACAGGCAGGGTGGAATGGGTGGAGAAGAGTGTCAGGAGTGATTTGTGACAGATGGGTACCAGTAAGAGTGAAAGGAAAGGTCTACAAGAGGGTAGTGAGACCAGCTATGTTATATGGGTTGGAGGCAGTGGCATTGACAAAAAGGCAGGAGTCAGAGCTGGATGTGGCAGAGTTAAAGATGCTAAGATTTGCACTCGGTGTGACTAGGATGGATAGGATTAGGAATCAGTATATTAGAGGGTCAGCTCATGTTGGACATTTTGGAGACAAAGCAAGAGAGACGAGATTGTGTGGGTTTGGAGATGTGCTGAGGAGGGATGATGGGTATATTGGGAAAAAGATGCTAAGGATGGAGCTGCCAGGTAAGAGGAAAAGAGGAAGGCCTAAGATAAGGTTTATGGACATGGTGAGAGAGGACATGTAGGCAGTTGGTGTGGCAGAGCAAGATGCAGAGGATAGGAAGAAATGGAAAGAGATGATCAGCTGTGGCGACCCCTAACGGGAAAAGCCAAAAGATCATGATTGTATATATATATATATATATATATATATATATATATATATATATATATATATATATATATATATATATATATACACACACACACACACATATATATATATATATATATATATATATATATATATATATATGTGTGTGTGTGTGTAAAAAAGATTTTATATATTTTAAATATATATATATATATATATATATATATATATATATATATTTATATATATGCATATACATATATATATATATATATATATATATATATATATATATATGCATATACATCTATATATATATATATTGTGTGTGTGTGTGTGTGTGTATGAACACAACAAATAAATATATGACCAAAGGCACCATTAATGGGGGTGAGGGGGCCCAAATTAAGTACCTTATGTAATTATTGATATCATCCCCTCCGCCACAGCCGAACAGATCTGCATTGCAACACAATACCAACACTTGCAAGCCTCATGCCCAGGATCCTACACAACATAGCCACAAGAAGTTAACAGTAATCCATCTCAGCTGTACGATGTCAGGATGATATCAATAACATATCATGCAGAACAGTCTGTCTACCATAGGGAATGTACAATGTGGAAGCAGTAAACATTCCAATGATACATATACACACACACATATATGTATATATCTATCTATATACATATATATATATATATATATATATATATATATATATATATATATAGATCTATATAGATATAGATATATATGTATATACACATACATACACATATACATATATTATTACTTATTGCTATGTATAGGAAGATACATATTTAGAGGGTGCACAGCATATTGAACAGCCAGTATTCCTACAGTCGCCACTTTTTAAAATGGACAGTCTTTAGTTCTCTCATACAAAAGACAATTATTGCATGAAACATATACCCACAGAGAAGTCAAAGGATATGATACCACACACAGGTTTGCATACATAGAAATGTTTATTTGTGTACTACTTTGTATATGCCATTTCATATAGCAGTTAGGTGTATGAAATACATAATAACTGAGTAATGCAACTCTCAAGCAAAACATTTTGGACAGTAATCTGAAAGCATAACATATGTTACTGTCCAGGCCAAGGCATTCAAGTAGTACAACAGTAAAGAAACAGTGGTCTGGAAGATAAGAATCAATCAACAATAGTTAATACAGATCTAGTTCAGTAGCCTCCAATTAACTTTCTACTCAACCCCTAGGGAGAAAGGAATTAAGTTGTCATAATGAAAATGTATCTGTTGCATAACAATGCTTAACTTAAAACATCACTATCACACTGGCAAACAGAACTGTCTGTATGACAGCAAGCACTAACCCACCACTGTTCCCATGGTGAAATGTATGAAAATGTACAGCCATAAACCTTAATGTGTCTTACTACTGATATCCCTCACATGTTGCAACAGCCTAGGTTATAAATGGTGCATGCTCCTCCCTCATAGAATGACATACAAGGGCATATAACAGTGTTACATACACTGACCTTTGGACTGTCAAAGGTCACACATGTTTTGGCCAGCTATAGCCCACATATATATGGACCCTACCCCACAATATGTGTGGGAGTCCACAACATCACTGGAATGATGGCAGGAATGCCAGCACTACATAATAGGCCACTAGTTAACAACCTCTTACTGCATGACATATGTATAAAGGTTGACAGACTTGTGGCTGGGGGCACAAACACAGGGCCAATATTGACATGTTGCTGTGATAACCTCATACATTTACTGGTGTAACAGGGTTTGTAGTGACATATGTCTACTGATGGATATGAAGTCAGTAACTCACATGGATGTCACCATGTACTGACTGCAATCCTCAGAGTATGCTACTGCATTTCTAAAGATAGGAAATGTGTGAGTAACACAGCACATGTAAGACTCCAAACACTGGCCAGTCTGCAGATAGCCCTACAGGTGGGAGTTTCCCCAACCACATAAGACTGTCATGACAGATATTAAATCACGTAGATCAGCCATATCCACACAAACCCTGTTAAACCAACATTAATTCAAATGTAGAAGAGCAGTACTTACATTCTGTCCTCATGTCTGGAAATTCTCCCTCCTGTTTGTTGGCCTGTCTCCACAGTTTATGTTGTAAGAGGTATATCCAGCCACCCTCTGTGATACTGTTTGTCAAACACCCACATGAAGTCCTGCTCACAGTGAATGAAAAAGGCCAACACCCACATGATGTTCTTAGTTATATGAGTGTGTTTCCATGCAATTGGCTATAGAAATGATACCACAGCAGTTCCACATGCAATCCGCTAGTGGGGAACTAATTCGTGCACAGGCCATCAGCTGATCACGAGCATCATTTATAGATTCATAGATTCATACTAGGCTAATTGCCCTTGCGAGCCATTTTAAGCCTAGCCAATTATCCCTTGTGAGACTCAAACCCTGCACCTTGTGTTTCGAAGGCAAACACCTTAATCATTAGGCCACCCTCCTAACCTTTACAAAACACAAACTACTGCCTAAGCCACCAGAGTGGGAGTAGGAGCTAAACATGCTTATGTCACACACTAGCCAGTACTGTGTTTCAAACCCCTGCCTGATTATGTATTGCTATTACATTGCTATGTAGTTATTACATGTGCCACAAAGCTTACATGCTGGAAAGCTGTCCAAAAGTATCTTTGAAGGCGAGTGACAACAGCAACAGTGATAAAGGAGGGATAAGGTAAGTGTAGCACATGTGGCTGTCCACAAAAGCAGGTGTTATGAAAGACGCAACCACACTCTCTTAGTAACTCACAGTCATTATCACAGTTGGCAGGGTCAGGATTAGAACTTCCAGCTAACTCGTTTGTTACATTACAGTATTACACAAGTATCACATGTGCAACAGAGCTTACCAGGATGACATATGGCCAAAGGGTATTTCAAGGTGATTGACATCAGACAGGCATGCTACAGTAGGGCAATGGGAGGTGTAGTGAGTGTGAATGGCTTCAAAATCATTAATCCCCCCCCCCCCCACACACACACACACACACACACACACACACACATTTGCCAATACTGACATGCATGGGTTTATTGCTTCACATGTGTGTAGTAGTTGACTGTGCCAGAAGGCTGTACAAGGCTAGGCAAAGGGTATACCTTGGCATTAAGCCACATGACAATGGTCTCCAGTGTGACTCAGGGGTATAGTCCCTGGATTGGCCCACACAGGTGGGTATTGTATTCACCATACACTCATATGGGTTACTATTGTGGGTGGCCAGTGCTGTGCAATGCTTGCCATGTATGTGTTCTATATTCCATAACATGGACAGTGTCTGGGTTGTGCACATGTCCCACATGCATGTTCTGTGACATGTAGAAATGTACCTGGGGTCTCCAGGGAATGTTGTGTGGACAGATTGTTATCATCTTATGTGGCATTCCTGACCTCATATGGTGAGAACTGGCTATGGAACTGAGGTTGTGCCTGCACCTACATTGACAGCATGATACAGGTATTCACTGATATTAGTGGCATCTGTCCATACAGGGCTTGTGTATAAGGCATGGTATTCCCTTTGTAGGTTACATTTGCAGACTCTACAGTTGTTGCAGGCGTCCAGTGGGGAACATAGTAAAGGACCACTGTAAGCAATTATTTCCCTATTGTAGGGATGGAACAGGGTGCCATGTCTTCTGTAGTCCACTGCAATCACACCGTGGTTACTATCTGCGGGCAATATGCAGGGAACTACCAATATAGTGGTTGTTGCCTAGCCAAGTGTGTTTGTGCATGAGACATGGGTGGAGAGTTCAAAGGACAAAACCACCACCGTAACAGGTACAAGCATGGAAAATCTAAAGGTAATGCTACTCAATGCTAGAAGTCTAAACCTCAAAATGCACTCTCTCTCGAGGCACTCCTAAAAAAATGGAGAACATCGATATCTGTGCAGTAACTGAGACTTGGTTCAAGGCTCCAGAGAGCACCCCTGCAATACCAGGCTACAACTCTTACCACACTTTTTGGCCACCAAACCAGGACCAAAACACTAAAGGTGGAGGAGTGTCCATATTCACCAAGGATATTCACAACACCAGGCTAGTTGCCCAACACAATGCATCTGAAATTTTCCAGGTGCAACTAACACTAGGTAAGACTGCAATCCAAATTGTAGCGTGCTACAGATCCCCCGCCATGCCCCAAAAATTCTCACTACACCTTTCTAAACATACTGGAAAATATTAAGATACAACCAAACACCCTAATACTGGGTGATTTCAGCTACCCTGCTATTAACTGGGAAAACTACTCATGTACCAACACCTTTGCCCAACAGTTCTTGGAATTCATAAATTCCAACACCCTAGATCAACTAATCCTTAGTCCCACCAGGGGCTCCAGTATCCTAGACCTGGTCATTACCAACATGGGAAATCGATGCTCCACACCTATGGTCACCCCCTCATTGGTCAAGTCTGACCATAAGCTAATCACCCTTGACATCCACATCCCATCCCATCCCCTTCCCCAGAAGGAAACCTCCATAAAAAACTTCTCCAAAGCCAACTTCATGCTACTCAAGTCAGAAGTGGCAAACTTCATGACACCCATGCAGATGGGAACTAAAAGTTCGACTGCTGAATCCTACACTAAGGCACTGTATGAGCACATCCACTCGTGCATGAATTGTACCATCCCCAATAGAACCAAGATGCTCTCCTCCAAAAAAAAGGAAGCCAATCTGGTGGTCCCTTGCCATAAACAAACATTACAACAAAATGAAGAAACTGTTGAAGAAAAGAGGAAAATCCCAGGATGCAAAAAACTCCCTTACCAGCCTCAGTAAGAAGCTGAGATCCCTCATAAAATCCTCCAAAGCTAGTTATGAAAATAAAATTGCCAAAGATTCCAAAGACAACCACAAGGCATTCTATAGCTTTGTCAAGAATCTAAATGGCGATGCTCAGATCTGCTCTGAGCTACAACAGAATGGCATTAAATATACTGATCCCAAAGATATTGCCAATATCCTGGCAGATTGATTCAGTGCAAACTTCACCCCCCTCTCACCCCTAAAGAGCCCATCTCAATACTGAAAGATTGCCAAATTCTGGTAATAACAGCCACACAGGTAAAAACGCACTCTCCAAAGCTAAGAATATAGCATCCATGGGACCAGATGACATCTCAGGCTGTGTACTACATGAACTACAAAATGAAATGGCACCTCTCTTAAGTGTCATGTTTAATCATAGCCTCACCTCAGGCTTCATGCACATTGAGTTGCGCACAGCTGCAGTTATCCCACTCCACAAGGAGGGATCCACTTTGGATCCTGGGAACTACCGCCCCATCAGTCTGATGAGCCTGATCTGCAAGGTCATGGAACATATTATCATGGAACTCAAAAACAAAGACATTGGCAACCTTCAAACACTGGACCCCACGCAGTTTGGGTTTGTGAAAGGCTGATCTTGTTTTCTGAACCTGATTGACTTCTTTGAATCAGTCTCCAGAGCCGTGGACAAGGGTAAGGTGGTCCACATAGCCTATCTGGACCTTGCCAAAGCCTTCAACACCATCTCCCACTCTGGAATCATAGATAAACTTAGTAAGCTGGGTATTAATCCCTACGTCACTTGATGGGTTGCCAACTGGCTTACTGACAGAACCCACACTGTAAACGTAGCCGACTCCAAATCCAGCTCCAGACAAGTGACAAGTGGAGTACCTCAGGGTTCAGTCCTGAGACCGCTCTTGTTTGGCATCTACTTCTCTGAAGTACAGGCCAACACTAAGGGACTCTGGCTAATAAAGTTTGCAGATGACTGCAAACTGGGAGCCATTACGGAATCCCCAAATGATGTGGATATTCTACAAAAGGGCCTTACAGAAACAGATGCTTGGTGCCAGAGCCATGGGCTCAAGCTCAATGCCAAGAAATTTATAGCTATCTCCTTTGGGAAAAAACATGTACCCATGAATTACCACATAGGTGGCAGTACACTAAACACTGAAAGAGTGATAAGAGACTTAGGGACACAGGTGGACAGTGGTCTCACCTTCGATAACCACATCACCACAACAGTCAGGAAATCTTTCTTTGGGGCACACCTCATCACTAGGGGCTTTTCATCCAGAAAAAATGAGGTCATTGTTCCACTGTACTCATCCCTCATTAGACCCATTATAGAATACAATGCCCCATTTGGTATGTACCTCTCAAGACATCTGCAACAACTGGAAAGGCCACCAAAATACCTCACTAAAAGAATCACAGGCCTAAAACAGATGCCCTAAGCTGACCGTCTAAAAAAACCCCACCTATACTCTGTCACATATCGTCTACTCAGAGGTGATCTCTGCTTAACATACAAGGCCATGTCAAACCCAGAGCTGTTGGACATGCTACACTTAAAGAAAAGAAATCCCAATCCCTCAGAGACACACGCTCCAGGGATCTAAACCTTGTCATTATAATGAACAAAACATGCTGGAGGGATAGGTTCCTGACCCAGAGACTCCCCAGACTCTGGAATAGACTGCCAATACATGTCAAGCAGAGTGCCTCTTTGGCCCTCTTCAAAAGGAACCTTGATGATTGGATGGGAGATAGGAAATTCACCCCGGGGATCACGGCAGTCACTCTGCTAAACAGGGGTCCAGGGAAGTAAATACTGTGGGAAGAAATAGCCAGGGAATTGTTATGACTAGGCTTGTATAGGCCCTAGGGACGATAGCTTAGTACCAACCTATGAACCTATAAGAGTGTTCTCTGGGTAATACAAAGGTTTCCTATATTGCTCACTGATCCATAGGTTCATAGGTTCATAGGTTCATACTAGGCTATCTGCCCTAGGGCATTTATAAGCCTAGCCAGAGTGTGTTTGGCTTTCGCCACCCATTTTAAATTAATTTTCTATGCCTTTTTTTGAGGTTAGTATACTGTGCCTCTGTCTAACAGTGACACAGAAGTGATAGCCGGGGTAAACCTACGATCTCCCATCCACTCATCAAGATTCCTCTTGAAGAGAGTCAATGTGGGACTCTGCCTAACCTGGCCTGGGATTTTATTCCAGAGTGAAGGGAGCCTCTGGGTTATGAATCTGTCCCTCCAGCATGTCCTATTTATTTCAGTGCTGAGGTTCAAGTCTCTCAAGCGTGTAGCTCGATGGGATTTGGATTTTCTGAGGTGCAGCATGTCCATTAATTCTGGGTTGGACATGGCTTTATACGTCAGGCACAGATCGCCTCTGAGCAGGCGGTATGCCACTGAGTAGAGCTGGAGTTTCTTTAACCGGGCAGCATATGGCATCTGTTTGAGCCCTTTGATCCTCTTGGTGAGGTACTTTTGGGGTCTTTCCAGTTGCTGCAGGTGTCTGGTAAGGTACATCCCAAAAGGGCATTGTACTCAATTATGGGCCTGATGAGGGATGAGTAAAGAGGCACGATGACCTCCCCTGATCTAGATGTGAATCCCTTCATGATTAGGTGGGCTATATAAAATGTTTTTCTAACCACTTTGGCCACGTGGTTGTCAAATGAGAGATTGCTATCAACTTGGGTCCCCAGGTCCCTAATGACTTCTTCTGTACTTAATGGATTACCACCTATGTGGTAATTTGTGGGCACTTTGTTTTTGCCAAAGTGGATGACTATACACTTTTTGGCATTTAGCTTGAGGCCATGGCTCTGGCACCAGTTGTCTGTTTCTATGAGGCCCTTTTGGAGGATGCTTGTGTCGGCTGGAGAGTTGATTATGGTGCCCAGTTTGCAGTCATCTGCGAACTTGGTCAGCCACAGTCCTTTCGTGTTGGCCTGTACCGAGAAATATATACCGAACAAGAGAGGTCCCAGGATTGAGCCTTGTGGGATGCCACTTGTAACTGGTTTGGAGTCTGACATGGCTCCAGCAATTCTAACCATGTGGGTTCTGTCCTTGAGCCAGTTTGCAACCCATCTAGTGACATAGGGGTTTATATTTAAGCTGGTGAGCTTATCTATAATGCCCGAGTGGGGTATTGTATCGAAGGCTTTTGCAAGGTCCAGGTAGGCTGTGTGGACCACCTTCCCCTCGTCAATGGCCTTGGTGACTGTTTCAAAGAAATCAACCAGGTTTAAGAGGCAGGATCTGCCCTTAACAAAGCCAAACTGGGTAGGATCCAGTGTCTGTAGGTCCCCAATATCTTTATTTATGAGGTCCATGATGATCCTTTCCATAGCTTTGCAGACCAAGCTAGTCAGGCTTATGGGGCGATAGTTTCCAGGATCTGTTAAGGCACCACCTTTGTGGAGAGGGACCACTGTTGCTGTATGCCACTCTTTGGGTACATATCCTGTAGTAAGGCTAAGATTGAACAGTAGTTTTATGTTTGAGTTTAGCTCTTCTTGGAGTTCATGTAGGACGCAGCCCGGGACACCATCTGGTCCCATTGATGCTGTGTTTTTTGCTTTGGAGAGGGCGGCTCTTACCTGAGCATCTGAGATGTCAGGGGGGCAGCACTCTGTTGGAATAGATATTTGCCCTTTTGGTGGGGAGGGGGGAGAGAAGTTTGCACTGAAACTGTCAGCTAGGATGTTGGCAATGTCTGTGGGCTCGATGTATTTTTTGTCATTTTGGACTAATTCTGAGCATATCTGGGAATTCTCACCCAGGTTCCTAACATAACTAAAGAAAGCCTTGTGATTATCCTTAGTGTCCTGTGCAATTTTTCTCTCGAAGCTGGCCTTAGATGATTTTATGAGTGCCTGTAGTTTTTTGCTAATACTGATCAGAGATGCCTTCCCTTTTTGGGATTTTGCTCTATCATGTAGTAGCTTCCTCCTTCTATTGTATAGTTTGTTTATGGCTGGGGTCCACCAGACAGGACGTCTGCCTTTGGAGGATTGGGTCTTGGTTTTATTTGGGATTGCATGATCCATGCATTCCTGAAGGTGTTCATAGAATGCGTTTATAAAGGATTCTGCGGTCTGGGCCATATTTTCCACAGGTTTGAAGGATTTCGCCTCGGTTTTGAGGCATGTGAAATTTGCTTTAGAGAAGTTTTTCACTGTGGTTTTCTGGGCAGGGGGTGGGGTCAGGATGTGAATATCCAGTGAGATTAGTTTATGGTCTGATCTTACCAGTGAGGGATACACTTCTGGTCTGGAGCATAGTGTCCCCATGTTGGTGATGATCAGGTCCAGTATGTTTTCCCTCTTGTGGGAGTGGTAACAAGTTGTTCCATAGCATTTGAGTTTATAAATTCTAGGAACCTTTGGGCTAGGGTGTTGGAGCTAGAGTAATGCTCCCAGTCTATGTTTGGGTAGTTGAAGTTGTCCAATATAATGGTGTTTGGAGAGACCTTCATATTTTCCAGTATTCTCAGGAAGGCCAAGTGGGGTTCCTGTGTTTGGGAGGGTGGTCTGTAGCAGGCTATAAACTGGAAGGCAGTTTTACCCACAGTTAGTTGCACATGGATAGTCTCTGATGCTTCGTGCTGTGCCACCAACCTGGAGGTGTGGGTATCTTTGACGAATATTGATACTCCCCCTCCTTTTGTGGTTCGGTCCAAGTTTTGGGGCGAAAAGCATGGTATGAGGTATAACCTGGTAGTGCTGGGGTGCTCTCGGGAGCCTTGAACCAGGTTTCTGTTACTGCACAGATATCGATGTTCTCCATGCTAAGGAAAGTTTTGAGTGCGTGCATCTTGAGGTTTAGACTTCTGGCGTTGAGTAGCATTACTCTTAGTTTCTTATCCCTTGTGATACCTATGGAGGTGGGTTTGTCTTTTGAGCCTTGCCTAAAAAAGGCACTATGGGGGTAGCAAGAGCCTTTGCCAATATCCAAAAGCCCAGGAGTGACAGGTGCAAGCCGTCCCTAGCGAAGCATCGTGGCTTGTCGAGCATGTCATCCCAGGCTGACAGGCATTGGATCCCCTTTGAATGACACCAACACTTAAGCCAATTGTTGAAATTGATCATCTTGTCTTCATATTGTGGCATCATTCTTGGTGAGGGTAAGATGCTACTCAAGGTCAGGGTCATACCGGCCTGGGCTACATGCTCAGAGATCTCCTCTATGTCTCTTTCATGTAGTCCAGGGAGGTGTCTCAGGTCATTCACACCAGCATGGACAATGACTGAGTCATATTTGTACTTGCCTTGGAGTGACCTGAGTGCTTGTGTTATGTGGCGGATCCTAGTGCCCGACAGGCAGCTCACCATGACCTTCTCCTTGTTCAGCCTGGTGAGCGGGACGTCAGTGTGCCTGACGATAGAGTCACCTATTACAAGTATATCAGGTGTGTTGTTTAGCCTTAAGGGCTGTGACTGTTCGGCACACTGGCTTTGTGAGCTATGTGTTGCACGTGTTTTGTTTTGGGGTTGCAGTTGCTTGGGTATCTGCTTTGGAGGTCTCTGCTGCTTAGGCAGATTTTTATTTAGAGCCTCCGAGTATGTTTTTGTGTGTTTATGTGTTTGGTTTGTTGTCGTGGTAGGTCTATGTGAGACTGGAATTGTAGTGAGTGTGGTTTCCTTCTCCTCCTGACTGGTTACGCTAGTACTGAGTTGAGAGAGCTTAGTCTCCAGTTTGGCTATATGGTTGCATCTCTAACATGTGTTGGAATTTGTTGGGAGGAGGAGAGGGTTGTCTGTGTACATGAGGCAGTTGTAACATTGCCTCAAGATTCCCAGATTCACCAGCTGGACCAGAGAGGAGATTGACAACTGACCTTTGGACATGCTAGAATAGTATTGGGAATTCCTTTATAATTGAAAAAAAGGGCCAATGGGGAACAAGGTACTCAAGGGGAGTTTGTGAGGGTGTAGTGCTTTTAATTTTTTAGAGCTGACTTATATAATTGCTTTAGTGAGCAAGTGCCAGGTAACTTAAATGCAATGTGTTACAGGTAACTTAAATGCAAAAACGACAAACAGTAACTTTCTTTAAAGTGAAACAAGGAAATAAGTACAGTAAGCAATGCAGATATTACTAGGGATCCACAGAAGTGCGAAAAGGCCACGTTTTAGGTTGAATTAGCGTTTCAGGGAAATAAACAAACAACAAGCATACACATAAAGCTAGATTCAACAGGCCTGGATCTATTCTATGCTACAGCAAACAAGGTGTACCAATTTCAGTAAGAAACAGTTAGAATATGCAGGCACTATAAACCTTTAACCAGAAATTCTCTGCTCAGAAGGGCAGAGTCCAGCCTCTCCTCCCACAAGAGTGCAGACCGCAATCCTTCTTAACGTAAAATAACTGGCCTGAAGCCCAAGTGCTTAAACCAGAACTAATACACTTTTAGAATAACAGACACTGAGCTCTCAATCAGCAGTTCCCAACTTAGAAGGATGTAAGCTACCTGTCCTGCCACCACAGTGCAGGCCAGAAACCTTCCTAATGTAAAACAACTGGTCTGAAGCCCAAGTGCTTAATCCAAAAGACTTAGAAATGATAGCTACACTTTAATCAAGTCACAGGTAGGAGTATGGATTGTCTACACCAGCCTCTCTGCAGTTTGACATCTGTTGTCCTTGTAAGGTGGACATTGTGAGATAAAGTAGGTCTTCAATATAAAAATTTTGCAAAACCCACCCGCAATAAGTCCTGTTATTAAACAGCCTCCACACAGGATACCGATGACAAACACACACTTGCCAGTACTGAGATTCAAACCCCTACCTATTTATGTATTGCTACTACAGTGTACCGCATTTATCGCATGCACCCCAGAGCTTATTGGGCTAGCCCTACTCCAACAGTGTATTTCAAGGTGAATGACATCAGCAGGCTTGCTAAAGTAGGGCAATGGAAAGTGTAGTGACTGTGAATGGCCTCAAAATCATTGACCCCTCCACACACACACACACACACACACACACACACACACACACACACACACACACACACACACACACACACACACACACACACACACACAGTTTCACAGTTGCCATGTTTGGGATTAAAGCTCCTATTGTAGCATGCACCAAGGAGCTTATAGGACTAGCCCTTCTCCAAAGGTGTATTTCAAGGTGAATGACATCAGCAGGCTTACCAAAGTAGAGCAATGGAAAGTGTAGTGACTGTGAATGGCCTCAAAAGCATTGGTCCCTATACACACAAACACACCCACACAGAGTTTCACAGTTGCCATGTGAAGGATTAGAACTCTTACTTAACTAATACATCATACTACTGCATTACACAGTTATAGCACATGCAACAGAGCTTATATGGTCAGGCCTTCTCCAAATGTGTATTTCAAGGTGAATGACATCAGCAGGCTTGCCAAAGTAGGGAAATGGAAACTGTAGTGAGTGTGAATGGCCTCAAAAGCATTGATCTCTGCACACACAAACATAGTTTTACAGTTGCTATGTCTGGGATTAGAACATCTATCTAACTAGAATATCACACAGTTACTGTGCACACCACAGAGCTTATAGGGTTAGCTATTCTCCAAATGTGTATTTCCAGGTGAATGACATAAGCAGGCTAGCTAAAGTAGGGCAATGTGGAGTGCAGTTTGTGTGAATGCACCATAAACCATTCCTCTGGAAGCACACACACAACACTCAGTCACATACAACTTTACATTTGACAGGACTGTATATACAACTGCTAGATGAATAGTGACTTATACTGTCATGTTACACAGTTATCGCAAGCACCACAAACACTATAGTGCTGAGGGCTACCAGAAGCAAATGTCTGCAGTGATAGACATTTGCACATCATGTGATATTGGCCAATTGGATGTGTGCTGGGTAGGACAGACCTCATGATGGGAAGCTCTTTGTCATCGTCTGTCACTCTCTTCTTCACATCTATGTATGTGTATGTTTGACCTATTATAGTGTGTTGTCCATGGATATATGTGTGTATTCCTATCTGATCTGTGTGTAAAGCATGACTGGTGTGCAATGTGGAGTGGGTGCACAGACATCTGCGACTGACAGATATGTATAGTCCACTGTTGTTGCTAGACATGGGCTTCATTTCTGTAAATGTGGGAGCATGCCCAGTATGACCCTTCTGTATTTTGTTGTCAGACATGGGCTTTGTTTCTCTAAGTGTGGGAGGATGCCCAGTATGACTTCTGTATTGAATGTGTGAATCCATTCCAGGTAGGTTGTACTCCAGTGCAGGCATTTGTGTTCTACACCTACAGATTGCAACTTGTTTTTGCAGGATATCTGCATATAGGTTGACAATATGTGGTCACAATGGGCCAAGGATAGTGGAATACTGTACATAATTGTGTCTGTGCTGCTTCTGCTACATGGTTTTGGTGTTAGCAGAGATATTCAGACATATGTACTGTTTTACACTGTGATGTTTTATGTCATAAACTACTGACAGGTATACGAATTTGCTTGCAGTAATTTCCTGGGGAATACAAGATGAATGAAGCTGTGTCCAGTATTGTGGTTTGCAGCCTATATGTTTTTACACAATCAGGCCATTCTGGATGGGGAGCTGCAGACACTTGCTGATGGGTCTGTGTAAATGGTCCAGCACCTTGGTACTGTGTTGGCTGATGATCCCATGCTTGTACATCTATCGACGTGACAGAATGGCCATATCCTGCTGTGGCCATACCTCACAGCTGTACAGATTCACACAGGTTACCCAGAGGCAGGGCTCATATTTCTGGTCATTACCCCTTCACATTGTGGATTACGAGAAGGTTTGTAGCCACCCATTCCTGTGTTTGAAGGCAGGGATGGTATGTGCACACATCAGAGTTTCAGTCTTCATACACTCCATGGCATCCATGCTTCTACCCCCCCCATTATTCTTTCCTTTTCCTAACATTATGCAAACAATATCTGGTAAGTATCCCTATAGTTATCACTTCATCCCAGCAGTATTTAGGGGTTGGTCAACAGTTCGTGCAGTAGGACATGGTGGACATGCTACTGGGATTTGTGAACATGGCCTTGCATTTGTGTTCTGTGGACTGTGTTATGTTGTTATTTGGGAGTCCATGAGATAACATACATTGGCAGTACAGGTGAGACACAGACCTTTGACAGAAGACTGTAGGGCATTTCGTAGTGATGCAGGCCATCTGTAGCAGGCCAGTGCATTCTGTCACTCCTACAGTCCCAGGCTGCAAGTCACTGTATTCCCCTGGGGTGACAGGGTAGGTATGCAAGGTGTTAATGGCAATAGTTCCTGTCCATATTAATCCATTGGTCTGGATGCTGGCAGGGTGCTGCTTACAGCTAGGGACACACCTGCATGGGACACCTCTTCAGCATGCTGCATTTTGTGGGTATTCCCATACAGAAGTGGGGGGTCATATTGTACTCATTCCCAACAGCAGGGCTATGAACTGTGAGGTACCTATGGCTGATGGTGGGGTGAGCTGAGTGCATGTGTGCTATGGAAGCTACTTGCAGCTGACTCACAAATATATGTGGGGCATTCCCCTTATGCTGGCTTGTGTGGGGACATCATCAGTTTCTCAGTACTTCATACCTGTGCCTCTTGTGGTCTGCCAGTGTTTGGCCAGACTACATCAGTATTCCATACTACACAGACAACTAATGTGCTGCTAACCTGTATGTATAAATCCAAAGGTGTGTCCATTTGACAGTAACATATTATACACTCTCTGTCTAGGGTACTTCCACCTGTGTACTGTTTGTATGTCTGGGCCCACATTCATGCCATGTCCATCTTTCAGATGGTGACAGATATTACATCTGAACAATTAGTATGGATTACTGCTGGATTGTGTCTTGCTGGGATGCATTGTGTTTGGCACTGCAGTTGTGAGAACTTGGCCCTGTCATCAACAGTACTGGCCATTGGCCACTGGGACACAACCCTCCATGCCTACATGCTGACCACTTTCACACAATATACAACACAAAACAACCTAACACACAGAGCCCTGCATATTGTACACATGCAACAATCTATCCTGCTAATTTGGCCAGCTCAGGTAATCTGTGCTCCACTGTTATTATACCCACACGTACATGTTACTACATTTCTACATAGGATTGTGGGGGGGGGGCACACCTGACAACTGTAAACATTTGCTATGACTATACTGGTATTTCAGGTACACTGTTGGCATTCATTTCATTCTGTATTCTGACCTATCATGCAGACTAGAGGCATATCAGTGTAGTACAGTTCTTAGGTTTTATTGACCTACATTTCCGTTTCAGACTTCTTACCCTTCAGAACTAACATCCCACTGCCTGACCTATTGTAGTCTATCTGTGTAGGTCTGGAGGGGGGCTGTTCTCCATTGCCATCAATTGGAGGCCTTAGCACAGCCTTTCTTTGTGTTCGTCTACACCTGTCCTGAAGCTGAGACTGTTGCTGGGTATGTGAGCCTCACTGACATGCATGTGTGTGTCCTATGGACCCACATTTGGCCCACCACATGTCCCGTAGTGGGTTTTGTCACCTTGTCTAGTACGAACCTACTTTGTTGACACCAGTATTTGTTATGGATTTCATGCTGCCGATATAGGTGTCTACTATCTGCTGCCATCCCATTCAGCCACCCGATTCCCTTGCATGCTCACATCCATACCATAAATGCAAGTAGCAGAACATACTACTCCATTCAGCAATTGATAGTGAGAGTGACTTACATTGTGGCTGTGCCAGTATTGAGGATGATGCTGAAGGGCTAACTATGTCGGATGCACATAGTACACTCCCTATACATGATTAAGCACAGGTAGTGTCATGTTTGGCATCCCTTTTACTGTATGTGCGAGTCAGAGAGAGGTGTCATTCCCTGGGTTCCTACTGTGTCAGTGTATGTGCTATGTATTGCCACTTTGCCAAGGCCTGGGCATACTGGGCACGCCTCCTTCTGCCTACAGGGATAGGCTGAGGTTGTTTCTCCTCTGAGTCACCCTGTGCCTGTGCTGGCCTTGGTAATGATGGGGGGCTGTGTGGCCCTGCCCCATGCTATTCCTGCTGCAGCTGTTTCCACAGGATCATATTGTGTAGCATGGTACATACAATGACAATTTGGGTACATGTAGCTGGTGAGTACTGCAAGGCTCCACCAGATATGTCCAGGCACCAGAATCGTGACTTGAGCATTCCAGACACATGCTCTATTATGATTCTGGTTTGTGCGTGTGCCTCATTATAGAGTTCTTGTTCGGGTGTGTGTGCATTTCTGATGGGTGTCATCAGCCACAGCTCCAGTGTATAACCAGCATCCACCACTAGGTGGTGATATGAGATGTCCCCATTGGCAAATCTCTGGTTCCGCTGCATTATATGCCAGATGTGGGAGTCATGATAGCTTCCAGGGCTTCCAGCACACACATTCATTATAATGCCTTGGGCATCGCTCACAACCTGGCAGTTAATGGAGGGGAAGCCCTTGCGGTTTATATAGACTCTACCTCACTCACCGGGTGGTGCTTTGATGTGTATGTTCATGCAGTCTATAGCATCCACTACCTCAGGGTATTCTGCTATTTGGTAGACGAGATGCATATTGCTGGTCAACGCCTCACGGGTGTTGTGGAAATATATGTGCTTACCTGCATGTGCTGACATGGCATCCAGAAAATGGTGGATTTCCCTGGATGCTGATGCCTGTGAGATCCCCATGATATCCTCAGTTGGCCTTTGGAAGGTACCTGTGGCTAGTATTCTTAAGCCTACACATACCTTGGTATCCACTGGGATGGGTTCCCCTCTGTTGGTTCTGTGTGTGAGGCGTGGCCAGCACAGCTCAAAAATTTGCTGTAGGTGGTTCCTGTCCACCCTATAGTGCTGCACTATCTCCAGCTCATATAGCCCCTGGTAGGTTACCCTGGGTCTGTACACTCTTCTCCTTCTCCTCACTGTGGGTTGGTCATCAGCATTGTCATCCTCACCACCCTCATCCTCTTCCACATGTTGATTTATGAGAGCGAAAGCAGCCCCTATCATTTTGTTGCTTTTGTTAGGTAAAATTTCCCTGTTTGTGTGCACCAGTGGTGTAGAGTTTGTGGGAAAAAACAGAGGGAAAGGTGTTTGCAGAATTTATGCTAGTGTGCTGGGCTGGGCTGCTGCCTGTGTAATTGGCTGGTTCTGATACATTTCACCTGCCAGCTATGCTAGTTCTCCTTGATTACTTTCCTACTGCTATTTTCCCTTCCCATTGCCTTCCTGTTTAAGCCCCAAGGCATGCCGTACAAACCCAGTGCTCAGATGTGAACGGAGCTGCTATTTCCTGTTTTTTTTTTTTAAACCAGGTGCACACCACGCACACCCATTTAGGCAATGTAAACACCATTGAGCAGAAACTGACCCTCCTTGGACATGATCACACTCTGCATTTCTTAGTGGAAGACAATACAGCCTTAGACACACCCCCTGCCTTAGCTGTGCTTAGCTAAGTGCAAACACGGGCCACAGGGCTCCAATAACCTTGCAGCATGCATGATACATCCCCTTATGAAGTCATCTAGCTCTTAGGCTTACACCGTGGTCTTAATGCACCTATATGGTTAGGTGCAAGCTAGCACTGAGGGGAAATCTGTGATTCAGTATCATTGCCCTCATTTGCATAGGATTAACTGCTAATGCATGGTTACAAATCCGACACTCAGGCTTCCCCCTTAGCAACCACTATTCCATGGTCTTGTTGTGTTATGCTGCCATTGACTATTATGGCAGAATTATGATTTTTGTTTAAAAGCTTATTTCCAGCTTTTTGTTATTTTCGGGCCGATCCCATTTGCGCACCGCTGCCCTGCGCTTGGCCAAAATTGGCCAACAAAAAAAAAGTTAATTTTTATAATTTTGAAACTAATTTTCATGCCTATGACTATATATTTGGCCTTTGGCATGCCTAACTCTTCTAATACATGCATTTTTATGAGCTGTCATGCCTCCGTTTTGTAGTTTGCAGAAATGTATTCAGCTACTGGCTGAATACATTTCTGCAGTCTACACTATTCTTGCATGGATGTCTACCTGCTTCCTGGATCGCTAATTCACCTCATTTGCATGGTTTTCACGGCATACAGGGGCTGTGTCAGTGCAGGAATAGTGCAGGACTACTCATGCATGTCCCGGGAGATTATTCCTGGATCACACGGCAACCATATTGCCTGCAGCAGCTTTTGCTCTATTCCTGCATGTCATGCAGAGCTTGCTGAATCCTGGGGTGAGTTACCAAAGAAATATGGATAGACAGAACATGCAGGAAAGATGGCCAGTGTTAACAATAAAGACAAAGATAATGTTGTTGTTAACAGGTATAGGCTTATGGACAGTGTTATTCTGCTATTGGAATTTAGCATAAAAGACACAAAAGTACTGACTCACTTTGGGAATGCTGACTTTGTGAAGTGACTTTTGAAATTTCTTTAATGGAATGTTGTATTAATGAGACATAGAATAAAAATGTATTTCCACCTTTGAAAGATATTATTTTTCAAAATGCAAAGATGTGATTGAAAAAATAAACAAAAACTAACCAGGCTGTTTAGGAATTTGTATACATAGGATAATTAATTAATTATTTTTTCTTTATGTTTGTAGTAAAAGTATGTACTCAAAAGACATGACGGAAGTGATGGGGTAGAAGTTACTGAATTTTCTGACCATAAAGGAAGTGGTAGAATGAAAGAAATAGATAAGGATTTTCATGTGAGACATATAGAGAAAATAAATATCGTGACATATAGATGTTTTTCTTTAAAAGTAGAAAGAGGAGGTTTCATTTTTATAGGTAAAGAAGTTAAATAAAAGAAAGAAGGATGGATAAAATGCTAGATGAAGAGACTAATATAAAATATGTTCACAAAAATTATGGATTTTATTAAATAATTTGTAAAAAAAAGTATAAACAAAGAAAAGGTAAGGAGGGGAAATGGAAAGTGATAAAAACATTCAATAATGGTAAGAAGAACTTGGAAGAGGAAATTAAAATGGAAGAATCTGACAAAACTGTAAGAAAAGGAATAGAATATTCAGGAATATGATTGTATGTATTAAATTATGGGTATTATAAGGAAATGAGTGAAAGTGAAAAAATAATTTCTGTGGAAGTATTAAATGAATGGTTAGAGGAAGCTATAGAGGAGAGAAAGATATGTGGTGGGGTATTTAAATTTATTTGGGAAAAGATGAAAGAAAATATATTCAGAATTGCAGACCAATAATACTGATTAATACACATAATTATTTTTTAAATAATGCAGGAAAAATGCAGGGCATACTGGAGGAAGTTATAGAAGTGGGAGTATTTGGGGCAAAGGGAAGAAAGTTGAAGGATATTAGTAATAGTAAAATTATTTATTTATTTATTTATTTAGCATTTGTTTATTGGGAAAGTCTGACTGCACACAGGTCCTTTTTCAGCAGAGGACCAGGGAGAAAAGCTCCATGAGTAACAGTAAATGTTCGTGCACACACATTACAATAATCAAAAAGTATAAAGTAGACAAAATGTAGTATACATAAGAATGCAAACATTTGTTACATCTTGACAACAAAACCTAGGCTTTGAACATAGCTAGCACTACTTGTAGGTATGACTTATGTCAAGATATAAGATTAAGAGAGGTCAGTAGGAACAAAGGATTAAACACCGGGCGAGAAGTTGGATATGTTTTGGGTATACTGTGATGTATCAGAGCACTCATGAGGAGTTAGTACAGGAACATAGCCACTTATTTTTTAGGCCAGCTTTAAGTGATGGCTTAAAGTGGTTAGTGGATGAGATTGAGAGAATGGAGTTAGGAAGGGAGTTCCATATACGAGATACATAGTTGGAAAACTAAGATTCTCCTGCAGTGTTGTTGGCCTTGGAGATGGTGAGTAAGTTCTTGTTGTTAGAGCAAAGTGGTTTGCTGGAACTGTAAGGAAGGATGAGATTTTGTAATGCAGGGGTTCTAGTTGGTTGTGTTACAATTTTGTGAGTTAGAGAGAGTTAGTTGTAAACAATAATGTTGGGAAGCTCAAGCCAGTCTAGTATCCTTAAAGCTGTACAATGATGTGTTTTATATGGGCATTCAGATGCAAGCTTAGCAATTTTATTATAACATGCTTCTAGCTTAGATAAGTCAGTTTTCCTTAGATTAGTTAAAATTGGGGAGGCATATAGTAGAGTGGAGAGCAGATGGGTTTGTACTAATGTAATGTTGGCCATAGTAGTCAGGAACCTTTTGTGCCTATATAGACTTCCATGTTTTTTATGGACTTTTTTATAGTTAGGGAGACATGCAAGTCAAATTTTAGGGTATTGTCTATTTCCTAGAAGCTTTGTATGGGTTGTTGGGGAGATCACAGTATTGTCTTTCGCTATTATGTTAAATGTTTGGCAAGAGATAAATGTCTTGTTAGGTTGGAAGAGTAATCATTTAGTTTTGTTTGGGTTCAGGATTAGATGGGCATTAGCTAATCATGTTTCAACAGAAGTGAAAGATTCCTGTGTTTGAGAAGGAAGAGTTGATAGAGAAGTGGCAGCACAGATAACTGCTGAATCATCTGCATACTGTATTATAGAACCATGTGGAGCAGCTGTGTGTAGATTATTAGTAAAGAGGGAGAAAAGGAGAGGGCCCAAGATAGATCCTTGGGGGACACCAATGGATAAAGGAAGGAGTGGAGATAGGTCACCCTGCCATAGAACAGATTGTTGATGGCCAGATAAATAGTTATGAAACCATGCTGTGGCAGATGGTGAGAAGGATAGTTCAGTTAGTACATCTATTAGTTTGGAATGGGAGACCATATCAAAACCTTTTGATAAGTCTAGAAAGATGGCAGATACAAAGTTGTCGTTATTCCTGTGATGGCTTATGGTATTAGTGAAGGATAAGAGAGCTGTAGTGGTACTATGTGATGGGCAAAACCAATGCTGAGTGTTTGTGAGAAGGTTATTTGTTAGTAAGAATTTCATGACCTGGAGATGAATACACCTTTTGAGTAGCTTAGAAAGAGGTGAAAGAATAGCAATTGGCCAATAGTTTGTCAATTCTGTGGAAGGTCCCCCTTTATGAAGTGGGATTACATGGGAAATTTTCCACAGTTGAGAGACCTTGTTTTCGAGAATGGATCTATTTATAAGGATTGATACTGGGAAGGCTATAGATTCCACTGCAATTTTGAGGTATTCACTGGGTAAGTTATCTATGGCAAGTGTAGTAGGTTTTAGTTTCTGTAGAAGTTTTTTTATAGAGGCTGTAGGAACTGGGGAGAAAGAGAACAGGCATTGCTAGTTGTAGACTTTGCTGGTTTGGTATCAGGAGTAGGAGTTGTTTGTAAAAATGGTAGCTTTGATATCGGAATTGTTGTGGATTTTTGGCGTTGGTGTAGTAGATTTTCCTGGGTGAAGGATTGAGTTTATAGCTGGCCAGAATTTTTGAGGGTTTTTTTTATGTGTGTTTTGAATGTTATGATAGAAATTTATTTTATCCTGTTTTATTTGTTTTTTTTTTGCCTTATTTCTAAGTTCTTGATGCTGTTGTTTAGAAGCTACTGTGTTAGTCTTAAGCCATGGTTCCCAGGCTTTATCTCTAGTTTTCAGAAGGGACCTAGTGTCTCTGCTTAGCCAGGGAGCCTAGTTTGATTTTACTTTGATGGTTCTAACAGGGGCATGTGCATTTAATATATCTAAGAAAGATTTATTAAAGTGGTTCACTGCATCATCTAGGTCAAGGTATTTGAGTAGAGTCTAATTGCACCTTTGTAGGTCAGCTAGGAAGTTGTCAAGATTAAAGTTATGTTTTTTTCTGAGTTGTTTAAACATAGTAGATTTTGGTGGGAATATGTGTTGTCATATAAGAAATGTGGGTAGGTGGTCGCTCAGACCATCAGGAAGACAACCTGATTGGAATGAGTGAGAGGAGTTATTTAATAATATCCAGACCAAGGTGGATTGCTTTTTACTAGCTTTATCTATTTGGGTAGGTTCTTGAATAGTTTGTGTAAAACCATGCAAGTTTATGTGACGGATGGGGTGATCTGTATCACATGCAAACCAGTCTAAATTAAAATAGAATTAAGAGATAAATTCTATTTAAGGGATAATAAATGTAAGATTAGTAATGTGTGATGTGGCAAAAGCGTATGACTTGGTGAGTCATGAGGCAATGCGGAGGACCCATCCATCTGTAGCCCCTTTTTCCCATTTTTACACATGGGGTCAGAGGCCATATCAATAGTGACAGTCATCTACAGCCAAGGTTCGCACTAGGTGGCTGGATCTGACACAGTTGTTTTTCCATATCACACACATGCATAAACACACTCACACCTATGGCCAATTTGTGTGCCCAGTCCACCTACTACATGTCTTTGGATTGTGTGAAGAAATCAAAGCACCCAGAAGAAACTTACACAAACACAGGAAGAACATGCAGGCTCCACACAGAAATTACCTCAATCAACAATTAAACCAGAAAACTTTTTGCTGTGAGGCAACAACACTACTCCCCACTGTGTCACTGTGCTGTTCCTATTAGAAGATTATGGGACAGAAAAAAATAGAGAATGCAATAAAAAGTTGTGGGTAAAAATTAACGTAAATGGGTGGGGGGGAGTAAAAATTGAAAGAGTTAAACAAGGATATCTTCTGAGTATGTTCCTTTTTGTATTAGTGATGAATAGAATTATACAAACATTGACTGTGGCAAGACAGAAGCTAGAGAGGAGATGGAGAAAGAGATTATGGTGGAGTATTTGTATATTTGTCATACACAGATAATTTTGTTATTGTAGCTAAGAATAAAGGTTGGATGAGTGAGATTAAGATAAGAATGGAAAAGGTATTTAAAAAGCTGGAATATAGTTAAATAATTTGAAATGTACTGAAATGTTGTGGAAATAAATGGGATTTATTATACCAGAAAAGAGATAAGTGCATTAGAGATAAAGTGTGGAGAGTATGAAAGTATAGTAGTACAATGGAGAGAGATCTTATAAGAAATTAAAAATTTTCATTTTAGCATTTAAGAAAAGGGTATATATATATATATATATATATATATATATATATATATATATATATATATTTATTTTTTTTAATACTTATATATTGGGGAGATTAGAATATTTGGAGGTGTATATATTTCTACCAAAGTATGGTAAAAATGATTGTTACCCGTATTTTTAAGTCTTATAATGAGATCAGGACTAAACTCAGTGAAAATATATAATGGAAAAGAAGAAGGATGGTTAAATTTTAAAAAATACATATTGGGCATCTTTATACCTTTTGGTATAATAGGAAAATGTTATATGTGAGATATGAAGAAGCTTGAAGGAGTGAAGTTGGAAATAAAAGAGGTAGAAAGAAGACAGTAAGGGGAATGAATTTAAAAAATTGATTAAGTTTTAGAAGTTAAAGTTTACTAATAGAAAAGAGTGGTATAATGTGGACATGGAAATATAAATATATCCATGAAAAGTCTGTGAAAAAAAGAAGCAAAATTTTGAAATGTTTTATGAGACGAGATTTTTTTATGGAGAATTGTTTTGGATAAGTTGCCAGTGTAAGGTAATATAAAGTATAAAGTAATGGGTGTAAGCATGTTTAATGAGTGTAATGAAAAAGAAACACCAAAGCATTGTTTTTGGGATGTAAAAATGCATTTTTTTGGAGAAAGTTTAGAAATTAGTATAAATGTGAAATATTTAAGAATATAAATATGGATGTGATATTATATGGGAAGTATGTGAAAAGAAAGAAATGTGAGATGTGTGGGATGGAATTTAATTTGTGGCAATATGATTATGGAGGAAAATATGTGTTGGATTGTGTATAATAAAAATAGAAATGATGAGGATGTATTAGAAGAAGAAGAAATAAAACTGTGGTTACTGAAAAAAGGATTGGGGATGGGATGTACAAATGAAAAATGATGTAAAAAACGATTGAATATAGGGAATTTGGGAAATATAGGATGCTGATAAAATGTCAATTGCAAAGACTGTGAATAATTTAGAAATTTAAATATTATGTAAGAGTAGATAAAATGTATCCTTGATTTTTTTGATAAGTGCAGTAGGATATTTTACATTCACCTAAGCTGCCATTAACTCAGGAAGAAAGTACCTCAGTTAAGGTCTCATCTGAAGGACAGCACACTCAAGAGTATAGCACGCCTCTTATGATGTATTGCAGCATCAGTATTAGAATAGTAATGCAAGTACCCTGGATGTGAGTAGAACCAACATCTTTCTGCACTTCAGTACCAGAGGTGAATGTAGTACATGTTGAGCTACTGACATTTGCTTGCCTCAGCATAACCCAATTTCATTTGATGTTGCTCATGGTAACCAATGTTGGAATATCATTCTTTGGTGGATTCTCCAATTATGATCATTAATAAATGTTGTAAAAATTAGAACTTTGATTACTTAGATTTTGTGGACTTACTTAGCATGGCAGAATTAAAAATTTAACAAGTAATATTTAAATAAGACTGTTTATCTCAGAATATACTAGACTCATATTACTGCTGCCTAGTATTGAGTACTGTTTGAATACATTGTAGCAGATTCAGCTGTGATATATATTGTTTACTGAACTAATTATGACAAATACTTATTCAACATAATGTTGCCTCACAGCAAGAGGTTCTCCCATTTGATTCTCAGCTGGAGTGTGGGGAGTGCCTTCTGTGTGGAGTCTGCATGTCCTCCTCGCGGTTGGGTGGGCGTTCGAAAGACAAGCGTAAATAGGCGTGCCTTCATTGAAGGTTGAACCTCGAGCTGGCACATCAGCTTTCATGAAAATCTACTGCCAATCATTAGTGGACCTGAGTTCCGCTGTGGCGACCCCTAACCGGGAAAAGCCAAAAGACAACAACAACTTATTCAACATAAGAATTATCTATAGTTTGAATATCTATTGTGCTATGTCTTATGGATGTATAATTTTGTTATAATTGTTAATTATGACCAGAAAATAATTAGTTGCTTCTCTTTCCATTGTGGTTAACAAAAGCCTACATTGTTTGCATAAAAGTGCTCAGATTGTTTGTTATTCTATGCTGCTCATGTCTGCTGCAGAGTGCTGTAGTAACATATGGAACTTGAACAAAGCTGACAGTTCATGCAAATTGCTCTTGTACTACTGTAAATAGTTTAGTTCTTAATTATTTTTATAAGATTGTTTCATGAACATGTAAATAGTTTCTATAGTTATGAAACGGTTTTAGGATTAGGTTGGAGGGGTGCTAGGTGTTTTTAGTTTCTGAGACTCAGTATCATACTAAAATTATATTTAGAAGCCCATTGTGGTTAATAGGTTATATATTGACAAATTGTAAGGACAATTTGCTTTTTAAGCTACCTCTCAAGAAATGTGGACTGTACATTGGAGGAGTCACATGCATGTTTTTTTTAATTAAAACTCTTACATCAAATTTATCTTTAGAATATCGAAATTGAAATGCCCATGAAGAAACTCTTTGGCATCTCTTTTACAGCATTAATGCCAACGGACAATGTTTCTTTTATTCAAGAAATCAATCCGTGTTTTTTGCAATCTGATACTCTAAGAAAAGAAATGGGTCCTAATAATTTGGCTTCAAACAAATCAAAAAAAAAAAAAAACTACTCAGACTGAAATCTTAACTAAAAACAAAAAAAATCCTTTTAAAGTGAACCATGCAAATGCAAAAAAAAACGTGAATTGCATATTTTTATAGTAGAATTTATAAGCCCATTTTTTATTCAATCATATTGGTGTCTGTTGATGCAATTTGTTCAGATAAATCTAGCTTCTTTAAATATGCAGTACATAATCTGAATGTCGATTATCTGAAACATCAATTATCCGAACTCAGCCTTTCAAAGTTTTGGGTAGGAAAAATCATAAAATCTGAATATGTAAACATTTTACGTATTTGCTTGTGTGTGTTTTTTGAGCTTGTAGCCCGCTCATGTGTGAAAAATGTTCTTTATTGTCCACTGGAATAGCTGAATGGTTGAAAAATGTATTCCCTGTGTGCAGAAAAAACATGATTTTAGATGTTTGTAATCCGGTTCAATGTATGTTTGATTATCTCAATAATTTGATTATCCAAACTACTCTAGGTTGCAATTAGCTTAGATAATCGACTCTCTACTGTATCTTCAAAATCTGTCTAGCTTTCATAGAGATGATATTATTTTGGGTGGTGATTGTAAACTGACTTTGGGTTCACCAATTTTACATGAATGAAGTACCCAAAGATTGCAGGACTTTATGAATGGCTATTTTAGACCCATATTTTTTCCTGCACATACAGGAGCGGTATTACAACCTATCCACAAAATATTCAGTCAGCCTTTTATGAAACTTACAGAAAATGATTGTTTTTTATAATACACATTTATGACAGACTCCTTAGACAGTGTTGAACCAAACATGAAAAGACAATAAATAATAATAATTAAAAAAATAATTAGGATTGTAGCCTTCTGGAAGTTTTGGATGCAATTTCAGTCCTCAGAGCAGGTAAGATACTTGGTCCTGTCAGCTATGATGCCTCATTAAAAATACACACACACACACACACACACACACACACACACACACACACACACACACACACACACACACACAAATCAATTAACTCCCATATTGCTCATATTACATAAGCAGCCAAATTAGGACAAATGACATAGATTTATGTTTATATTAATCTTTGTCAGTTTTCATTCATAAGCACAATTTAGATTTCATATTTGCTAGGAATTATCTTTCTGCTTGTCTTGTAAATTTAGGTTTTAACATTTAGACAGCTACACTAAGAATGTTTGCCTGATGGTTGATACAGCCACTTCAAAATTCCATTCAGGCTTTATGGAGTCCAATACAAGATATAGAGGCTTATAATCACTTCACCAATCATAAGCATGTTATTATTTGTTCTAGACACAGATGTCAAGAAATTCACCTTGAGAGTAAATCTTGGGAGGTGAATCTTTGCATCCATATCGAAAATGCAGTTATGATTGGTGAGACCCGATCATCTACTCCATGTACTACCAGTTATAAAAAAGCTACAGTGTTTTACCAACTTTGAAAGCCAGTAAAGCACATTGCAAGTGCTGTTACATAGACAGCAAGCAGATGTAATTGCAGGTAAAAGTCGACAGTTTTTAAATACTGACCTAATTTAAATAAATGACTTACGGATTGACATCTGTAAACATCTTGAGATGTATGGGAAAGCTATTCTGGGGGAGATGAGAATGAAGAAATGTCCCTTCCTTGCTACCTGACAGTAACAGTGCTTAGGGGGTGTGTAACAATTGATACTCTCCCAAGCCCTTCCCCCATATCCCACCCTCCCTCAGCACTTCTACTCATATTCCAAGCAAACCCCACCCCCCATTCCTCTGATCCAATTATATACAACTATACCTTGTCCACACCCACATTTCATTCACACCTTACATGCTTTTATTTAACCAAACTTATCTGCTTCTCCTTACATCCATCAGCTTGAATTTTCATCCCCCCACTATAATTTTTTGTATCTTTCTCTATTTTACCATCACAATACTATTACCACCTCAAACACCACCTTCTCTTCTATTATACACATAAACTAACAGTGTGCCATAAGTGTACTACTGACCAGTCCCCCACCCCTCCTTATCACAAACCACAGGGCAAAACAACTAACCACATTGTCAAAGCCCACTCTGAAGTCAAAACATCTCCAAACTTAGCTTCAGCTGCACACATATCACAAGATAACAAAATCTCTGTTTATACCTGATATTACATTCTAACACATAAATACCATTTTTACTATTGTTAACCCCACTATCACAGTTGACATGCTCCTCCTAACCTGCCTAGCATCTTTACACTTAATTCTCAGCCTCGCTACAGCTATAGCCTCGCTTACCCCCACACATCAATACACATCAACAACCTCCTCCAACCATCACCCCAATAAACAACACAGCTTCTCACATATCTCCTCTCAGCTTTTCCCCTATACCTTCCCATATTATTCAAGCCACAAATTGGCCTCCTCACCTCCTACAAAACCACACTTGACACCAGTATCATCACCTAGGAATAAAAAACACTTTCCATGGTACTCCTTCCTCATTACCTACCTACTAAAATGTGGAGACATACATCCTAACCCTGGCCCACCCTCTAATCCTAACCAAAAGAGTAACCTCAAAAATGTAAACATACTTACGCTGAATCTTAGAAGTATATGTAATAAAATAGTCCCATTGCATGCTTGGATTGATCAAAATAAACCTGACATATTAGCCCTTACAGAAACATGGCTACACCCTGGTATAAAAGACTCAGAAATAATACCTCCAAACTTTGCAATAACCAGAAGCGATAGATCTAAAAAAATGGGGGGGGGGGGTAGCACTTGTATATCCCTCTACACTCAACATCATACCCTACACCAGTAACATACCCATCTTTTCCAATGCTGAGGTACTAATCTCCTTTTTGAACCTGAATATATCAAAAATAATTTGCATAATAATAATATATATCCTACCAGCTAACAATATACCAGTGTTGGAAAATATTTTATCCTGGACATCCCAAACAATAAACCTTGAAACAATAATCTTAGGTAACGTAAATATAGATTGGCAAACCATAGCTTCTGACTCCCCCACAAATAGTATAAATCTGTATGTTTTTTCTCAGCTTATCAATGCTCCAACAAGATACAAAAAAGATCTTACCTGCCATTCCACCTTAGACTGGATTCTAGTATCCCACCCTGCCAATTACCCCTCTTCTGGTACACTGTCTAACTCCCTGAGTGATCATCTACCAGCTTATTCCCTTAGAACAAACTCCCACCAACTAAGAGTACACATTATAAAATCAGTTCGGAGCTCAACTAATTTTTGTCAGCATAAATTCAACAATCTCCTACAGGAAATAGACTGGACACCCCTTAAACAGCTACCCCTTAATGATGCTGTACTATACTTTAATGACACCTTCCTTCACATACTTAATACACTAGCTCCCATTCGTATGAAAAGAATCAAAAAGAACTCAGCACCATGGCTCTCTAAGGAATGTAAACACCTGATGAAGCAAAGGGACCTAGTCTGGTCAACCTGGAAACAAAACAAAAATGAACAAAACCATGTTAATTTCAAAACACAACGTAACAAAGTGACAAAACTAATCAACAGAGATAAGAAGTCATATTATTCCCAGCTTTATCTCCAGCATAAAATCAACCCCAGTAAATTTTGGCACTCTGTGTCTTCTCTACTTAACCCTGGAAGAAATGGAGAACACACCCTGTCACCAGATACCCCTCCATCACAAATAGCCGAAAACTTTAACAAGCACTTCATAAAATCAATTTCTGACCTATTAACTAATGCCCCTAATGCTGGACCCCCACCCTTTAACCTATTCAGACACCAACCCCAGGCCATCAACTACTTCTAACCCTGTCATAACTAAACCCCCTACTCAACAAAATGTCATACAAACCCCATTCTCATTTCAGCCCATACCCACTGACACCATTAAGAAATTGCTATGACAGCTAAAACTCTGCTTTACCTCAGTTGATAATCTCCCCCCATACTATCTCAAACTGGCTGCTAACTCAGTCGCCTACCCAATCAGTATCCTTATAAATAGATCTTTATCCGAATCAGAAATACCTACCATATGGAAACAATTTCACATCACCCCCATCCACAAAGGAGGCAACTCTTCATCCATCCAATGTCTGTCCTATATCCATCTTGTCTCCCATATCCAAAATTCTCGAGAGAGGTATCCATCAGCAGGTAATGCAATATCTATTGCAAAACAACCTTTTAACCAAAACCCAACATGGCTTCTGACCTAGCCACAGCACAGCTACAGCCCTATTATCTTTTACAGACACCATGAAGAAGGCCAGAGATGCAGGATGCTATACAGCCTCAGTATTCCTTGATCTCTCCAAGGCCTGTGACACAGTGTCTCACCCCTTACTTTTGAACACACTGTCTACCCCAGGCTTCTCACATAACACAGTAAAATGGTTTCAGAGCTTCCTCAAGGATCGTAAGCAAGCAGTAAAATGGTCCAATGAACTCTCACCCTTCCCCCACAACCCTACTGGAGTCCTCCAAGGCTCCATCCTCAGACCCCTACTCTTCAACATTTTCACAAACAACCTTCACACTGCCTCTCACCCTGGGACCCCCATTCAGTACGCTGCTGATTCCACCATAATCTGCCCTGCTCAATCACTACCAGAACTACTTTCAAAAACTCAACAGTCCTTTAATGCAGTCGAATCCTAGCTAAGAAATGTCCAACTCTTTCTTAAGCCAAAGAAGACAAAACTAGTACTCTTTCATCCCAAAACACCTCCACTGTCACTGATCATTTCAACATTCTTGTATCTGACAACACTGTCATAGAAATAGTGCAGGCAACCAAACTTCTAGGTGTTATCATTGACAATAAACTTTCATTTGACCCCCATATACAGAAAAATATAAAGAAAACGCATCAAAAACTGGGACTCTTATATAGAAACAAACATTTCTTTACTGCAGCAACCAAAACTACCCTTGCAAAAATATTTTACTTCCCTCTCTTCTTTATGGTGCCCCTATCTTAACTAACTTACAAAATTCTACCCTAAGCAAGTTGAAATAGTGCTACAACAAAGTTGCAAAGTTTGCCACAAACTCTAAATATCACACAGACCACTGTAAACCACTCCTAGAAATAAACTGGCTTGAACTCTCCAACCAACTTGCCTTTATTCAGCTTTCCACCTTGCACAACCTTATTTTTAAGCCTACTGCCTGCCCTGCACTAGCCAGTCTAGTCACACCTTACACACCAAATCGATCCCTACAATCAGAAGACAAAAATCTCATAGCTATCTCAAAATCCACAAGAAAACTTGGTCACTCATTGTATTCATACTCTGTCTCTATACATTGGAATTCACTACCTCTAGCTACCAGGTCTATGCTTGGCCTAACCCATTTCAAAGCCTCTTTAAAAAATCATCTTAAAAATACATGGCGCTGCTCCTGCATAAAGCCAGCCTAATGCTCAGGTCTTCCTCTTCTTCCACACTAGCCTCATCATCCTCTTCTGTCACATTTCAGTCCCTCACAGACTGCAAGATCCTAAGGCTCTTGTAACTCCTTCTCTATTTCTATACCATATCTTTAACCTACTGCTCAGGCTGTATTGCTTCTATTCTCTATCTCACTCTCAGTCTGTATCACTACCTTTCTGGCTGCTGTATTCCTAACTGAAACTAACATTCTATTCTGCTTGTACTATTACAATCAATGTCACACAATGCACTACCTACGCACTACTTTTTTGGACAATGTCTGCATTATGTATGGTGAGAGTGAGTATTATTGTCTGTAGCGTTTTAACTGTATAGAATTGTCTAGATGTGTAGTAATATATTTCAACATCTTGTAGCAGTTTGTTCTTTCAACTTATTTTTTCTATAGTATTTCTAATGTATTTTTTATTGTATTGGATTATACTGTACTTGTATTGTACTGTGTGTGGAGCTTTTCTCCCTGGGCCTCTGCTGAAGATAGGTTCTGTAGACCTAGTCAGACCACCCCGGTAAACAAATCTCAAATAAAATAAATAAATCAATGAATAAATAAATAAATAAAT
The DNA here is from genome assembly GCF_019279795.1 of Protopterus annectens. Taxonomy (NCBI): domain Eukaryota; kingdom Metazoa; phylum Chordata; order Ceratodontiformes; family Protopteridae; genus Protopterus; species Protopterus annectens. The sequence goes on from NC_056738.1 coordinate 491,919,261, forward strand.
AAATAAATGTATTAAACAGTTAAAACAAACACACCCACAAGAGCAAATGCCTCTCCGCTGCCTTTTAAATAGTGTAAAGTAAATCCAAAAATGATGAGCAATGAGAGGCAACCAGTGGACTCACAATGATCCAGTCTTATTATTAAAATATATACGAGTCTTTATTTACGTGCACAAGGTAAGCGCTTTCACTAACCGCTTCTTCAGACCATAAAAATTTTTCAAACTACAAACATTTGCTTATATAGCAGCCATGTGATGAACATCAATTAAGTAATTAACTTTTTTAAAAACACATTCTCACTATAAACTTTTCTAAAAACATAATGTTAAGATTGTTGCTTTATAATTAACTCTAACCTATCTCTAATGCTCATCCTGCAAAATATTAGCTTGCTATTATGATAAAAAATAATAAAAATGTTGGTTGCATTAATTACATTCACCTCCGTTCGCCCTGACCCAAGCCGTCTGTAATCCAATTCTATCTGAGAAATATCTTCCGCCATGTCTCCGTGAGGTGTGAGAATAAAATAAACAGTTAAAACTAAAGCACTCACCAGAGCAAATGCCTCTCTGCTGCCTTTTAAATGGTGTAAAGTAAATCCAAAATATTAGCTTGCTATTGTAATAGATAAGATGTGATGTGTTCCATTACATGGAGTTATATAAGTACTAAATAACTTACATGCTAAACATTCCTCTGTCTCTCTTATAATCAATCGCTCACTTGTTTAACTATAACACAAGTGAATCAAGACTTGCATATCAGATTATGTTATCAAGCTAACGCATGCATTATTTTTATACTTTTCCACACTAACATTCCTGCCATACCATGCTTAGCTGCACTCACTTAAACTGCTATTACATCTATAAGCTGTCGCTTTCAGTATTAACACCGCTTAGAGTAGTAAAAACAATCTATCTGAATATGCAACTTTACTACTGCTAAAGCTATAAAAAGACTAATCATATATTGTCTTCTGTGGTGAATATAAATTAAGTGAAGGTAGAAAAACCTTTGCAGCTAACACCATAGTGATATATGCCAATGACTATTTGATGGTAAATGTTTATCTTACGTGTACTGGAAATTACAGATATATCTTAGATGACTTATGCTAAACTAAGAGTGGATGTCAAATAGGAGTCGGTACATGGATATGATGGATTCTAATCCAACTCGACAGACATAATATATCTGAAGGTGGGGTTCCTTCTATGGATGACCAAATCTCAGAAAAGATAACTAGAAAATGTGTATGTCAGATGAATGCTGTATAAGGGCATAAAGCTTGGGCTTTCATCTGATGATGACTCATCTGTTCCTAAGTATAGGTTGATGGATGTCCTTTCATTAAGGCCTTCGCCCTTGTCTGCTCTCAGTCTGATGATCCAATTCACTTCTTTGCTTTCTGTAGCATTTCTAATATTCCCTTCCCTAATCCTAGGTACATATACATCTATTACCATAAATTTAAAGACATGATCATTACCATACATTTGTACATGCTTAGCTAGTGCATTATTCCCATATTTTATTCTTATAGCATATAAATGTTCCCTAATTCTATTTTGGAACATCCTGTCGGTTTTGCCGACATAAAAAGAAAAGCATTTTTGGCATGTGGCCAAATAGACCACATGCATGGTACTACAGTCTGCTGTAACTCGAAATTGAAAAGTCATACCTGTATCAGGATGTAAAAATCTATCACTCACATCTATATATGGGCAATAGTTACATCCACCACATGATCGGGTCCCTATATGATTACCCGTTCTTGATTCATCTATGGGATGACATAGTAATCTCTTAAGATTAGGTTTATTCTTAAACAGACATTTTGGTTTGTCTCCCACTATATATTTTAAATCCATATCTGTAGTAAGTATGCGCCAGTGTTGTTGTATCATTTTTTTGATATCCTGGTTGTCTATTGCATAGTACATTGGTATTTTCAATGTCGATAAATCATTACAACATGTAGTTTTTTCTCCTGAATTATTAGAGTAGTAAGGTGCTGCTCTGTTAAGTCTCATTTTATTAATGTCCTGTAGCCCTATTTCTATTTCATTTTTCTTATAGCCACGTTTAACTAATCTATTCCTGAATAGATGAATTTCTTCACTGTACCCTTCTTCTGTGGCATTAAGACGTGAAATTCTCATTGCTTGCCCTTTAACAATGTTGTTAAATACATATTGTGGATGCATGCTATACCTATGAAGTATTGCATTTTTATAGCATTTCTTCCTATATACACCTGTGTTAATATAGGTGCTCATTACTCTTTCAACATAAACATCCAAATATTCTATCCTGGTGTATGAAGTGTTTGAGGTGAATCTCAGACATCTTGTCATACTATTCATCATTGAAATACTCTCATGTAATTTTTGTTCTTCTCCATCCCAAAGGATAAAGACATCGTCTACAAATCGACGATAGAAGGACACATGTCTTTTGAACCAGGCTTCCTGGAATAGATATTCCTCTTCCCATAGGGCTAAAAACATGTTGGCGTAGCTATTGGCACATGACGTGCCCATAGCCACGCCATCATGTTGGATATATATTATATTGTTGAAAACAAAAACATTATTCTCTAATATTAATTCAAGAAATAAACAGATGAGGTCTATCTTCAAGTCTATATAAAGTCTGCATATCTCAATGTATCTGTTTTAATTTGAATTATACTCAGCTAGTTCGTATACCTTGTGACATCAATGAAGTTTAATTATCCAATGGGAATTGTTAGGAGGGTATATTAATGAGTTTTAACTGTTTTAATATGTCTCAAGAGTCGGAAGAAGCCTTTTGGCGAAAGCGCTCACTCAGATTTCGAATAAATGTTTTTTGAGCTCTAATAATACAATTTTGTATTATTGCATTATTGCATTCAAGACTGTGGATTTACTTGACGTTTTATTGCCATTAGAGGTTCACGCGCATGCTGTTTTGTTTATTGTATTCACTATGTTTGGAAAGGTACCTTTTTATATACTCTATGCCTAAATCCTTTGGAATCATCGTAAATAACGACTGTACATCCAAAGTCACGAATATCATATTTAGTTGCATCGGTGATACACTGGTAAATTTGTATAAATCTATTAGAAACTGTCTTGTATCTTTGAGTACAATTTCATTCTTGTCTAACACTGGCCTAAGTTGCTTCTCAACATATAAAGAAAAAGGTTCTGTACACCACCCCCTACCAGAGACTATTGGTCTCATAGGGGGATTAACCGGATTCTTATGTATTTTAGGTATGCCTTGTATTACAGGTATTGTCGGATGTTCTACTTCTAAGAATTTTGCTAATTCGTTGGTAATCTTCTGACTACTAACTAACTCATATATTGTTTGTGTTATATTTACTTTAATTTTGTCGACATCCTTTTTATTAATGATACCATAATGTTGTGTGTCATTAAGCATCTCAGACATTACTCCTTGCCAGGTGGCAAAAACTGAATATAGAGGTGAGCAAAAGTTACATTCGCCTATTATTAGAATTTTTCAAACCTGAAGAAGATACTTTAAGAGAACCTATATTAGAGCAACAACAAAAGCTGTATTCAGACTTTGATGTAGACTTGGTAGATAAAGCTTTGTCTATAGTATTGGATACCATTATGGTATATGAAAGACGTCTCATACAGCAAAAACGAGATAGAGATATCCAGGACTTTCAACTTGGTAACGTTTTCACCTGGCCAAGACCATGCCTAGACAATAGGCAATTTATGGATAGTTCCAATAGAGAGGCTGTTACATCTATATCCAGCAATCTGAATAGTGCTCAACCTCCTTCCACATTAGGAATTAATAACAGACCAGTAAATGAAAGTAATGTAGACAGCAATAAGCCATCTGGTACTAACATTAGAGACAATGAAATCACAAATAAAGAAACCACAGACAGACCACAATGTCCAGTAATACAGACTGTGAAAACTCACAGGATAGGCATTACAAAAGACAGTGACGATAGCCAACCGGTTGTATGACCAAAAATTAATCCTATGACTAATATAACGAACAAAAGCAATAGTGATGATAACTCTGTGGTTTTTCATCAATTCCCCCTTCCCATATTGGTGGAGAAGGGGGTAAGGAGAAATTGCTCGGAAAGTCGAGGGCGGCAGAAAAGGAAGTTATCAATGGAGAGGGAAACAAACCACACCCTCAAAAAAATGTGGAATCAGACGAGAACTGCTTAGTGTGGAATATATCACATCGAGCCCTGGACAAACATGAGTTGAATGTTTTAAACAAAGGCCTAAACTTTATTCCAACTAGTAATACTAGGCTTACAGATGTTTTGATTGATATTAAGCTGTTTACAAGGAATATAATGTTGAAATACTTTTTTAGGAACAATGGAAGTGAGAAAGCATGTCCCTTTGTAAGACCAAGTGAATTTACTCCTAATAATCACCCCTTAGTGGAAGCTTTTTATAACTTAGTGGAGGAAGATGTGCATAAGATATATAATGAGAAATACAATCACCACAAAAGCACAAGACATAGGTACAAATTTAATTATAATGAAAGGAAGACTCTTCAAAGATTGCAGAGAGATAATACTCTATTATTTAGACCAGCAGATAAAGGGGGTCCTTTAGTAATAATGGACAAAATGGACTACCAAAAAGTAATGTCTGAGATGCTTAATGACACACAACATTATGTTATCTTTAATAAAAAGGATGTCGACAAAATTAAAGTAAATATAACACAAACAATATATGAGTTAGTAGTCAGAAGATTACCAATGAATTAGCAAAATTCTTAGAAGTAGAACATCCGACAATACGTGTAATACAAGGTATACCTAAAATACATAAGAATCCGGTTAATCCCCTTATGAGACCGATAGTCTCTGGTAGGGGGTGGTGTACAGAACCTTTTTCTTTATAAGTTGAGAAGCAACTTAAGCCAGTGTTAGACAAGAATGAAATAGTACTCAAAGATACAAGACAGTTTCTAATAGATTTATACAAATTTACCAGTGTATCACCGATGCAATTAAATATGATATTCGTGACTTTGGATGTACAGTCGTTATTTACGATGATTCCAAATGATTTAGGCATAGAGTATATAAAAAGGTACCTTTCCAAACATAGTGAATACAATGACTTGAAGACAGACTTCATCTGTTTATTTCTTGAATTAATATTAGAGAATAATGTTTTTGTTTTCAACAATATAATATATATCCAACGTGATGGCGTGGCTATGGGCACATCATGTGCCAATAGCTCTGCCAACATGTTTTTAGCCCTATGGGAAGAAGAATATCTATTCCAGGAAGCCTGGTTCAAAAGACATGTATCCTTCTATCATCGATTTGTAGATGATATCTTTATCCTTTGGGATGGAGAAGAACAAAAATTACATGAGAGTATTTCAATGATGAATAGTATAACAAGATGTCTGAGATTCACCTCGAACACTTCATACACCAGGATAGAATAGTTGGATGTTTATGTTGAAAGAGTAATGAGCACCTATATCAACACAGGTGTATATAGGAAGAAATGCTATAAAAATGCAATACTTCATAGGTATAGCATGCATCCACAATATGTATTTAACAACATTGTTAAAGGGCAAGCAATGAGAATTTCACGTCTCAATGCCACAGAAGAAGGGTACAGTGAAGAAATTCATCTATTCAGGAATAGATTAGTTAAATGTGGCTATAAGAGAAATGAAATAGAAATAGGGCTACAGGACATTAATAAAATGAGACTTAACAGAGCAGCACCTTACTACTGTAATAATTCAGGAGAAAAAACTACATGTTGTAATGATTTATCGACATTGAGAATACCAATGTACTATGCAATAGACAACCAGGATATCAAGAAAGTGATACAACAACACTGGCACATACTTACTACAGATATGGATTTAAAAAATATAGTGGGAGATAAACCAAAATATCTGTTTAAGAATAAACCTAATCTTAAGAGATTACTATGTCATCCCATAGATGAATCAAGAACGGGTAATCATATAGGGACCCGATCATGTGGTGGATGTAACTATTGCCCATATATAGATGTGAGTGATAGATTTTTACATCCTGATACAGGTATGACTTTTCAATTTCGAGTTACAGCAGACTGTAGTACCATGCATGTGGTCTATTTGGCCACATGCCAAAAATGCTTTTCTTTTTATGTCGGCAAAACCGACAGGATGTTCCAAAATAGAATTAGGGAACATTTATATGCTATAAGAATAAAATATGGGAATAATGCACTAGCTAAGCATGTACAAATGTATGGTAATGATCATGTCTTTAAATTTATGGTAATAGATGTATATGTACCTAGGATTAGGGAAGGGAATATTAGAAATGCTACAGAAAGCAAAGAAGTGAATTGGATCATCAGACTGAGAGCAGACAAGGGCAAAGGCCTTAATGAAAGGACATCCATCAACCTATACTTAGGAACAGATGAGTCATCATCAGATGAAAGCCCAAGCTTTATGCCCTTATACAGCATTCATCTGACATACACATTTTCTAGTTATCTTTTCTAAGATTTGGTCATCCATAGAAGGAACCCCACCTTCAGATATATTATGTCTGTCGAGTTGGATTAGAATCCATCATATCCATGTACCGACTCCTATTTGACATCCACTCTTAGTTTAGCATAAGTCATCTAAGATATATCTGTAATTTCCAGTACACGTAAGATAAACATTTACCATCAAATAGTCATTGGCATATATCACTATGGTGTTAGCTGCAAAAGTTTTTCTACCTTCACTTAATTTATATTCACCACAGAAGACAATATATGATTAGTCTTTTTATAGCTTTAGCAGTAGTAAAGTTGCATATTCAGATAGATTGTTTTTACTACTCTAAGCGGTGTTAATACTGAAAGTGACAGCTTATAGATGTAATAGCAGTTTAAGTGAGTGCAGCTAAGCATGGTACGGCAGGAATGTTAGTGTGGAAAAGTATAAAAATAATGCATGCGTTAGCTTGATAACATAATCTGATATGCAAGTCTTGATTCACTTGTGTTATAGTTAAACAAGTGAGCGATTGATTATAAGACAGACAGAGGAATGTTTAGCATGTTAAGTTATTTAGTACGTATATAACTCCATGTAATAGAACACATCGCATCTTATCTATTACAATAGCAAGCTAATATTTTGGATTTACTTTACACCATTTAAAAGGCAGCGGAGAGGCATTTGCTCTGGTGGGTGCGTTCGCTTTAACTGTTTATTTTATTCTCACACCTCACGGAGACATGGCGGAAGATATTTCTCAGATAGAATTGGATTACGGACAGCTTGGGTCAGGGTGAACAGAGGTGAATGTAATTAATGCAACCAACATTTTTATTATTTTTTATCATAATAGCAAGCCAATATTTTGCAGGATGAGCATTAGAGATAGGTTAGAGTTAGTTATAAAGCAATGATCTTAACATTATGTTTTTAGAAAAGTTTATAGTGAGAATGTGTTTTTAAAAAAGTTAATTACTTAATTGATGTTCATCACATGGCTGCTATATAAGCAAACATTTGTAGTTTGAAAAATTTTTATGTTCTGAAGAAGCGGTTAGTGAAAGCGCTTACCTTGTGCACGTAAATAAAGACTCGTATATACTTTAATAATAAGACTGGATCATTGTGAATCCACTGGTTGCCTCTCATTGCTCATCGTTTTTGGATTTACTTTACACTAAATAAATAAATGTGTTTGATAAGAATATATGTGTGGCCATTTAGTGTGCTGCATTTTGGTTCTGTATGAATGTCAGTCATCTTTGTTTGATGTGTTTAGTTAGGTGAGTGAATGCTATGTGCTTTTGACCATTTCTCAGAGCCAATTAAAATTCAGTCTGGAAAAAGATAAAGATGTGATCTGACATTCTATCCCTGTATCTTTAGTACCATTATTTGCTAAAATAATTTGTATTCCCAAAATGACAGGCATAAAGTTTGATAGATATTCTATTAATGTCAAATTATTTGCCGAAGGTATTCTATCACACATTCAGAATCACAATAAAGTCATCAAGAGCTTATTAGAGATAATAAATTATTGCTGTAATGATTCTAACAAAACCAACTTTTTCAATTAACAACCCAAACATCATAAATAATTATTTGCTAATATTAAGCATCACTATATTAATAAACAAGTTAAAATATCTGAGGGTAAAATATAAGTCACTTATTTATTCTGTCATCTGTACTGATATTGATGCTATTATAAACAAGACCGAAGGTTTATTAAGCAGGACTAAAATTACATTTAGCCTGTAAGGTCCTCCATAATTAAAATGGATATACCTCTAGGCTTTTTTATTTATATAAAAATTAATTTTCCTGTATACCAACAGGTTTTTAAGTCAGCTAATAAAGCTACCTCAGCTTTTTAATGGAATAATTACAATCCCAGAATTAGTCTCAACAACCTCATAGATTCTAAGATAAAGACTAAGGCTTCCAAATCTACTTTTCATACTGCTTGTGAAATGGTGAAAATTTTCATCGTCTAAGATGATTTTAATACAAATCAAAATAATACTTTGCTGTGGACTGCTGCAACTAGGCCTATTATTCATAAGGCTGGCATGTCCCAGGGATTCTCTCCTTTCAAGACAAGCTTCTGGCTACTTTGCTAAACTTATTTTGTTAAACCTTTGATTCAGACACACAAAACTTGATAAAGAAACATTTTAATAATCAATTTTAGACAATCCTAACATATAAATAAATAATAGTCCTCAGAGAATTATTGTTTTTCAGTTTATCTAAGACCTTTGTCTCCACCACAATCTAAATCTGAGTTAAGTCCTGAAGGACTGTTGAAACTTTGCCAAAAGCTCTCTTCTGCACTTCAATCTGATTGAAACAGTGGTGTCTAAAGTCTGAAAGTTATTTAGACAGAATTTTCTAAAGTTTGATTTGGTTCTCTCTTGGCCATGTTATCTCAAGAAGAAATACCATTTATATTTTCTTTACAATTCTGCATTAAACTCATACTTTCATTCAGAGATACATATTTTTTACTGGTATTTATATCTTAAAAAGCTTAATATTTTCTCTACTGGCTCTACCTAAAAAAAATGTTTGTATATAAATATTTACCCTTCTCCACATGTACACATCAGCAATATATATTACTGGTTAATACTTACCCAATTCTCAGAAATTAACTGCTATGTAAAAACTGTTATCTGCCAAACACTTCTGTCCATTTCAAACATTTCAACCATAAAAGACCACTCACACTTTATCATTACAATCCACCAATATCAGTCAATATGCACAATCTCAGCAGAAGTAAAAGTTATCTGAATAATTCCACATTAAAGAGATTGATAACCAATGAAGAGGTTACTTTCAGAAAACAAGTTTTTATTTGCTGCTAACACAATGCTTTATATTTCATGTTTCATCTACAAATTCAGTGCCTGTTGCCCTTGAGAATAAATTGCGTATGTTACACAAAACAAATTGGTAAGCTGGTAATATTGCGATAGGGAATGGATGGCAAAGCGACATCTCATCCAATGGAAGACACACTCAGGACTGCAGCACATCCACCCCTTCTTAAAGTACACCAGTAATCCATCTACATGGTGTGGGAGTAGAACCCACAGCTTTCTGCAACAAAAGCTAGATGTTTTGCTGCTAACACTGCTTTCAAATTCCATAGCACAGTGACAACCATTTGATAAACAAAACAGTTGCATACTGAAAACAGACTTAGCATGAGCAGCAGTAAACTTCTCTTCTATTGAAGCTCACTATCCCTTGAAAATGCACTGAAGCTCACAATTCCTTGAAACTGCACTGAAGCTCACAATTCCTAGAAAATGCACTGAGGTAGTTGGTATCATATCTCTCAACTGTCCAGATTCCCCAGACTGTCCAGATTTTTGCTCATACTTTTGGTCTGCTCCTCCTAAAAGTTGTATTTTTCTGACAAACTGCAGATGATTGAAGTCACTAAACAATGACATACGTTTGAGTTTCAGACTTCAAATCATTAAGAAATTGCAAGCTAACACAAAACCTATTGGCTGTTATTCTAACAACATTCTAAATTTTTAAGAGCCATATTTAATATATATGTCCCTATTTTGGATCTTTGTTTCCCCCACTATTTAAGGCTTTGTCCAGACTTCTTCTGTTAGGAAGTTGAGAGGTATGGTTGGTGTATAGTACTCAGGCTCTTGTCTCCTGTAACCAAGGTACAGGATTTGAGTCTGGGTAGGGCAAATTATCTAACCTGTCATTCCTCATTATGGCATTTCACACACACACACACACACACACACACACACACACACACACACACACACACACACACACACACACATACACGCACGCACACACACGCACACACACACACACACACACACACACACACACACACACACACACACACACACAAGCACACACCTCTTCTCCATAATGGGAAGAACCTTACTGATGCACTCGTCATGTTGCAATAAAGGCAGGAATGTTGTGTATTTAAATTCTACAGGTGGATCCAGAAAAGAAGAAGCAAGTAACAGCAGGTGTGCATGGATCGACACACAAGGATGTAAATCTGTGATGCAAATGGCATTCTTAAGGAAGAATTCCCTTAAATAAGTCATGTATTTTTGGTAGTTTGAGGTATTAACTCACTAGAATCTGTAGGTGCAAAAAGCTTTTTTGGTCTTCAGCTTTATGACAACTTTTTTTTTGTTCTACCACTTTGAGTTTGGGGGGGGGGGTTGTTCCAGTCACCAGTTTGGGGAACTGCACAGGGTGCCAGATATCCCAGTAACAGCTTTGCCTGCCTACACTCCTTTCCTGAAACATCTTTTCTTTTGCATGGACTGAGGCTGTTATAACACAGTGGCCTCTTTTTTACTTTCTTCTTTGGTCATTTTTTCCCAGCCCCTTTTCCACAGCTCTGTGTAGACTCCTCTTTATCTTCTGCCATTATTCACCCATTCTTCATTGCCTGTTGTTGTCTACATTCTTCCATTTCTGTTGTAGAAAACTTCCTTATCCTAACTTGATTTGCCTTTCTTTTATTTCCATACTTTAGTTTTGCATGTTTGACTTCTTGCCTGTTGCCCCAATTGCTGTGCAATTGTCAGCTGGCAGACCATACATCCTGATTTACTTTATGAAAAATTAGTAGCTCAGCTATAAGGTCAGAGGGAATACAGGATGGAATCTCTTGGTTAGGTATAGCAGACTGACCACCGGATGTAAATTAAGGAAATAATTAACAAGTAAAGGAATATCAAAAGTCTTGGGGCACTGCAAGAAAGTTTTAGGGTGGGAGGTTTTAATCTAAATCTTCCAGAAGTAAAATGTTACATTGAGTGCAATAGCGAAGGTACAAGGAAAAATAAAATACTGGGCAATGAACTTAGGAAGCATGAGGAGTTCAAGACGTAAAGACGAAAACACCTTTAATCAACAGTAAGTGGAAGAATGTACTAGAAATCTGCTTTGCACTGGAATATAGAGATCAAAGGCATATGGAAAAACCTTTTGTGACATATACGTTGTAGAAGTGATGCATTCAGTGATGTGTTCAGTTACTACAGTTAGTCTACAGCTGAGCAGAAACAACATAAATGGCAAGTTTAAATAATTGTGGTTTTGACATTTTCTAGCTCATATGTCTATGCATAATTTGTTTATAGTGAATGTCAATGAGAATCTTGTTTTATATATATATATATATATATATATATATATATATATATATATATAAAATAAACAAAAATGGATGAAATAAAACAGTTGGATGTTGCTTTTAATTTCACATGGATTTTGTTTTCATTTGATTCAACTGAATTTTTCACTGTAAAGATTATGAGATACAGTTTGCTCTGTCCACACAGTACACATTTTGTTACACTATAGTTGATTAAGATTAGACTTGCTGGATAAATAAGCAGATCCATGAAGGTGTGTTTGCTTCTCATCTGGTGTTGTAGATGCATACAACATTTTACGGACCTGCTGGATCTCTGTCATGAACACAACCATTTACGTTTTCCATCCTAGTGCTAACTAGCTACCAGTAATCCAGCCATTGTTAATACAGCTTTTGTGTCATCTGCAATGTTGGAAATCAGTACTTTAGGAAACCAGATAGTCTCCTTTTCCAACTGTATAAGAAATCAATACAACATTCAGACCAAACTTGTCTAAATAGTGTAGATGTTGCATATAGGCTTTTCCTAATGTATTGTGCTGGGTTTGGTTTAAGGTTAACATGCATTAATAAGATGATAAGTTGTTATATTTTATATTTTTTGTGAGTTTGTAATACAATGGAAAGGTATAAGCTTAACAGGATGACCTTATCAAAAATATACTTTTGTGCTTCCTAACAAGATAGAATGAAAAAAGAGTGGGCAGGACTTTTATGGTTGAATTAACATAAGGGCTAAACAACTCAAGAGACACTGGATTTAAGAACACAAGAGGAAAAGGGTGGGTAGGTAGGATTTTTTTTTTTCAGATTTCTTTTGAAAACCTTGGAATGTTTTCTTTCCCTTTAAATAGAAATACTTGTCTTTAGCTCTCTCCTCATTTCACAGATAAATGAGGTTTGGAACAGACCATTTTGTCCTGGGACATCTTCAAGTTGGGCTAGATACATAGATTAGCAGGAATAAGGAGAGTAAGAAGAGGATAGGGTTAAATGGGATGGAGGGATGTTTAGGAGGAAATGAGGTAAGGGTAGAGAGAGGGTTTTGTCAAGTGTAGCTGAGGTAGGAGTCACATTTTTAGTGCGAACTTGCTGTTTTTTGTCCATGATGACCAGCAGGTATTGGTGTTCAGATAGGCCTTGGAATGGTGAAGTATGGCAAGGTGAGTGAGGTTCAATAACAGGGATATATATATATATATATATATATATATATATATATATATATATATATATATTGTTGTTGTGTCTTTCGGTGTATCCTGGTAAGGGGTCGCCACAGCGGAACTCCGGTCCGCTAATGTTTGGTAGTGGATTTTTACGTGCCGAGTTACCAGCCCTGATGCACAACCTTCAATGAAGGCATACCCATTCACACATGCCTCCACACAGAAGACGGTCTAGCTGAGAATCGAACGCGACAACGTCTTGCTGTGAGGCGACAACGCTACCGCAGCACCACTACCGTGGGTATATATATATATATATATATATATATATATATATATATATATATATATACAGTTTTTTTCACCATGCCCCCTCCCTCTTGATGGGTCGGAGGAGGAGACTGAGGTGAGGGTGGTCTGCAGCTGTAGAGAACTCCTTTAGGATTGCTTTTGGGGCTAGTGGGTGGAGTATCTTTCTTGGAGGTATAGATGGGCTGAGAAGTGCACTTTTGTTTCAAGGTTTAGCCATTTTCTATGACATGGAGTTTGGGGGGTGTAGGTAAGGTAGCGTTGCAAGTCTAGCCTTTTGGAGAGCAGGCTAATGCAGATTAGTAGTGGGTTTAGCATTTGGTATACTGACCTGATGCAATTAATGACAGAGGCTGTGGCATTTGCAGTTAATTTGGCTGCCAACCTTGTATTAGAAGCAGGTGAACTAGCCCTGGTTCTTGGAGGCAGAGATTTGTTTCTGTGGTTCTGGTGTTCAGGTGTCCACTTCAGTTGGAGGAGTGTGGGTTTTGTGTGTTTTCCCGACTGCAGTTCCTGATAGTTCCTGATCTGTGGCGGCCTTTCCCATTGTGATGGTGGGGACAGCAAACATGCTCTGACTCCTTGGGACTTCTCCTGAATGAAATTATATACAAAAAAACAAAACAAAAAAAAAAAACAAACAAAAAAGGAGGAATATCTTAAATTAGTGAGACAATTCCATCGCCTGTGTAAGGTTCTTGGCTCGTTATTGTTGGGGGTGCTGTGGGTTTCTCTTGGATTCAGAGTCACTGGTGTGGATAGCCTCCCATGGACAGCTTGAGGTATTTTCCTTAGTAAAACCACAAATGATTTTCCTGGGCTTTGAGCAAGTCAGTTTGACTAGTTGCCACACATGCTCGGCAGCACTGTTTGTCTGAGGACTGTGGTTGTCATGTCTCCAGTCATGGTTTATTGCTAAAATAATATCCTAAGTTATTTATGTGCATAAGAGATCAGAGGGAAGGAGCAGCAGCACAGATTTTTTGCTTTCACATTTTAACCAGAAGGGTAGACACATTGGGACAGTTGTTGGACTGTACGTCTGGGGCCACAAATAGAATAGCCTTGATTGTGTAAATAGCAGCTTTGTTCAGTTTCGGAAGAATAACTTTTACTAATTTAGGCAAGTACAGTGATGACATTTTGGGACAGAACATAGTGTAACTCTAGCAATATTATATTATATTATATTATATTATATTATATTACATTATATTATATTTATTCTGGCTTGATTTTGAGGGTGGTGGAGATGCCTGTTTATATAATGCTACCATATAATATCCTGATGTGACTCTATGGGGATGCTAGCGTATTCCTGGCATTTGTGGTCAGGCATTGGCATGCTATAAAGATTTCTGAGGTGGTTTCCTCAGGGGAACCTACAATGGTTCTTCATGGAATTTGAGCGATTAAGCTTAACGTGAGTACTGCACTGGAGTAGTGCGAAGCTAACAGGCAGGGTAGGATGGCCGTACCGTTATTGTATATGGTTGTTTGAGGATTTGGCCAGGTTTCTTGATTGGAAGGTTGAGAGGCATGCCTCTTGTCAGAGTTTGAAAAGGGATGTGTGTGTGTGTGTGTGTGTGTGTGTGTGTGTGTGTGTGTGTGTGTGTGTGTGTGTCTCGGAGTGACAGCAATCTGTGGAGCAACATTTTCATGGGTTTAATAGCAGTTGTGAGTGTTTGTTGCTGGGCACGAGCAGTTACAGTGGGAGCTGTTCTGCTGTTGTATCGTGGGGGTTGTATGTCTTGGATCTATTTATCATACCTCTCAACTGTACAGATTTTCACAGAATGACCATTTTTTTAAATTTTTATTATTTTTTTTTCATATTTTGGTACGTTTTCATAAAATTATGGTTTTCTGGCAAATTAGTAGCAAAGCAGTAACAGATTTAGGTTAGAAAATAATGAATGACACTTGAGTTTAAGATTTCATACCCTTCAAGAAATTCATGCTAATTCAACAACTATTATTCTACCATTTTTTTTTAAGTTTATAAGTGCAATATTTTAAATTGTAACTATTTTGGGGCTTTTATCTCACTTTTATTTAGGCTTTGTCCAGATTTCTTCCTTTAAGAGGTTGAGAGATATGTTTCTCATAAGGATTGGTGTCTTTGGCAGCCCGCCATTAAGGTCGGAGGTATGTTTTGAAGCTGCTTTGCATAAAGAATGTTGGCTGGCTGGCAGATCATGGGTAATGTATGGAGGTTTGAAGTCATTGATAATGACAGACCATTGGATGGGGAGCAGAGACTTTGTCCACTTTCACTGTGTCATTATTCCTTCAATGAGTGAGGAAAGAGAGTTAGGGTTAAAGAACATGCATAAATATTTTTTCTTGGAAATATAGCATGTTTATGGAAAATTTACAAATGTATTTGTAGAAACTATCATTTTCGGCTAAACCTGTCTGTTCAGGTATCGCATGTTGCAATAGGCAAGCACGAAAAATGTGTCCTGAGAATAGACCATTGTAAAGCTCACAAATGCTTTGGGCAGTATAGTTAGTGGAGTTGTACAATTATACTTTTGGTCGCTTAAGGTCAAGGGAGGGTAGAATAGACTGTGTTGTCGATGCTGCTGTAGGTGCTTAAGAGGTGATGAGCTACAAAGTTTGGAAGTACTAATATGACTATCAGTACTTACATTGACAATGAGTCGCAGTTTTCTGTCATGTTGGCACGGTTACACACAGGCACTAATGAATAAGGGGGAGGGGGTTGGTGCTCGTTCTTTGGTGCACTTCTTTTAATGAACACACTCCCTTTTATGAGCACACTGCTTTAATAAGGGGTGTTGGGGTGGCCTCCCATAATCACAATTTTAATTGGTGTGATTGTGGTGGATGTAGCCCTGCATTGCACATTTTGCTCTCTGTTGTTGTTGGTGTTTTCGGTGATCCTTGGTGAAATTGGTGGTGTTTCTGGATTCTGGGATAGTCTGTGTGGTGGTCACTGGGTGGTTGCGCAGGGGTGCTTCAGCAATTTTGTCTTTCAGAGGATGCGAACAGGGGAGAGTCAGACTGGGTTTTGGCTGAGTCTCATACCTCTTAACCATACAGAGTTTGCAGAATGTCCACATTTTGCCCCATATTTAGGTCTGTTTCTCATGAAAGCATGGTTTCCTGGCAAATCATCGACAAATTATTGAGGGTTGAAGTCAGAGAATAATGATAGTCATTTGAGTTTCAGACCTCATACCCGTCAGTAAATTCATTATTCCTCTGTTCGGTGGGTCCACTGTTATCTACCCTCTGAGTTAAATTATTGCTGTTTTTGTGTGTTATCATTGTATCCTACTGGTTTGCTGAGTACTATAGCAGGTATATTATGCAGTTGGTTAATGCAGTCTTGTAAGTAACGTATATCATTAAATTTCTGTCTTCTATGCTCTACATACATTGCTGCTTGAATCTATTTTCTTCATCATGCAGTTTTTTATATAAAGATCCTGTCACTGCATTGGTTACAGGCATGGAGCTGTTGCTTACTGTGGTTGACAGTTCATAGCAGGAGACTTGACTCATGGACGTTTTTCTTCTGCTACCCTTTGCTTTTGTATGGTTAGGGGAATGATCAGTGAGCCGTGACAGCACAGCTACTTTCTTTGTACTCAGGGCATTTCAAGGTTGGGGCAATGGGAGAGTGTAGGGCTAATGGGAGAATAAGATATGTTGGGGTTAAGTTATAGCAGGGTTGGATATTGTTTAAAGGGAGTTGGGGGGGGAGGCACTAATTGCAGGATCGGGGGTGATTGCTAGGCTAACGGCTCTAAGGATTTAATGAACTAGCCAGGCTCAAGTATGTAAGATTCCTCAATCCTGTGTACGACATATGTTTCTTTTAATTAAGACCAACATGGGCAGATGTCGCCTTCATCCAAAGGGACATAGCTGGAGCCATGAGGGAGAATTTGCACTGTGGGTTGTAATTGACTGTATTAGCATGGCTATGGAGGGTTTTAATGTTCTTGCCTTAATTATGATTAACAATGTTGTTGAGAATTCATGGGTGGGTTAGAGTGATAATTTTATTGGGAGAATAGGTCTTTTAATGCAATGATTAGTTTTATGTTGCATGGCTATCATTTGTATCATTAATATGTGAGGTGGGAAGAATTTTTACGGGGAACTTTTAAAACATTTTAAGTTTCAAAGGTGTTTTGTATTCATTACTAAGTGCATTTTATACAGTTGAGGAAAGAGTGATACCCTTGGTGGTGCATAATATCATTAAGAAGTTGGATTATGAGTTTGTGGAGTATTTATAGTTTTTTCTTTTACAGATCACACTGAGGTTGCAGATGGGGACATGTAGAGCGGAAATTATGTGGTGGTCAGAAAGAATGTGGACTTTATAGGAGAGAAATGAGGCTGAGGAATGAGTCGGCTGTTGGAGTGGTATGAAGAAGGCCACTGAACTGTCGTATGTGGAGTTTGTTTGTTTGTTGTGTTTTCCTTTCCTGCAGACACAAGAGAATGTTCTGTTTTTTTGTTTGATCTGGTGGGGAGCATTAGTATTGAATTTTACACTGGATAACTGGTAGCTGGGGTCTTGTTTGGAATGGGTTGGGTAGTGTAGTAGCCTGAAGTGGTAGGGGGATTAATGGCCATTATTGTATAGGGCTGCTACTAGGGATAGTTGGTTATTGCCCATGCATAGTTTCAAGTATCAGTAGGTTAACATTTGTGAGGGATCAGCCATACTCTATCAGCTATTTGGTTATGTATGTGTCAGGGTTTATAACTTGGGGAAGTTAGGTTGGTTATTTGTGTGAGGGACAAAAGGAGGGTTGAAGGGATATTGAGTATTCATTTTTTTGTGTTAAGCTGAGGTAGGAGGTTCATTTGGGTTGTTGTGGATTATGGTTCATTGTCAGTATGAACTGGTGTTTGGGCTAAATGCCATGATGGCCGTTTTAAAACATTTTGCTATAATGGATAATCGGTGTGATGTCAGCATTGTTACTGCATTAACGTTAAGAAGATTTATTTGGTTATTACATTCATTGGCTGTTAAATGAGGTTACAGTGTGGCACTGTGGTATGCAATTGCCTCTGCATAGTTTTTAGTGGCAGTGGGCTTAGCGTTTGGTTGTCTAGTTGGCTGGTAGCCACTGGTAGTGAGATAAGGATAATTTAGCTCATGCACAGTGGTTACGCTAGGTTTATGAGGTTATGGTTGCTACATTACCATAGGAGGAGATCGGTGGTTTGTTTTTAGCTGTTTAGGTTATCAAAGAATTTCAGTAATTATGTGACAGAGTTTTAGGAGGTGATGTCTCAGATACAACTTGGTTAGGAGAAGGGGTACACTGAATGATGTTTGGCTAATGTCGTAATGGTGGTCAGGTTGCTGGATGTTTGTCGGACAGAGGGGAACAGCCTGGTTTGGCTGGTGGGTGGAGAAGAGGGGCAGGCTTGTCCTCTTCTGTTCCCCTTTGGTGTTGGATGTGCAATCCAATACATTGGGAAAGAAAGTGAGCAGTTGCTCTGTTGGATAAGTTAATAAGCAAGTAGTGCTGCTTATTTGGATGGTGGTGTAATTCAATAAATCGAAGGTGAGCAGGGTAACACTGCCTTGTTAGTGTAAGATAAGTGAGCAAGTGGGGGATGCTGCTTATCAAGGGTGAGTGGTTATGCTGCTCTTATGGTTATTTTATGTTTTCTTCCATGGATGTTATTATCACCTGTGCATGTTTTTGGTTGAAATGTATAACTATTGATTAACAATCATATTTATGGAAGTTTATGTCATTCGGTGCTGTGTGTTTATTGAAGTGGACCAGGACAATTAGCTTCTAAATCCTCTGATTCTCCAGGAGCCACAACTGTGTTCTCTCCAAACCAGAACAGTACTGTTTTAAACACTTCATTAAAATGATCACAACAATCAAATGAGAAATAGTATTAAGAAACAGTAAGAAAAAAATATAAGGAAAATAAACAAATACATTTACTTTTTTCACGCGGCAGTCTGTTTTATGGCAGAGGCTTTTCAGTGACATTTCTATTGAAAACCCTGGAATGTTTTATTTCACTTTATATAGAATTAGAGAATGGGTGAGCTGTAGATTGGCACCCTGACTGGAGAATGAACATTCTCCAGCAGGGTGTTAGTCTACAGATAATGCCCGCTGAAAAACGAGTCTGGCGCTTAATTGTAGCATGTTAAGCTGTTATGGAGCTTGGACTGAAAACATTATTTTATGCTTGCCAAACAGTGTTTTTGCTGTTTAGCAAGTGTAAAAAAATATATATATATATATATATATATATATATATATATATATATATATGTGTGTGTGAGTTTATGTCTCTGTGTGTGTGACTGTATGCATGCACGTGAGTGACAGCGAGATCAATTGAGACATTATTTTACACTTGGTAAACAGAGCTTTTGCTGTTTAGCAAGTGTAAAAACTAAATGGAACAGAAACAAGTGTTTCTGTCTGTGTGTGAGTGAACACATCGTTGCATTCATGAAAGCAAGGTGTGTATGAGTGGGAGAGATAGTGTGGAGTGAAACAGATCGAGCCCTGACAGCAGCAACAGTTAAGAGGTTTGTATACGTCTCAATCTCTTAGCTCAAAATATTTGGATAAAGCCTAAAATAAAGGGGAACAAAGGCTCAAAATAGGAACACATTTTAAATATTGCTGTCATAAAACCACAAAGTTGCTTGAATAATAGGATTTGTGTTAGCATGCATTTTCTGAAGCGCAAGTGTGTGTGTGTGTGTGTGTGTGTGTGTGTGTGTGTGTGTGTGTGCGTGATGCGCGTGTGAGTGTGTGTGTGTGTGTGTGTGTGTGTGTGTGTGTGTGTGTGTGTGTCTGTGTGTGTGTGAGTATGAGAGAGTGAGATAGATCGACCAGTGGTAGCAGCAGATAAGAGGTTTGCATACCTCTCAACCTCTTAACTCAAGATATCTGGATAAAGCCTGAAATAAATGAGGACTAAAGGGTCAAAAATAATAACATATTTTAAATATTGCTCTTATAAAATTGCAAAGCAACTTAAACAAGATTTGGTTTAGCATGAATTTTCTGAAGGAAATAAAGTCTAAAAGTCAAATCTATGTCATTATTTAGTGACTTCAATCCCAATGACTGTCAGGAAACCACACATTTTAGGAGTAAAGGACCAAAAAATAAAGTAACTATCTGGATATTTTTAAATGTTATATTTTGAATGTAAACACCATTTACATATACTAGAGCAACTTTGAAACATTAGTCAGAAGAAGTATTTTACATCAAAAATTTATAAAAATATAGTAATAAAAATAAAAAGTAAGTAAGTAAAGCACAACAACTTTACAGACAGCCCATTCCCCAAGCTCAATAGTGCACTCCAGGGTGTGTGTCATTGTGGAAATAGCACCCTTCCAGGGGTGAAGAGGTCCTGCACCTGTGGCATCCAGCCTCAGAACACCTCTGGGCAGGCGTTATTTTGACAATAACACACACCCTATCAGGCATTATTGCTTGCATGATGGCATCTAGATCTTCCTTTAGTACATAAGGAACTAACTTAAAAATTCTAGATCTCACTATGCGACACATCTCTTTCGTCTCTTAACTAAAACTTTAACACTTCAAAACACTGCACTAAAAATAATCACTGAAAAAAAAAACAGGAAATACTATAAGAAACAACAAAAATATATAAGGAAAATTAACCAAGAAATGTATCTTTTCCACCCAGCAGGCTGTTTCATGGCAGAGGTAGTTTAATCCGATTTCTGTTGAAAACCTTGAAATGTTCTCTTACCAATTAAATAGAAAACTTATTTGATGACCAAAATAAATTCTGCTGTAATCCTCCTCTGACAGATATCATGGCTAAAACTGCTGCCTAAGCCTCTGATTTCTAAAGCAGTCTTTATCTGCACTGCATATAATGAAAAATTAAAAAAACAGCCCCCTATGGTAGAATAACATAGATACACTTTAAAACAAGATAAATAAATTACTTAATGCTTATAAGAGATTTCTTTCTACTTACCTAAGACCATTTTACTTAACCTAATAAAGAACTTAAGGGAATCATTGGAAAACTCAGCTGAGTGTGAACATACATTTGCCACTGAAACCACTAATAGCTACAAATCATGCTTTACTTATGTTGGGAAGTTAAGACCTAACCCACAATAATGCATTAGAAAGTTCAATATAATACCGCATCCTCTGACTCAATGGAAATAGCTAATATCCTAGCTGACAAATGTAGTGCAAATTTTACTCCACCCACAATTACAGCTATTCAACAGTTCCTGCCACCCAATATAATTACTATGGAACAAAGTCTTCTTAACCCTCTGAAAATGTTAAAAGCAGCTTATCCACAGACCTCCATAATGTAATTGTTGACTGAATATCAGCACCAAATATGGCCTATTTGAACCATATTTAACATCTTTAATCTAAGCCTGTCTGCTGGTTACATTCCTGAATCCTGGAAGACAATCATTGTAATGTCATTATACAAGGGTGGGCCAACTATGGACCCTGATATCTAGAGACCGATTAGTATCATTAGCCTCACATGTGAAAGTTATGGAATATATTGTCAGACTTCATTAATCTGGATGTTTTAAAATCTCCTAATCTTAGACCTTTATTAATTTGTTTTATCAAATCATTTGTAATTTATTTTAAAGTGTCCCTGAAGCACTGGGTAGTTGTTAAGTACTATATACAGCATATCTTGACCTGGCCTTTGACACTATTCTCCATGCAGGTCTTATTGAGAATCTTATAAATTGCAATATAAATTAATATGTTGTGCAGTAGATATTTACTGTTTTTCCAACAGAACACACATGGTTAGTATCACAAATGTCACTTCTGAAAGCAAAAGTTACTACTGGTACCCCACAGGGCTGTGTTGGGCTCTCTCCTATTTGACATTTATTTCTCAGACCTTCAGGCCAACATTCATGACTTACGTTTTTATAGGTTCATAGGTGTGCACTAGGCTAACGACCACAAGGACCTTTTTAAGCCTAGCCATGCATCCCAAACAAAAAAGGTTGTTTTTATTATTTTTCCACTTATTCACAATTGCTTGATTATAGATTAAATTATGTTAACAGTCTGTGCAAGAATAACGGACTCAATTTAAATGTGACAAAATGTAGTATAGTTTATTTTGATTAACAAAACACTTCCATATCATACCACGATGACACACCCCTCCAATCAGGCTTTGCAGTAAAGGAGCTAGGGTCTATATTATATGAATGAAAGTTCATATAATCAAATGCTCTAATGGGCAAAAATCTTGAAAATCGAGATGCATGCTGTGGGATTGCAGTACAGTGAAGATTGGAGCATTTGCCCTTTCCTCACTGTAGTGCGATCTCGGAGTTGGAATATATATTTAGCGGGGGTGGGGGGCACAGCCCCCACAATATTGTTTTTGATTTCCAGGATTTTTGCTCATCAGAGCATTTGATTATATGAACTTTTGTTCATATAATATAGACCCAAGGAGCTATTCACCCTTGTTAGTAATTCCTTACTGTTTTATCACCCTGTCTTTATAGTAGTTTAGCCTTATATCCATTTCATCTGTTTTATAATAGCATCTCCGTTAGATAGCAAAAAGGCTTGTTGCCCTTTATTCATATCTCATAAGACCTATTATTGAATATAATACCCCCTCTTGCATGTATTTGCCTAAGCCTAACACTCAGCATGAAAGACTTCAGAGATTCATATTAAAAAGACTAAAGGTCTTAACAGCCATAGTTATCAGGACAGACTGTCAGTTCTTTCTTTATACTAAGTCTCTGATAGACTCTTCCATGTGGACCTCTGTCTAGCCTCCTGAGCCACAAAAGATCTGATTCTTCTTGACCGCCTATTCTTTCACAGAAACATAGTTCCTTTAATACCCGGATAAAGAACCTAAACCTTCATTAACAGATAAATAAGTCCCAGTGGCATTATAGATTAATATCTCAATGTATCTCCTGCATTTTGGGAAAAATATTCTACCACATGTCAAGCAGAGTATCACCTTTGCCACCTTGAAGGTAAATCTAGATAATAGAATGGACAGCCTCACATTTTTTGTTGTCTATTTTCATTTAACCTCCTTGAGGGTGGTAAGACAATTTGAGCATGGTTTATTGGCTTGCAGTGGACTGTAAACTAATTAGGTAGTACTTACCTATGAAATGATGAACTAAATCTATTTCAAAAAGAGAGATTTAAATGCATGAATCAAACTAGTTCATATAAAAATCTGTTAGCTTCATGCTCTCAAGAAGTTTTGAATAATGGCACAAGTTTAATGCACATAGCTTTGAAACTGCAACCAGTCTGCCTCTTGTTTATTTAATGAACTTCTTGGAACAAAATAAGGAATAATTTATTCTCTTGGATTATGGCTGAATTATACATAATAGACTGTGGAGTAATATCATTTTAATCAGCTTGTACTGACATTGTTGGTCAGTATATAATATCATAACCTTTTGCTTTGCACTTCATATGTCCTAAGAGTGGCTTGTATTCTTGTCAGTTTTATCAGAGTTGAACAACAGACCATGCACGCTACTAATCTGTTCCATGGGATCCCCTACACTACACCAACACACCACAAACCCGACAGCCAAAACACTGACACCAAAACACCGAAACCACACAATACCGGCAGTCCACATTACCGAACACCATAACACTGACTCACAAAATGCAAACAGAAACATCAACGTAAACCACAACAAGCATTCTTACACACTACTACACAAAATTACACACATAAATTAAACTATCATAACTAAAACATAAACAAGAACGTACCAGCAAATCACACACATCCCACTACACCGCAACATTCCATAACACCATTACCCACATAACTCACACATCCCATTAACCTACCCAATACCTACATAAAAAACACACACACAACACAAACACACCAAAAACCTTACAAACCTACACTAAACTTTACATACACAACTATCTATGCACTAACCTTAACCCAAACCCTAACCCAAAGGTCCGTCACTATCACACACTTACCTTACCCGCACCCTAACTCTAAAGTCCATCACTATCGCACACTTACCTTACCTGCACCCTAACCTTAAAGTCTGTCACTATCGCACACTTACCTTACCCGCACCCTAAGCCTACAGTCCGTCACTAATGCACACTTACCTTACCTGCATCCTAACTCTAAAGTCCGTCACTATTGCATACTTACAAAGTCACGCTCATTTCACATGTCAGTGTTTTCAGTGTCGGTATTTCAAACTGTTGATTATTTCGGTTGTCGATCTTCTGGTGTCAGTGTTCTCATCACCGGCATTTTAGTCTGTCGGTGCTCTCAGGTAGACCTGTTCCATGTATTACTTTTTCTTGCTTCTATTTCATACTTGCATGACTGCAACAAATACACTGAGTAGTGGTTCATGGTCTGTTTCACACAATACTGCTTTCCTAAAAGTTTTTCATAACAACAAACTATAGCAAGTAGCTTTTTCTATTTGAGTGTATCTTTCTTGACGTTCTGTAAAGGTTCTAAACCCTACCAATTGTTCACCTTCTTGTAGAATCACTACATCAATTCCATTCCATCTGTCATTTACATGTAAAGGGATTGGTTTATATGTATGACAGTACTTTATTTTGAGTGTTCCACTGTTTAAACAGTTCAAAACTCTTTTGTTGTTCTGTATTCTATTGCCATCCCACATCATGATCCAATAATTTTCTTAATGGCATAATTATACCCAACATAGTATGGCATATCCTTTGAGAGATCCATTCCAAAACAATCTTATGAAGGCGTGTTTATTGTTAGGGGAGGCATTTTCACTTTTATCCTTACTTTCTCGATGCATTGCTTCAAATCTTCAGAAATTGATATATGACCCACATATCTCAGATCTGTTACTCAAATGTTACAATTTATTCAGTAGCAGGATGCTCTGGGTCAGTCTTATCAATAATTAAACCAGTCTAGTATCACATTCATTGCTCTGATCCAATAGTAGTATGTCATTTGTTATATTAGCAACACAATCAAGTCACTTAATTATCTGAATTACAGCTCTCTGAAGCATTTCACTTGTTCATGAAACATCAAATATCACTCTACAGGTAAATTTTTTTTTTTCAATAATCATTTTTTATTATGTTTCACAACCATATTACAAATTCACACATTATATACAATATATACACAATGCTTCCATTGGTTAATTTCACATATATATCAACCTCATGTATTGATCAAAGGTACAGCACTAACAATCAAAAGGAAAATAATAAAAAAAAAAAAAATCCAACATTAACAAATCCAAGCCAACAATCTGTCTTTTCTGTACATTTTCTATCTAATCTAAGGTTGATTTAGACTATATTCTGGTTCCTGAGAAAAAGTGGATAGTAACCTCTTAAGCCAAAATAATATTAAAAATTTGCTCCCAGATTTTTATGTTGTTGATATTTTTCTTGTGATCACTAATTAATAGTTTATGCGCTAAGATGTGTTTTATTGCCAACAATCTGAAATTTTCCCACGATGTCTGGGCTGGGTTCAACCAATTTGTGGCTATATATAATTTCATTAATAGGCAAATATTCATAATTACAATCGTTTTTGATTTATTTAGATTCTCCGGGGGAATATGAAGAATCATAAACTCCCAAGAGAGTGTTGAATTTTGGTAACCCATTTTTTGTAACTGCAATTTTAATGAATTCCACAATTTATAAATGCACTTACAACTCCAGAACATGTGAAGCAAATCTGCTGTCTGATCAAAGCAATGTGGGCATATAGGTGAATTGTGAAGTAAAAAAAGTATAGAGTGCACCACGACCAGTAAAACTCTTCAAAATGTTCAATGGTGAAACCAAAAAAGTACGAACTCATTAAGATAACTCCACTTTATTGGAAGCAAAGACTGCAGGAACAGATGTAAGCGCTTTCGCGTTGACTTGCAACGCTTCATCAGACATGTCAGATGTAAGACATCTTTAAAATCCTATTGGCCTGAATCACTAAATAGTACATTTCGAAATCCGGTAATTCCAGCCCCCCCCTTATTTTTTGGAGTCATCAATTTTTCATATGAAATTCTCGTCTTCCTAGGTTCCCAAAGAAATCTTCCCAATCTTATATGAAGCTGTTTGAAGAATGTTTTGGTAATTCTGAGTTGTGCAGCTCTAAAAATATATAACATTCTAGGAAGAACATTCATTCTTATGATAGCTGCTCTTGCCATCATCGGTAACTTCAATCTACTCCATCTTTCAAGATCCAATGTTATTTGATCTGTAGTTGACTTTACATTGTTAATAAAAAAAATCTCTATTTTCAGTTGAGAAGACAATTCCCAGATATTTTATCTTTTCTTCCGTCAATACTTGTCATATTAATGGTAGCATTGAAAAAGGTGTGGGTGTCTTTAATGGGAATATTTTAGATTTTTTAAAATTTAGCTTGTAATTGGAAATTCTCTCAAAGATTTCTATTGCAGCTAATATTTTTTCAGTATCGGAAACAGGTGTGGTACAATATATGTTTAAATCATCTGCTTAGGCAGCCATCCTAACCTTTATTCCATACAGTACAGGAGAATTATAAAAAACATTTTGCTTAAGGTGTAAAAATAAAGGCTCCAAGTAAAGATTAAATAAGATGGGAGATAATGGGCAGCCTTGTCGGGTACCATTTATGATTTTTATCCTATTCGAGCATTCGTGATTTATAAATAAATTTGTGTATGCATTTCTATATAATATCCTTAACATTGAGATAAACTCCTGCGGTATATTAAAATAAGGTAATGTATCAAATAAATAATCCAAATTAACCCTATCAAATGCTTTCTGAGCATCAATAATTAGGGCATACAAATTCAGGTTTTATATTTCGCATAAGAGATTAAGGTATGGAGCGTTAAGGTATTATCCGTGGTCTGCCTCCCATCCATAAACCCCACCTGTTCCTCTGATATTATTGGGTTTATTACCTTTTTCAGCCTACTCGCCAGAATGGATGTCATGATTTTCATGTCCATATTCAAAAGTGATATAGGCCTGTAATTATCAGGATTTTTGGAATCACCTTTCTCTTTTAATATCAGAACTGTCCTTGAGGCATTAAAATGAGGATCATTAATTCTATTTAGAGTGATATAATTAAAAGTCTGTGACAATACACTGCTCAAAATCTCACTAAAAGATTTGTAGAATTCGAGGTCAAACCATCTGGGCCTGGGGCTTTGTGAGGCTTCAGTTTCTTGATTGTTTCGGACACCTCCTCAACTGTAATCAGTTTGATTAAATCTCTATGAAATTCCTTGTCAATATTAGGAAATGTGATTCTCTGTAAAAATATTTTCTGTCTTTATCTTGCAAGAGTGTCTGCTTCTCACCATAAATCTGATTAAAATTTTTTCAAAGGTCTTCATGATATCCGCCTTGTCAGTATATGTAGTATTGTTATAGTGTATTTCAGTAATTAATCGTGTTGATTTCATCTGGTTAATAATACGAGCTAATGCTTTCGAGGGGTTTGAATATGATTTGCATATTTAACTAAATTTCTTTGTTCATAAAGTGACAAATTTCTATTATGAAGTAAAAATAGTTCTTTTTGACATCTTAATAGCTCAGTTTCTGTCTGTTCATTATAGTTCCTCATTAAATCTTGGTCCAGTAATTGAATTTTAGTTTCTAAATCCAATTGAGTCTTCTTTTGTAATTTTTTATAATATGTAGCTTTTTGTATAAATAGTCCTCTTAGCTGCATTTTAGTTGTAGCCCATTCTATATCTATTGGGTGTCTATTTTGGGAAATATTATTTAATGACTGTTTAAGTATCTCCTTGACTTCCATTAATATATCTTCCTTGGTTAATAAATATGGGTTCAAGGACCAATTATATCCTCGAAGCCTCTTAGTATCCATATTACTACTGTTTAAGGTTAAAGTTATCTTTGAATGGTCTGAGAGTTGTCTGACTTGATTAGAAACACTAGGGTCAGCTGAGATCAACACCTCTGAAATTAAGAAAAAGTCAATTCTCGACCACATTTTATGGCAGGTTGAATAATAAGTAAAATTCTCTGCTTTCCCTTGTGAGTGTATGTGTTTAAAAGGGTCATAGAGTTTGAAATCCATTTTCAATTCTTTCAATGCTACCATTGCCTGGTTATTGAACGCTGAAGAAGCACCCAACTTGTCTAATTTAGGATCTTGATAAGAGTTCCAGTCACCTCCCAACATTATATAGCAATTATTGTATGACTGTAAAATGGAATAGATTGAAGCTATGAAATGATGCTGATTAACATTAGGGGCATATACACATATTAGTACTATAGGTTTATCATAACATTTGGATGTGAGAAGGACCAAACACCATCTACCCTCCTGATCCATTTTCACATCCCTAATATCTCCCTGAAAGTGATTCTTAACTAAAATTGCCACCCCTGCACTATTTGTTGTTCCTTCCGCCGTCACAATCTTCCTAACCCATTTCTTATCCTTCACTGACTCCTACTGATCATTAGTCATATGCGTTTCTTGTAATAAAATACAACATGCTGATGATTTGAGAAACAAATGAAAAAACAGCTTTTTTTTTCATGTTCTGGAGTCCTTTGACATTCCAAGATTCTATTATCCACATTTAACGTTCATTAGAAATATAACTCGATATCTAATCTCTTTGAGCAACCTTAGAATAACATAAGTTGGCATATCATCAATTGTATGGAAGCAAAACTGCCATCCTATCCCTACCCAGTGCCTACCCACTATTCCTCTGGACCAGGATGAACATAGGTTTTTACATTACTGGAAACCATCTGAGTAACTAATCTACTAATTCTATTATTTAACAATGAAACCCCATGCAAAAACCTACAACAACTACTTCTACGTCTACAAAGCCTAATTCTGACATTCCCTACTAAACACTACTTATAGGTAACTACAGCTCTGTACATATTTATGGATATACAAATAAACTAATTGTACCCTGAGATTCTAATGTACTTCAATTCACTTCAGCTTTATATTCAGCAATAGCAAATAACATTCTAATTTGTTGTTCTATACAGTATTAAATATTAGTTGACATAGAAAGCAGACAGTTATTTAACATTTCCCAACATCCTGTATCTACTGAATAAAATGATCTAACTACTTTAATCTGCTTTGTTCTTCCCCTACAACTTACCTACTAACATATTAATATTGAAAACCAATGCAGTTCAAAATAAAACTATAATGGCACTTTCATTTGTAATAACCATATGTGAATAAGAGAGGAACCAAGGGGTTAAAATAAAAAAAAGAGAAAAAAAAAGCATGAAGGGAGCACAGCAAAAGGAGAAGAAATAAGAAAAAATGCCTTAAATTACACATAAAAAAAAATAACTTATTTTATGTTCTTTTATTATTATATGCACATTGTTTAAATCTGATCAACTACTCTACAGGTAAATTTAACACAGATAGCTTAGAATTTTCCTTGTCAAGCCTGATTTGTTAAAATACCTGTTTTGCATCAAACAGAGAAAAATAATTTGTTCCTGACATGGCTGACAATACTACTCCAAATGTAGAAAGTGAATAGTGAGCTCTTCTAATTTTATTAAGCTTTTGTAGATCCTTTTTTAGATCCAGTTTTACATGATAATGTGAATTAGTAAGCAGATTACACACTAAAGACTTTTCTTTCTAACTCAATTTTTGAAATGTTTGAGCAGACGTTACACTCAATACCAGTCTTTAATCCAAACACCACATTTACATTATTAATTTTAAAAGTTTTCTAAGGTTTCTGAATTATTTATCTAACTTTTTTGTAATTTTACCTTATACACTATTTATTCCATGCATATTCTCCACACAAACAGTGTTCAGAATAACTAATTTTCATGACTTTGTTGTAATGTATGGGCTTTCTTTAACTGAAATATGTTCCTTTCATTTTACACATTTTGCAAAGTGATTTATTTTTATTCAGCTTCTACAGATTTCTTTACTCACAGGTTGTTTCTTTTTTCAATGCATCTAGCTACATCTCATGCAGTACTTACAAAATCAGACATTACTCATGCTTCTTGTACTTGGCTTTTGTGACTCATTTTCACTCTCTTGTTACCCATTTCAGTCTTTTATACACTCTACAAAAGTTCATATACTTTAAATTCTTCTTTGAAGTCTTTAAAATCATAATTTCATTTCTTCTGCCAACATCCATCACTTTATTTAAAGTCTGACTCTCTGTAATCTGCCCTTTGTACGACAATCTTCTAAAACTAGACATGATTATGTCTCAACAAACAGATCATAAAACCCACCACGTTCATAGTCTTTAGCTCAGTTCTTTAGTTCAGTAACCTAAGAATCAATTTATCAACCTAACCATGAGCCCCTGTGAAGAGTAATTGACACTTAAATGGTAATTTTTTTCTTAGCTCACAGCAACTCAATAACTTCTTTCTTATCATACTGACATTATTTCTCCTCAGAGATTAAATGCATTATATTTATTCAGAGCTATTTCCATGTCACATGCAGGAAAATTGCAGACTTTAGCTTTTTCAGACTTCTTGGATATTTCACTTGGAGTCAGGAATAAATAAAATTTCTGGGTCAAAATTTCCATTTGTAGGATACATTTCCCATGAGAGTGAGGTTTCTTGTTGGCCACAGGTGCATTATTTCTCAAATGAATGAAACTATTTATTTATGACTACTTCTGGAACTGCATACCATCTGGTACTCAGGATGGTCTAAGTAAAATGATGGGCATAAAGTCTATGTAGCCAGCTTCATCAGCATTTGCTTTTAGGTTATGTGGTAGTAATGGAGAACACAGGACTACATCAGTGCTTTTTGCATAGCATGGCAGCATACATTTACAGCTGCCTCTCTAAAAATATATTACCAAAGATAGGAGGAATAGTCTGAAATCTATCAACAAGGTCAAAGAATAGTTTTAAATTAAAACCAAAACCCATATATAATTCCACATGATATACTGTAGTCATTTGTTTATATACATATTTGAGGCATAATTATTTCTACTAGATGAATGATTCAGTAATTTTACTTGAAATTGTGCATTGCTTTGATAGTGTCACATTTAGTCATACCTCTCAACTGTTCATGATTTAGCCTCATATTTTTGCCCTGTCTGTCATAAAACTTTGGACTTTTTTGGGAAAAACATTGAAGACTTTAGTTAGTAAATAATACCGGCCAGAGTTTCAAACCTCTTATGAAATGGCTCACCTTTACATATTATTAGTGCATATCTGGAGATCTAAGCTGTGGGATTTGAGACACTGCAACTGTTATGTCTAAATACCTTGAAACAGACTGTTTTAATCATAAAGAGGAGCATGGATCTGTAATGCAACTCTTTTCTGACACTGGAGTTGTGGACACCTGATAATAACTTTGAAAATCAAAAGATATATGTACAAGTTTATGTGTGTGGCCTGGGTTCTAAGAAAATCATATGAAGTGGAAGAAAACATCAAATGGATATAATGGGACTGAATGTTATACTTGCCAAATGCATTTTTATTTAGTATCCTAACCATGTAATAGTTTTTAAAACTGGCTTTCAGTTTGGCAAGCATAACATTCAGTCCAGCTGTAACCACTGGGTCTTATCTTCCTCCTCTTCATACACTTTGTGATGATTGGGGAAGATGGGTGAAGGCTACCAGCCTAGCCAAATAGAATTTGATACATCATTCTATCATTTGTAAACATAAATGTTAAATACAGGCATGTTTCTTAAATGAAAGAAAACACTGTAAATGTGAACTTCAAGATTGTAGCACCATTACCATCTGCTCTAAGGAAAACTAAACCAAGCATTTCACATCTGTTCTTTTGAAGTTAAAATTATGTCTTGTATACCCTTTGATCTAGATAGTGGTGCCAAAGAGTCTAGCTGAACACATGCTTTCTATTATTCTAACTTAAGGAATAATTGCTAGAGTGTACATGTGAAATGTCTTTTATTGTTGTAGTTTCCTGAACAGGTGTTAGATTATTAAATAATGTAGCCTGTTGGCCTGGGAACTCCAGACTAAGTGTCAAAATGATGTACTGTGTATACTGGGAAAACCTAAGTGCCAAAATGATGTAATCTGGGAGGGCCCAGCAGAGATGTTTGTAAGTAATCTTAAAAACTATTGCTGAGAGAGAGAGACTGTAAGCATTTTGATATTGATATTCAATGTTCAGCACTGCCTTGCTCTATGAAAGTAAGTTACTTTAGAAGTACGTTTTCTTGTAGAAATAGTTAGGACTATAAAGATTAGGCTTAAGTGTTTCTCAATTATATCAGAACTTTCCTACTGTATTGTTTGAAGTTTCTGTGTGATCTCTGAACTCTTGGATAGCACTGTGGTGTAGTAGTATTGTCGTGTGTTTTTAGTATTTATTATTAAATATTTTTAAACCCTTTTCAACTGTGGCTGGTTTGTGCAGAGTTAAGTTAAGCTCTAGAGTACATTGCATATTTATAGAGTTTATTGTGCAAGGCCACTCTAATAAGCCTTAGACTGATTAGTCACACATACCAATTGGATAATAATATTGCATAGGAATAATTGGACACTCTTTTAAGGGCCTATGCATAGCCGATAAGTATTATCTGGTGGTGGCAGTAATTACTATCATATACTCTGGGTAAAAGGGCACAGCTGGAGAATCTGAGTCAGCCTTTCCCAGGAGTGTCTGTGAAGTTGTATAAATACTTATCGCAAAGTGTATGTGGCATGTCAGCTACCTGGGAAGGGACATGAAGCACTGATGGGACAGAGAGGGTACTGGAGGTTAGCTTTACAGCTAGGCTGAGATCTGGACCATATATCTGTGCCAGTGGGTAGTCTTATTGGGGACCTGGAGAGCAAGGGAGCAACCAGCCCCAGACTGACTGTGATATCTGTGTGTACTTAAGGGAAATTGTACTTTACTGTGTGTATTTGTTATCCTTTCCTCTTATATGAAACGGCCTCCCTGGTGTTGCTGGTAAGGATTGAGGCTCCTTGATTGCTGGGCCAGGGCATGGCCATCACATTGTGGTGGCAGTGGTTGGGATAAGATATCCTCACTTGTGGTTTGCAGTGGTGGGATCCACTTCACATACTAATTGGCTTGTATTGGTGTGGGTAGAATGAATCCTGTAGCTTATGTACAGTGGTCTCTGAAGGTGTTTTGCACTTTAGAACAGCCATGCAGTGAATACTCAGAGTTCAGATCACAATTGTTTTATTTCTTTTGTTAGCTTAGTTAGTCTGGGTGAGCAGGCAGCATGTCAGCAGAGGAGTATGGAAAGCTGACAAAGAGACAGCTGGTGGAGATGTGCCAGGCTAGGGGACTGGTACATGGAAACCTGACTAAGGCACACTTGATTGCAGCCTTTGTTACAGATGCATCAGAAAACAGTATCCAGGAGGACAATCAGACTGGCAGTGGAGATACAATACCCTTGGAGAATGGACAGCTCAACCTTTCTACAGTGGACTTAAAAATGCAGCTGGAGCTAAAGAGATTTGAGTTGGAGGTTAGGCATTTGGAGATAGAAGCCGAAGAAGAGAAGCGCCAGAGGAAGCATGAGAGGGAAATGCTGACTCTTCGCTAGAGTCATGGAGGTAATGGGGACGGGAGTAACTGGACCCCAGAAGCACAACAGGTCAGTACATTTCTTCCACAATTTAAAGAGGGAGATAATTTTGATAGTTTCATTCATATGTCTGAGAGGGTATGCAAACAGTATAGTGTTGACCAAAGGCTCTGGGTACGGTTGCTGACCCCCTTACTCCATGGGAAAGCTGAAACTTGTATATCACAAATGTCTGACTCTGTTTTGATTATACTGTTGTAAAAAATGTATTTTAGAATGTTTTAAGCTAACACCTGAAATGTATTGGAAAAAGTTTTGTGAGCGCTGATGCAAGGTAGATGAAAATGTATGAGAATATGTTGCTGAACTGAGCACGTATTTTCATAGCTGGGTGAGTGGATATCAGGTCACCACTTTTGAAGGGCTGGCAGACCTTTTGATGAGGGAGAAAGCCCTTAGCACTTTGCCTGAGCACATGAGGATCTGGTTAGCTGATAGACAATGTGCTACTTCGGATGAGTTGGGGAAGAAGGGAGACCTATACCTGGCAAGCAGGGCAGCCCTGCACAGGAAGGTGACCCCCAGTACTGCTCATGGGTCTAAAGGAACCCATGGTGGGCAGCACAGACTGCCACAACAGAATCTGCCAGTAGCAGGGGAAGCCATTAGTCCAGGTACACATCCAGGAGCTGGGGTTAAATGTTTTGAATGCAACCAGTAGGGCCATGTGGCATACAGGTGTCCACAGAGGCAAGGTGGGGAATCAAAGGTGAGGGAGCTAGTAAGTGGGAAAGACAAAATGCCAATATTAGGTTGTCTTGAGACAACAGGGGTATAGAACTACTATCCTGCAGATGTCCTGAGAGGGAAGGATTTGGCTGAGGCAGTACCATGTACTTATGCAGTTACACACAGTCAGGCTAGGAGACAAGCATGTGGGTCTAGTAGCCTGGGGGAGACCCAGACAGACTGCATACTTGCATCCAGGACTGGTGAGGTAGTTACTTCAGGGAGTGAGCTACACTGTAGCAGTGTGACTGAAGGTGAGCCACAGCTGCTTGTGGGTACTGATGTTCTCTTGGACAGGGTAATTGCAAAGGGAGAGATGAGTAGTAGTACCCAGGCTGACAGTGAGGCACCACTGTCAGAGGATGCCAGACGTCCTATAGAAGGGGAGCTGGGAAGGGTTACAAGAAGAAAGTTGAGACAGGCACAGTTCTCTGACTCTACATTGCAAGGCCTGAGGCAGGTAGCTAGGGAGGCACCTGATTCTCAAAGGGAGGGGGAATTTGTATACTGGGACAAAGGGTTACTATACAGAGAGTGGACCCCTGAGGGAGGGCTAGAAGTTGAGAGAGTACAGCAGTTGGTAGTGCCTAGAGCCTACCGTCTGGTGCTTCTAGCCATAGCCCATGACATTCCCTTTGCAGGTCATATGGGCATAAAATGTACAAAGCGGCATATTATGCAAAACTTCTATTGGCCTTGAATTACCAGAGATGTAACAGGGTACTGCAGGACCTGTGAGCAGTGCCAAAAGGTAGGCAAGGCAGGAGACAAGGTGAGAGCTCCTTTGATGCCTTTGCCTGTGATTGAGGAGCCATTTCAGAGGGTAGCTATGGATACTGTCGGTCCTCTGAGTACCTCAAGTTCCACAGGGAAAATGTATATCCTAGTGTTAGTGGATTATGCTACACGATACCCTGAGGCAGTGGCTTTGTCCTCCATTGAGGCAGTGAAGGTGGCAAATGCTTTGTTAGAGATTTTCAGCAGGGTAGGTTTGCCAAAAAAAATACTGACTGACCGAGGTGCCAATTTCATGTCAGACCTGCTGGCTTGTCATGGAAGTCCTGTGGGGTGAAGCACATGAAGACCCGCCCCCTACTATCCCCAGACTAATGGTCTTGTTGAGAGGTTAAACTCTGCAATCAAGTCCATGCTACGGGCATTTGCAGATCAGTTTAAGAGGGAGTGGGACAAATATTTACCCCATCTGTTGTTTGCTTACTGAGAGGTTCCCCAGGAATCCAAAGGTTTTTCACCCTTTGAGTTGCTGTATGGGCATAGGGTGAGGGGACCTCTAGATTTAATTCTAGATGAGTGGGAAGGTGAGTGTAAATCTCACAAGGAGTCTGTTGTGGCATATGTCCTAAAGCTCAGGACAAGGCTCAGGGAACTCATGGGCTTGGCCCAGGAGAACCTGGCAGCCCAACAACAGAAAAAGGTGTGGTATGACAGGAATGCTCGAGCTAGAGAGTATGCTGTGGGGCAGCAGGTAATGGTTCTCATTCTTGTCAGACACAACAAGCTGCAAGCAGCTTGGGTGGGACCCTACAAGGTGGTAAGAAAGGTAAGTGATGTTAACTACGTGGTGGAAGTGGTAGGCAAGATGACAGGGGCACAGATTGTACCATGTTAACATGATAAAACCTTACCATGATACTGAGGCCCTTGTGCTGAGCATTTGCAGTGGATTGCAGGAGGAGTCTGAGGGAGATCTGGGGATTGATCTCCTCAGTAAGGCTTGGGATGACTCCTTGTTGGAAGGGGTAGCAATGTCCCAGCAGCTATCTCCTACCCAGGTTCGAGAAATCCAAGCAGTGTTGCAGGAATATAGGGACATTTTCACTGGAAAACCAGGGTGCACCCACCTGGTGTAGCACCAGGTGGATACAGGATCCCAAAGGCCTATTAGGCAGGCACCTTATAGGGTGCTTGAGAGAGTCAGATAGACTCTGAGGGAAGAGATACAGGAGATGTTGGAACTAGGGGTGATTCAAGAGTCCAACAGTCCCTGGGCCCCCCCAATGGTGCTGGTGCCAAAGAAGGATGGCAGCACCAGGTTCTGTGTGGACTACAGGAAATTAAATAGTCACACAAAATCGGATGCTTACTGCATGCCTAGGACAGATGAGGTCCTAGAGCAGCTGGGTGGGGCTAAGTATCTTACCAAGGGTTACTGGCAGGTGCCCTTGACTCCTAGTGCTAGAGAGAAGTCAGCTTTTGTGACTCCTTTTGGCTTATATGAGTTCACAAAGATGCCTTTTGGGATGAAGAATACCCCAGCGACTTTCCAGAGGCTGGCGGATAATATCCTAGCAGGAGCAGGAGCGTGTGCTTGCTTACCTAGATGATATTGCCATCCAGAGCACCTTCAGTATGTCAGGGAGGTGCTGGGCAGACTACAGAGGGCAGGGATGATCATTAAGCTAAGCAAATAGGTGGTATGGCAGAGGTCTTCTACCTAGGACATAGAGTGGGGAGTGGTAAGATAAGGCCAGAACCTGAAAAAGTGAAAGCCTGTCAGGCTTAGCCTGCACCTGTTACCAAAAGCAGGTGAGGGTATTCTTAGAGACAGCAGGGTACTACAGAAAGTTTGTCCCCAGTTATAATACGATAGCTGCTCCCCTCACAGACCTGATAAGGAAGAACAGGCCAGATAAAGTAGTGTGGACCCCAGCATATGAGCAGGCATTTCAGAAGCTTAAAGAAGCTTTGGGAGGACCCCCTTGTTTTAGCCAGTCCAGATTACAGCAAAGAATTTGTTGTGCAAGTGGATGCTTCAAACTGTGGGGTGGGGGCTGTACTTAGCCACTTTTCTTCAGAGGGGGGAGAGCACCCAGTGGTTTATCTCAATCGTAGGCTCCAACCCAGGGAGGAATGCTATGCAGCTGTAGAAAAGGAATGTCTAGCCATAGTGTGGTCACTGCAGAAACTTCAACCTTATCTGTATGGAAGAAAATTCACTGTTATAACAGATCACAATCCTCTAACATGGTTAAACAAAGCCAGTCATCAAAATGCCAAGTTGCTAAGATGGAACCTGGGGTTGCAAGCATATGATATGTCAGTGCAGCACCGCAGTGGGATTAGCAATACCAATGTAGATGGGCTCTCAAGACAGGGAATGGAGTGAGGTACTCTCAGATAGACCTAACCCTCTCAAGTGGCGTTTATCAAGGGTGACTTGAAATACTAGCTGGAGTTCTCCAAGGGGGGAGATATGTGAAGATTGGGGAAGATGGCTGAAGGCTGCCAGCCTAGCCAAATATAATTGATACATAATTCTATCATTTGTAAATATAAATGTAAAATACAGGCTTGTTTCTTAAATGAAAGAAAACACTGTAAAATGCGAACTTCAAGATTGTAGCAACATTGCCATCTGCTGTAAGGAAAACTAAGCTAAGCATTTCCCATCTGTTCTTTTGAAGTTAAAATTATGTCTTGTATATCCTTTGATCTAGATAGTGGTGCCGAAGAGGCTGGCTGAACACATTCTTTTTATTGTTTTAACTTAACGAATAATTGCTAGAGTGTACATGTGAAATGTCTTTTATTGTTGTAGTTTCCTGAGCAGGTGTTAGATTGTTAAATAATGTAGCCTGTTGGCCTGGGAACTCCAGACTAAGTGTTGAAATGATGTAATGTGTATAGTGGGAAAACCTAAGTGTCAAAATGATGTAATCTAGGAGGGCCCAGCAGAGATGTTTGTAAGTAGTCTTAAAAACTATTACTGAGAGAGAGAGACTGTAAGCATTTTGATCTTGATATCCAACTCTCAGCACTACCTTGCTCTATGAAAGTAAGTTATTTTTGAAGTATGTTTTCTTGTAGAAATAGCTAGGACTATAAAGATTAGACTGAAGTGTTTTTCTGTTATATCAGAACTTTACTACTGTATTGTTTTATGTTTCTGTGTGATCTCTGAACTTTTGGACAGCACTGTGGTATAGTAGCATTGTCTTGTGTTTTTAGTATTTATTATTAAATATTTTTAAACCCTTTTCAACTGTGGCTAGTTTGTGTAGAGTTAAGTTAAGCTCTAGAGTACATTGCATATTTATAGAGTTTATTGTACAAGGCCACTCTAATAAGCCTTAGACTGATTAGTCACACTTACCAACTGGATAATAATATTGCACAGTAATAGTTGGACACCCTTTTAAGGGCCTTTGGGTAGCTGATAAATATTAGCTGGTGGTGGCAGTAATTACTACTGTATAGTCTGGGTAAAGGGGCACAGCTGGAGAATCTGTGTCAGCCTTTCCCAGGAGTGTCTGTGAAGTTATATAAATACTTATCTCAAAGTGTGTGTGGTGTGCCAGCTTCCTGGCCAGGGACACAAAGCACTGTTGGGACAGATAGGGTACTGGAGATTAGCTTGCCAGCTAGGCTGAGATCTGAACCCTATAGCTGTGCCAGTGGGGAGTCTTATTGGGAACCTGGGGAGCAAGGGAGCAACCAGCCCCAGACTGACTGTGATCTCTGTGTGCACTTAAGGGAAATTGTACTTTACTGTGTGTATTTGTTATCCTTTCCTCTTATATGAGGTGCCCTCCCTGGTGTTGGTGGTAAGGATTGAGGCTCCTTGATTGCTGGGCCAGGACACAGCCATCACACACTTCAATTGGCTGACAGCATCCTTCTATCAGCAGAAGATCTTGCCTCCTCATTGTACACTTCAATTGTTTGAAAGCATCCTTGTAGTAGCAGAAGACCTTGCTCTGTTTGGCTCAGCAGGGCAGGAAATGACAGCAGGATATAGCCAGAAATCATTGTATTTCTGTGTGTGCACTCTCCCACGCTGTTGCTAATTATCAAATAAAATAGTTTTCAGTGTGATCTATGTCTAGAATATATGAAGATATAGCATGTTGTTGGGCATTTTATTCTTTATCTTTTTTGCATTAGTGGGACACTCAAGTTTATCTTTAATGTTGGTCTCTTTTATTTTTATAGCAGAACATCAACTATTAAAGAGATTTAAAATATAATAAAACTATATTGCTTTACCTGCAATTTTACTGCAGTAGCAATGGAAAACACTGGACCTTACATAACCACATCACTGTCTATTTTGGATCTGTACCTATGCAAGGTCTAGTGTTGTCCATTAGTACCGACTATACGATATATACAGAATACCCGATTAAATGATGTACATTTAGGAATTCCAATGAAGGTTGAAGTTGCCAGACCCAATTATACAAATGCATTACAGCTCACATACATTAAAACTAGACTCTGTTACAACCTAATAAGAATGTACTAGCCATCATTAAGGTCTTTTCCATGTAAATTATGGCCGTTCATGGGAATGAAAGTACTAGATATTAATGGCTACTGATCTCAGCAGATATGAGGGTTTTCTTTCAAAAATATTAAACTCTGTAATCTTAGTACATATGCTTTAATCTTAACATTATGTATCTGAATTTATGCTGTTGAGATAAATGCTTCATGCTTATATTTGTTAAAATGTTACTCGCATAAAACTTATATCACTCACATGGAATTTTGTGCTTTTCCCCTTTCTCTTTGTTCCTCTCTGCTTTGAAAGTACAGTGGCTAAGGCCTTGTTTAATTAACCAGAAGATGACACCTCTACCCTGTGTCAGCTCAAGCATGACTGCAAATCTTTCTAATAAGCTTGGTAAAGAACAACCCATTATCTCTATTGTGTAATTTGATAAAGGTTACTAAATTCATCATGTTTGTTAGGTGACTAACAACCACTTTAATTTCCTACCCTTATTTTCTCTTAGCAATACATATATTTTCTTCTTAGCAACAAATATGATGGAGGTACAAAACAATAACTTCTGTGCTACCATGCGTTACAGCACTTGTCAATTAGTAAAAAAATGAACACAAGCTGAAAACTTTCTTATTGCAGTGACGGTATACTTGTTAGATATTACATACAGTCTGCTCAGCAGAAAAACAATGCATTTGGCTGAAAAGCAAGAAATGAGAACACCGCCTATAAGTCGGCAGAAACTGCATTATCCCACTGATTTTGCATTTATATACATGCATGTTGTCGGGTCTAGCTGATCAAAGCCCATTTACAGAGGAGAAAGGGAGAAAAGCTGCAGATATACAAGACATGATGACATGTTTGCAGTAGAAATATGATTTCTACTGGCTGAGAAATGAAAATATACTGTTATTAATAAATGGGATACTAGGACAATGAAATGCAGAAACATTTGAAGTATATACAAGAAATATTCAAAGAAATTCATGTATACAACTTTAACACTGTAAAGTCTGCACTTTCGACTGTGTAGCATTAGTAATGCATGATCTAGTCAAAAGAGGAGTATACAATATACATTCTAATCTGCAATCAGAAACAAGTTAGCTTTGTAAATTTAAAATGTAGTAAATATATTAATTATGAACTGGGGATTCTATTTGCAAACAGAAATTAGTTTTGTCAGCATTAAAACTCTGTATACTTTGAATCATAACTAGTTTTATATGGTTTCCATGGCTACTCAGCTGTGAAAGTTGTGCTCGCTAGACACTTACAAACAAGCGTCTCATGTATGATCTCATTTCATTTTCAAATGTCACAGACAATTAACAGGAAAAAAACTGTGAAAGAAACAAAGTCTTTGCCTCCCTCTATCTTTTCTGTCTTTTAAAACAGTACACTACTAAAGAAGCTTGGGTTCTATCCTCTGATGTAAGTATAGAAATAATATTAAGTAGGAGACGGTTTTTTTGTGCTGCCTCTGTTCCTGTGGTAGTCTTACTTGTTGATAAAAATGATAAGACTGCATAATACTGGAATGAACTAGAAACAACTGAAGAAACTGGAATGAGACTGAAATGAATGTCTCTCTGTTAATTACCCAGAACTGTGCTAAACAGGTGCCAGTCTCTCCTTTATGGGCCAAATCTTGTTGTACCTTTCAGAATAATGTCTGCACACACTGTAGTTTGCTTAAGAATGATTTATTATGTACAGTGAAGGCAGATGTCAACAATATCCGAATATTGTTTCCAATAACAGTGCCGATAAACTGAAACAGTCCTCTGCATTCCTATGCATATTCCTTTGATAAACTGAAACAGTCCTCAGCATTCCTATTCATATTCCTTTGATAAACTGAAACAGTCCCCTGCATTCCTATTCATATTCCTTTGATAAACTGAAACAGTCCTCTGCATTCCTATTCATATTCCTTTAATGAAGTGAAATCATCCTCTGCATTCATATTCTTCATATTTCTATCCTCTTGAATAGTATAATTAATATTCTGAAATGCTGGATGTTTGACCTGACTTCTAAACTCATACCTAAGTGTCTTGACTGCCTTCTGAGGACTGCACTGCCCTGACATTCTGCATATCAGTCCAAAATGAAGTAACTTAACTAACTGGGTCTGAAGTATTTCTTAATAATACCAAATCCCTGTATAGTTCTACACCCCCCTTAGCCATGGATCCCAAGCCTTGTAGCATACAAAAAAACAAAAGATGTGTTTGTACTCAACTGTACAGAACATTCTGTTCTTATCAATATTCTTGACTAAAGGTTATTTTCACTGACTGAAAGTGAATTTACTGAAACTCTATGCAAACTGTGAAGCCTGTTTTAATATGGGTGCATTTCTAGATTTCTAGACTTATACAAAGAGAACACAGTATTTTTTATACATTTAAATAATATCAGATCTAACACTTGTAATGAATCTAGAAAACTAATAGATAGTTAAGGACAAATGATGGAGAATTTGTTTATTAGACTGCCACCTGGAAGTTTTGGTTCTTAAACTTGGCATCTGTCAGGGCAGTAATGTGTGTGTGTGTGTGTGTGTGTGTGGAGGGGGGCAAGGTTCATAAGCCTTTACTACGTTAATAACCATGGAAAGCAATGAGAAGCTCACATTGTCCAGTACTGTGCAAGACTAAAATATTCTCCAGTAAGTAAGCTTTCTTCATATATCCCAGGTGAATGTTTGTGATCATCCATTCGGTCATCCAGAGTGGTTTCAGAGGTTGCCTGGGAAGAACTCTTCTTGACAGATAAGGGTAACCTATTCCAGAAGCAGAATATGTTGGGGTAGGAATCTGTCACACCATCTGTTGTTACTGTTGTGATAGATAAGGTTTAGATCTGTAGAACAGATACTTGCTTTACCACTAGTTCTGTTTAGGTTAAGGATTTGAAAGAGTGTTGTGCCATTCATAACATGAGAATCTAAGCAGATATCACTTCTCAGGAGTTAGTATTACACTGAGTAGAAGGACAGGGCTTAAAGTTTACCACAGTAACTGAGAACAGAGACCGGAGACCTTTTTGGTCTGTCAAGCTGGTTTAAGTGCTTAGTGAGGTATTCGCTGCAGAGTGCTTTATATTTATTGATGGGCCTAATAAAAGATGAGTAAAGTGGGACTGCAACTTCTATGGACCTTGAGCAGATACCACAAAGAACAAGCTGGTAGGATGAGTAAATTGGGACTGCAACTTCTTTGGACCTTGAGCAGATACCACAAAGAACAAGCTGGTTGGATGAGTAAAGTGGGACTGCAACTTCTTTGGACCTTGAGCAGATACCACAAAGAACAAGCTGATAGGATGAGTAAAGTGAGACTGCAACTTCTTTGGACCTTGAGCAGATACCACAAAGAACAAGCTGGTAGGATGAGTAAAGTGGGACTGCAACTTCCTTGGACCTTGAGCAGATACCACAAAAAACAAGCTGGTAGGATGAGTAAAGTGGGACTGCAACTTCTTTGGACTTTGAGCAGATACCACAAAGAACAAGCTGGGCAAAGCAGAAGGATTGTTTTAACCGCCAAAGAAATGTAGTGATAAAAAAGAGCCTATTACCAACATATGTATCCAAATCCCTTATGACTGTGTCAAATTTAAGAGGAATATTATCTGTAGGGCAAGCAGTAGTGATGCTAGATTTACCAAAGGAAACTATGCAACATTTCTTTGTATGGAGGATTAAAACAACAATTATTTGCTTGGTCCAGCCCTTAATGTAGAATTTGCATATCAGCAATGGATTTGACTGATTCCAGTTGCATTCATCATTAAACTTAGCTACCCATAGTCCCTTGATATCATGTTTTATGTTACACAAATATGTATCATAGAGAATGGGGTGGCTATGGACAAAGCCTGTGGGACACCAGTGGTTACATTTTTTTTCTGTTTAAATCACATATCAATAACCGTAACAGTAATGGTTCTATAAGATAAACCAGTTACCAATCCAA
Organism: Protopterus annectens; assembly: GCF_019279795.1. Taxonomy (NCBI): domain Eukaryota; kingdom Metazoa; phylum Chordata; order Ceratodontiformes; family Protopteridae; genus Protopterus; species Protopterus annectens. The sequence continues at coordinate 491,963,159 of NC_056738.1, forward strand.
TGAACTATGTATGGGTTAATATTGAAATAGGAAAGTTTGTCAATAATCCCAGAAGGTGAGATAGTGTCAAAGGCCTTGGCAAGCTCCAGATGAGCATTGTGGATTGTATTCCCTAATCAATAGCCTGAATAACTCTTTAGAACTTTGCCAGGCTGAGCAGGTATGATCTGCTTTTTTACAAAGCTGAACTGATATGTATCCAAGGATATACATTCCATAGCCTTTCAAATAATATTAGTGAGACTAATACGCTTGTAATAACAAAGTGAGAATAAGGACCACCTTTATGTAAAAGCACCTTGACTACCATTTTCCGAACCTCAGGAACATAACAAGTGCATAGATTCAGGTTGAAGAGTTGATGAAGAGGTTTGATAGGTGGGATGTTACACTTTTCAGCAGGAATCTAGGAATGTTGTCCTTATCCATAGAATAATGATTTTAATTTTGGAAAGTGTGAAAAAGACTTCTTATATAATGATCTCAGGATGGCGATGAGAGGGGAATGGAGGGGTAGAGGGGAGAATATGTAGAATGAAGTTGGAATAGAATTTGTCTAAAAGAAATGTAGCAATGTCCTTGTGGTCAGAGGAGGAGGTCCTACTGAAAATAAGTTTAGTACATATTTGTTGATTGCTGCTAAGTTTCCTATTATGGCTCAAGAAGGTTTTATGGTTATATTTCAAATTAATTTCAATTCTCAACTTCATAGTTGTCCTTATATTTCCTATTGGTAAGTCTGAGAGACATAATTACCAGTTTCAAATCCTTTTTATAATGGTGAAGTGCACATCTTTTAGTGATGGCCAGGATATTTTTTTTATTATTATTATTAATATAGACTTTGGTGATGCAGTAGTTCCACCTTATTGATTTAGTTTACAGTTTGCCATTATGCTTATGCCAGATTGGCAATGGAAGCCTCAATGCACCTATCCAAGAAGGGATAGACAGCAGCCTCAAGTTTCAAGGTTTGCTGGGTTAATATATAATTAGGTGATTATTAATACAATCAGAAAATATTAAATCATTGGTTTTGGTGTAATGTCTGAATGTAGAAAAGTTATTTTGGCGCCACAAAGCAGGTTTTCAGAATATAAAAGTGAGATTGCCAGATTTGACTAGATAAGTAGAAACAGCAGGGTGGTGCAGTTGGCAGAAATAGTTCTGACAATGATGCATAAAGATTAAAGTATTTAGTGTGTAGTAGTTGGACAACTGGATCAAGAGTTTTGGCATTTAGATAAAGTCCAAAAAGCTCAATGTATATTTGTTTTTGGTAGTAAATGTTTTCCTTTGCATGTGCAGATAGCTGACATCATCTATAAGCAAGGTATTTCATTTGACTGTTGACCTTTCTAACTGGTTAAGGTATTTTGCAAGGTCTGGAGCGGTCACAGATTGTCATGTATAATTGGCAATCATGCCATAATTTTATGTGCAGATAGCTGACATCACCTATAAGCAAGGTATTTCATTTGACTGTTAACCTTTCTAACTGGTTAAGGTATTTTGCAAGGTCTGGAGGTGTCACAGACTGTTATCTATAACTGACTATAATGTAATAATTTTATTGAGTGTAACTAGGACTTCAACCAGATCCATATTTGCATTTGGAAAAATCTAGTGTGAGACAATAGGGTTGCAAACAAATACAGATACTTCTCCACAGCTGCCGGTGGACCTAAACTCATGCTTGGCATTATTCCCTAGAGTGCAGGGAGTACTATCATTACAGTGGTCCCAGGTTTTTGTAATAACACAGATGCTAATGTCTTTGAGGCCAAAGAAGGCCTCAGGTTCTGTTTTTGGCATTCAACAGTGCTACATTGATATTATACAGTTTGGATTTTGTTTTGTTGAGATGTCCATCAGGTTAACCCTGCCTAAAAAGGTACTGTGTGGGTAGCAAAAGGTTTAGCCAGTATGTGAAAGCCAAGGGGTGATAGATATAGGACATCCCCCGCTAAGCAAATAGGCCTATTGACCATTTCATCTCATGCAGACACACACTGGTTCACTCAAAATTAAACCAATTTACTAGCTAATTCTTGAAGGCAATTAATTTATCCTTGGATTTAGGTGTCATTCTTGGTGATGGTAGAATACTGCATAATGCTAGGGCTTTTTCCTCTTTGAAGACATGAGTAGAAAACTTAACATTGCCTTTCTGCATCTTAACCAGGGAGGAACACCTCAGATCATTCACCCTAACATGGGAACTAGAAGGTAATAACTGTATCTGGGGCAATGCAAGGACTTAAGGATCCTAGTACTACTCCAGATTTTCTACCAGAGTGTCAAGTCACCCTATCCTTTGCTAACTTTGTAAGTTTTGTATATGTTTGTCTTACAATGGAGTCTCTAATAATTAAAACATATCTGGGATGTGCTGAAGACTTATGGGGCTAAAGGGTAAAGGTGTGTAGTACAGGTGAACCCCAGTAACAGCAAGTGAGGGTGCAGATATGAGGGTGGTGATACCAGGATGCCTACGAGGCTTAGGCAAGGAATGTATTTTAAGACAATGTTATTATTTCCTGTGTATACAGGGTTGTGCATGCATGCACGTGCACGTGTGTGTGTGTGTGTGTATGTGCGTGTGTGTGTGTGTGTGTGTGTGTGTGTGTGTGTGTGTGTGTGTATGTGTGTGTGTGTGCATCTGTCCAAGCATGTATCAGGAGGTATGCATGTGGATATGGTAAAAGCAAGGACAAGGACCTAATGAACTATAAGAATGTTTTATAGTCCAATTAGGATAGGCTTGAATGGTTTTTGGGTAATTAATTAATTAGTTAATTTGAGAGGGACAGAAAATTGTAAGAGTATTTAACAGTGTGAGTTGTGTTGTTGGTTGTTTTTTAATAAACTCTCAGTTTTTAACCTTCGTACAGAGTCGAGTTTTGACATATTCAACAGTGTTCTAGGTTTATCTTGTGCTGCACACCTTTTTGTACTTGTTTCTGTAGGCTTGAATTTTGTCAGGCATGGTGGAAAAAAGAATGTTACTTGCAAAAAAAACAGTTGTCTGAGAAGTTGTTGTTGGTCTTTCAGCTTTTTCCCGGTTAGTGGTCGCCACAGCGGAACTCCGGTCCGCTAATGATTGGCAGTAGATTTTTACAAACACCGAGGTGCCAGCTTGACGTTCAACCTTCAACGAAGGCAAGTCATTTATCAAAATCATGATCTTTGTGGGGAAGTTCACTTCTCTGTCAGACATGCATTTGCACACTTGTATACACACACACACACACACACACACACACACACACACACACACACACACACACACACACACACACACACACACACACACACACACACACAATAATTTTCTTTTTACAATTATTATTAATTTCTGTCCACCATGATGCACCTTTGGAAATTGCGAACATCCTCTATAGGAGTGACAAAATGTCTGTTAGTTGACTCACATATTAGTTAACCAGATTTTAAAAACTTGAAACTCTACCACGACAACAACCCTTTATGTATATGCATTGCTAAATGTGACTCTAGATGCAAAAAGGAAATAATAAAGAAAGAAAGAAAGAAAGAAAGAAAGAAAGAAAGAAAGAAAGAAAGAAAGAAAATCATGTAGTGTTTATTTTCTTGTTTATTTACCATTGCTGACCAGTAATGCCCCTTTGACCTGACTTGCCTATTTTCAGAGGAGATCCAAACAAAAAAGCTTCACAGTAAACCATCCAATAGTGTAGTGGTAATGAGTAAACAATACTGCAATGCCAAGGAGCTCCATTCTGTCAACAAGCAATTACAGCATGATATAATAATCATATGGGTAAATGCATGTACAAATGCATAGACTTGGAAAATTTCCTTTACCCCTGTCAAAAAGCTTTTGGTGATGCTGCAAATTATTAGGACAAGGTAATGTGTCACAGTTTGTATATGTGTGTGTTGTGCTGGATAGCATTTTTTGTCTATGGAGACGGAAGTTATCACACTTGTGGATAAAGTTTCACCATTAACTCTCGGCCCTGGCTCACAATGTTGCCTTTCCCTGATCATGTTTATTGTAAGGTAACTTGACTACAACATGGCAGATTGTGCAGTTACTACATCTGTACCTGCATGTGTTTCCTGTCCCCACTGTTGTGGAGCTGTGGTGTTAGTGTATTTCATTTAAGGAGTTATGCAGGCTTAGCCTCCACATGTTGTATGTAGAGACTCTTGCCCTCTTCAAAAAAATAGTATTTGTTTTGTGTGGTTAGTTGGCTCAGTGAGTAGATGCAAGAAAGAAATGTTTGACAATAGCTACTAATTGACAGAGAGGTAGAAAAGCTTAGAGTGGGGGTAGAATTCATAGATTTACTAATAACCTTAGGTTTATTACTATTGTGCCATAATGAAACTACGACTTTTATCTATATATTCATCAATGACTTTTTAAAATTATGAGATGGTTAACGCTGCTTAAGGGCAGCAGAATGTGTCTCTTTTTCTATAAATGTTACTAGATATTTTAAGGTTTATTTCCATTGTAGATGTATCATCTCTTCAATTGTTATGCTACTCAGTCTCAAAGAGAAAAGGGTCTTTCATGGCTCTGAAAATGTGCCATAGATCCCCCTCATGAGACTGTATGATACCAGATAGAGGGGACACATTTTGAAGTCTGTATAAATCAGGTTTCCAAGGTAATTTCTCATCTTA
>NC_056738.1:491972835-491995704 GCF_019279795.1 Protopterus annectens
GCTTTAACTAATAATAATCAGAACTAAATAAGAGTAAATAATATGTTTTATTTTTAACTCTATTAATATAAACAGTAAGTAACATTCCATTGTATATACTTCTTACAGCTTTCTCTTACATTTTTTATTTCTGCCTCACTCCTTTTATTTTCTACTCTCTTTTCTTTTCTTTATTAATATATAGAAATGCTTTTGATTGTGTGGGCACAGTGAATAATAGGATTTGTATGAAAATTGAGTTGGGAGAAGAATGTTGAGTTTTATTGCTTGTTGGTAATTTTGGGCTTAATTTCACTTACATAGAGGCTGTAATGATCTGTGGAATACATTGTGAAGGTTTTGTCATGTTTAGATGCATTTACACTGCTAAATGAATGTTTGTCACTAGTTTTTAATAAGTTTCCCGCCAAAATGTTAAGAGAGACAATCTGAGATGTGGGCTGTCTCATGCACAGTGTTCATGAGTTACTTCAGGAGCTTCAGCTCACATAATTCTCACAGAGAAACTGAAAGCAGTTAGTATAACCTTTGACATAGTTATCACACTGACACACCACAGATTCAGGAAAATACTCTATTCATAAAATATGTCAGTTATAATGTTTTGTTTCATAACCAGTCAAAATATCTGAAGATTTAATGGCAAGCTGTGATTCAATTTGTTTCTCTTTCTGAAAAGAAGTAAGAGGCTGTAATGGTCTGTGGAATACATTGTGAAGGTTTTGTCATGTTTACATGCATTTACACTACTAAATGAATGTTTGTCACTAGTTTTTAATAAGTTTCCCACCAAAATGTTAAGAGAGACAATCTGAGATGTGGGCTGTCTCATGCACAGTGTCCATGACTACTTCAAAAGCTTCAACTCACAGAATTCTCACAGAGAAACTGAAAGCAGTTAGTATAACCTTTGACATAGTTATCACACTGACACACCACAGATTCAGGAAAAATACTCTATTCATAAAATATACCAGTTATAATGAGTCTAAATGATGTAGTTTCTTGTAGTAATTAAATGTCTTATTTTAGAAGGCATAGAAAATGAAACATTTATTTAAATGTTTTTGAAAATCTACTTAACAACAGCATAATAATCTGTGTTAAAAATTTGTGTTCCAAACATATACTTTACTATAACTCATTTAATTCATCTGATTGACAAGCATAAATAATCTTATAACTCTATTCTGGAAGAAATGTCATGTGATATATTTTAAAGCAGTAGGTTAGCATGATTGTAAAATCTGGTTACTAAAATGTGTTTGCTGTGCATTATTTTGTATAAAGCAGACAGATTTATTCTAGGGACAGCAAGTAGGATAGTGTTCAACAAAGACACAACTCAGTGAGATCAGATATATATGTGTGTGTGTGTGTGTGTGTGTGTGTGTGTGTGTGTGTGTGTGTGTGTGTGTGTGTGTGTGTGTGTGTGTGTGTGTGTATGTATGTGTATGTGTGTGTGTGAGTGTGATGGCTTTTTTTTTTACATAATAATGCAAGTGTTTCTGAGAATCTGCATAACTATCCAATATGATTTATAATAATTTCTATGAATACAATATTTTACTCTATTGACAAAATGAATGTTTGCCACAAGTTTTAATAAGTTTCCCGCCAAAATGTTAAGGGAGACAATCTGGGATGTGGGCTGTCTCATGCACAGTGTCCATGAACTACTTCAAAAGCTTCAACTCACAGAATTCTCACAGAGAAACTGAAAGCAGTTAGTATAACCTCTGACCTAGTTATCATACTGACACACCACAGATTCAGGAAAATACTCTATTCATAAAATGTCAGTTATAATGAGTTTAAATGATGTAGTTTCTTGTAGTAAGTAAATGTCTTATTTTAGAAGGCATAGAAAATGAAACATTTATTTAAATGTTTTTGAAAATCTACTTAACAGCAGCATAATAATCTGTGTTAAAAACTTCTGTTCCAAACATATACTTTATTATAATTCATTTAATTCATCTGATTGACAAGCATAAACAATTTTATAATTCTATTCTGGAAGAAATGTCATGTGATATATTTTAAAGCAGTAGGTTAGCATGATTGTAAAATCTGGTTACTAAAATGTGTTTGCTGTGCATTATTTTCTATAAAGCAGACAGATTTATTCTAGGGACAGCAAGTAGGATAGTGCTCAACAAGGACATAACTCAGTGAGATCAGATATATATATATATATATATATATATATATATATATATATGTGTGTGTGTGTGTGTGTGTGTGTGTGTGTGTGTGTGTGTGTGTATGTGTGTGTGTGTCTGTGTGTATGTGTGTGATGGCTTTTTTTTTAATAATGCAAGTGTTTCTGAGAATTTGCATAACTATGCAATATGATTTATAATAATTTTTATGAATACAATATTTTACTCTATTGACAATAATGGGTTTAAGTAAATGCTCATATACAAACAATTCAAGATTTTTTTTTGGAAGCTGTTAATAGTATTCACATGACAGAAAATAGATGCATCTTAATATATGTAATGTCTGAATCATATTAGCCAAAGTTTTTGATTTAAATGAATGTTAGAACCTAATTTTCTCTCCTCTTGATTTTTAACATCAAGATTATTTGAATGCTATTTGAATACAAGTGTTATATATTACATAGATCTATATAGTAGTATGAACAGTTTAAAAAAAAAAAAAAAAAAGTTTATTTTAGTTTATATGATGCTGTTTTACCAAATGTGTAGTTTTGTCTTGATAGATAATTGAATTGAAAACTGTTAACCTCAGTTAAATATAACTAGTATTAAATTGATAAGGTGGTAGCTGAGGTACTGCTGCTTAGGGTAGGGGGTTAACTTGAGTAGTAAATACTACACTAAGTTGGAGTTTTCAACTCCAGGCTGGATGCAAGGTTTAATCCTTACATTATTTTCACTTGTTCATTGTTATATGTATATAGTTTTGACATCCACAATATATTTTGTATACTCATTGTCACTACAAACAAAATTGAATCCTATACAAAATCCCATAAGAGATTTAATAAATACAGCTATATTTAAAGGTACACCTAAAAGAGGAGATGTAACATTATTTATCTTGTTATTTGTTATTTCGATCATAAGATTCTTGAGTTTTAAAATGCCAAATGACATCTTTAAAAGGAATTTCTTTAAACATTAATGGATTGAATAATCCGTGTAAAAGGGCAAGCCTAATAAGATACATTAATTTACACAAGGCCAATCTAGTCTTCCTGCAAGAAACCCATCTCTTGAAAAAAGATATTGATAAACTAGCCACTAATAAGTATACAGTACTGGTTAGTTCAGAGCACACTCAGAAAAAGAGGAGTGGCTATTTTATGGAATAAAAGTATGCCCATTCCTAAAACCATTAAGTCTTTTCAGGATGACAAAGGAATGTTTTGTATGGTTACAATACAAATTAATGGGAAGACTTACACTTTAATTAATGTATATTGGATACCTGGAATTGGTATTAATACAGTGAAACATCATATTGATAAGATCATATCATTCTCTATAGGGGATATTATTTTAGCTGGTGATTCTAATTGTATACTACATGAAAGTGATACTACCACTATAAGGAAAAGAAGAATTACATCTAATGCAAAACATTTAAATGATTTTGCTAATTCTTATCATTTGACTGATATTAATAATCAGATAGATTTAAAATCATTGCCATACACCTTTTTTCTAACAGATACAAAACTTATTCAAAAATAGATAGGGTCTTTATTTCTAACCAGATGGTAACAGATTTAATTAATTCCAAAATCATTTCATGTCCTATATCTGATCATAACTCAATTGTTTTTGAATTCATGATAAAAAATACTCATAATGTTCAGATCAAAAGGATACCAGCATACTTAACTCAGCTAAAAGACTATAAAGAATATATACTTTCAGAAGTACAACATTTTCTAGACATAAATAATACTCCTGAAGTCTCCATTGTCTATGTTTGGGATGCCTTAAAATCATATCTATATGGACAAAGTATCAGATGGTATAATAATAAAAGGAAATCTTGGGATAAGGAATTGTTAGATATTCAAAGTAAATTAGACTCATAAACATAATAATAAAGAAAATATTATGAACAAGAAAGTTATTGAAGAAATAAACAAACTAAATGAGAAATACAAATAAATTTTAACTCATAAAGTTAAAATAACTTTAGAGAAATACAAGTTTTTGTCTTATTCAATAAGCCCCAAATACTTACATAGACTTAAAAATAAAACAAAAAGATTGAATAAACAAAACCATATCAAAGAAATATTTTCTCTAAGGAAAAAGAAGAATGTTTCTAATATACCAGAAATACTGGATGAATTTAGAAATCACTTTCACAAGATTAACCATAACAACATTAGCATGGAACCTAAAGATAAAATAAAGGAGTTTATAACCACAAACATGAATAAAAAGCTTAATAAACAACAGATTAAACTATTGGACAAGAGTATTTCATATACAGAAGTTATTACACAAATAAATAAGCTTAAATCAAACAAAGCACCGGGTAATGATGGTATTATACCAGAGATATATAAAATCCTTTCTAAAACTACATATTCATTAATACATAAGGTTTTTATTTTGGCCCAAACTGGGTTAATAACCCCCCCATCTTGGCAATATACATTTATTTCACCAATTTTAAAACCTAATAAAGATCCAACTAGATGTTCTTCATATCGACCCATCTCATTACTTAATGTTGATTATAAAATGTTTATGAGTATTTTTGCTGATAGATTGAAGACAATCATTCCCGGCATTATAGATATAGATCAGACGGGCTTCATTGTAAATAGAAATACTTTTGATAATATAAGAAGAACTTTAACATTAATTGATTTTGCAAATAGGAAAAAGAAAGATTTAACACTTATTAGTCTTGATATAGGTTCAGCATTTGATTCAGTAAGTTGGGACTATCTGTTTACCTTACTGAAATGCACAAACTTCTCTGATGCATTTGTAAATTTAATTGAGCATTTATACAAAGGAACGCTGGCTTATATTAAGGTAGGAACATATGTTTCACAAAAATACCCATTCTTAAAGGTACAAAGCAAGGATGTCCACTTTCTCCACTATTATTCACTTTAGTAATGGAGCCTTGGGCTAATTTGATTAGAAACAGTACTGACATAGAGGGTTTTGAAATAGACGAAAATACAACATCAAAAATTCAACTTTTGCAGATGATGTTCTAATTACATCAGCAGGATCTAATTCTTCTATGCAGTCTTTATTTGATAAAATGATGAATTTTAAAAGTATTTCTGGTTTAATATTCAATGAAGAAAAAACTAAAATACTACCTATATATACACGAAAAAATATTCTCATTAGTGATTTTACTAAATATGTACCCAATTCAGGTCAGATAACTTATTTAGGTATAATACTATCTAAAGATATTAAATCTATTATATATAATAACTATAATACCTGTTTTCTTAATATACAAAATCTTATTAATACCTGGAATAATATGTTTTTTACTATGGAGGAGAGACTTACAATTATTAAAATGATAATATTCCCCAAGATTTTATACTTAATACAATCAATAATACTTTCACCTACAAAAATAATTATCAAGAAACTGAATACATTAATGTTAAATTTCTTATGGGCACCTAATAGACCTAGGATTGCATTAAAGAAACATACTAATAGCTGGTCTGAAGGGGGTATTTTTTTTTCAGACTTTAATTTATATATTATCTCTTCTATTATAAAAGTTATTACTTTATTAATAGATCAGTCATATATCGCAAAATGGAAAGATTATTGGGAGCTAATTAGTATGCACTTCATGAAAATCTCCTTAACACATAAAAATATGATTGTAAATAACTCCATGTTGTGGTTGCTAAAGGAATTTTGTACTTCACCTATTACACCTAAACATATGGTTTGTTACCCATTAAATATTATTATTAGTTATCGTAACTTTATATTCATGCACCCTAAGTATAGGGAATGGAATTTTATTGTATTCCCTATAATGTATACTCAGGGTATGCTTATGTCATCTACTTCTGAAGGAGCTCATTTAGCTATAGATAATGATCTAAAGTACTGGTATCAGCTGATATCTGATAATAAAGTTAAAAATCTAGATTTCTTAAAACAAGAATTTGATCTAAGAGAAACTTGCTGGTTAGAGGTTCAGATCTTTAGACAACATCTCATTGATAGAATAGATCTAATGTCTATAACAGTTAAAGAATCTATTCCAAAACTGATTGATTACTTGATATTAAATTTACAGCATAAAGTTTCTGATAAAGGTAAACTTTCATATATACATAAAATTATCAGACAAGAAACTTTTACAGTGTAGATTCATACTGGAATTATTTCACCTCTATTAATGGGGACCCACCAACTCAACAAGATAAACAATATATATTGGAATCTGCTTATAGAACTACATCTTCCATTGTCTGGAGACTTTATACATGGAATTTTTACATAGATCTTTTATACACCTTTGATGATGAATAAAATAAATAATAAAGATAATCTATGTAAGAGATGTAATGTAGAAATTAATGCTGACTGGGCTCATATGTTTTATGACTGTATGAAGTTGAAAGAATACTGGAAGTCAATTAATGAATTTTTGCAGGCTCTTTTACAGATAATTTCATTATTTCTAAGTCTCTTATATTATTCAACACACCTGTACCTCAATGTGTTAAAAGATTAAGCTTCCCTTGTTATGGTCTATCCTAGCAGTGGCCAGGAAAATAATAACTAGAAATTGGATTTCAGATACACCTCCTTCGTTCAATGAATTTAAAAATGTTATGAATATAATGTGCCATATGGAAATAAGCACAATTAGAATGAGAACAACTAGAAAAACATCATATTATATTGTATGGGATAATTTACAAAATTTGTTAAAAAAATTCTAATTTCAATAGCACAGTATTTTAGTTTAATTAATTGATCTGATTGTAGTGGATGTCTTTGTAAATACTTTAGTTGTTTTGTTGAATATTATAATAATACCTATTTTTAATTACTTGTATAAAATTGTTATGATATTTCTCTTATATGTTAAAACAATAAACCTGTTTTGAAAAAAAAAAAGAAAATGAATTGTATTACCTAGCTAATTTTCAGTTGGTGTTTATATAAAAAGTTGTTATTTACAAGAGACAAACCAGTAAATAAGTTCCTTCTCATTTTGAAGTAAAGCAGGAGCTTTGATTGCAGGTCTAGGATTCATCGAGTTTGACAGCCCATTTAGGGCTTATTGAGTGTATAATGTGAGACCAAGTCAGGTTAAAGTTTTTTAATTGTTTGCAGAGTCTGAAGGGAAGGGCTATAAGACCTATAGTTGTGACTGTAAGAGGAAGAACTTGTAGAAGAAGAGACTGTACTGATGGACTTGTAGACTGTAAAATGTTATCAAAGGCATACTTCTCCACTTCACAAACACCAAAGGCCAAAATCTGAAGATAATTTTAAGTATTACTCTAATTCATTTAAAAGATTAATAGAACAGGAAAAATATATGTGTGTGAGTACTACATACATATATTCACACATATATATATATATATATATATATATATATATATATATATATATATATATATATGGTTCCCCTTCAGAAGGTCGACCATCTGAAATCTCGAAATGCATATGGCTGAAGCCATATGCTCGAATTTCATAGGTTCATAGGTAGGTACTAGGCTATCTGCCCTAGGGCATTTATAAGCCTAGCCAGAATGTGTTGGCTTTCGCCTCCCTTTTAGATTAGATTTCTGAGCCTCTGTCCAGCAGGGCCATAGAAGTGATCCCAGCTGTAAATTTATGATTTCCCATCCACTCATCAAGATTTCTCTTGAAGAGGGTAAGTGAGGGGCTCTGCCTAACATGGATTGAGATTCTATTCCAGAGCGAGGGAAGCCTCTGGGATATGAATCTATTCCTCCAGCATGTCCTATTTATTGTTGTGCTGAGGTTTAAATCCCTGGAGCATGTAGCTCTAAGGGATTTAGATTTCTTGAGGTGGAGCATGTCTATTAATTCCGGGTTAGACATGGCCTTGTACATCAGGCAGAGATCGCCTCTGAGTAGGTGGTAAGCAACTGAGTAAAGCTGGAGTTACTTTAGTTGAGCTGCATAGGGCATCTGTTTGAGGCCCACAGTCCTCTTGGTGAGGTACTTTTGGGGTCTCTCTAGCTGTTGCAGGTGTCAGGTAAGGTACATCCCAAATGGGGCATTGTACTCAGTTATGGGCCTGATGAACAATGAGTAGAGGGGCACAATGACCTCTCTTGATCTAGATGTGAACCCTTTCATGATTAGGTGGGCTATATAGAAGATTTTTCTAACCACTTTGGCAATGTGATTATCAAAGGAGAGATTACTGTCTACTTGGGTCCCCAGATCCCTAATTACATCTTCCGTACTTAGTGGATTACCACCTATGTGGTAGTTTGTGGGCACATTGTTTTTCCCAATGGAGATGACTATGCACCTTTTGGCATTTAGCTTGAGGCCATGGTTCTCACACCAGGTATCCGTCTCTGTAAGACCCTTCTGGAGGATGCTTGTGTCAGCTGGAGAGTCGATTATGGCTCCCAGTTTGTAATCATCTGCGAACTTGGTCAGCCACAGCTCTCCCATGCTTGCCTGTACCTCTGAGAAGTATATACGGAACAAGAGGGGTCCCAGGACTGAGCCCTGTGGGATGCCACTTGTAACCGGTTTGGAGTCAGACATGGCACTTGCAATTATGACCTTGTGGGTTCTATCCCTGAACCAGTTTGCAACCCATCTCATGACATAGGGGTTGCTATTCAAGCTGGTAAGCTTATTTATAATGCCAGAGTGGGGTATTGTGTTGAAGGCCTTTGCTAGGTCCAGGTAGGCTGTGTGGACTACCTTTCCCTCATCTATAGCCTTGGTAACTGTTTCAAAGAAGTCAACTAGGTTCAAGAGGCAAGATATGCCTTTAACAAAGCCAAATTGGGTAGGGTCCAGTGTCTGGAGGTTCCCGATGTCATTGTTTATGAGATCCATGATGATGCGCTCCATAGCTTTGCAGACTAGGCTAGTCAGGCTTATAGAGGGATAGTTCCCAGGATCCGTTGTAGTGCCACCTTTGTGGAGCAGGATAACTGTTGCTGTACACCATTCTTTAGGTACATATCCTGTAGTAAGGCTGAGTTTGAACAGTAACTTTATGTGAGGGTTCAGTTCTTTTTGGAGCTCATGTAAAACGCAGCCTGGGACACCATCCAGTCCCACTGATGCTGTGCTTTTTGCTTTGGAGAGGGCTGCTTTCACCTGTGTGTCTGTGATGTCTGGGAGACTACATTCTTCTGGGATAGACACTGGCCCTTTTGGGGGAGAAGGGGGGGTAAAGTTTGCACTGAACCTGTCCACCAGGATGTTGGCAATGTCAGTGGGTCCAGCATATTTTTTTGCCATTTTGCACCAGCTCAGAGCAGATCTGGGAGTTGCCACCTAGATTCTTGATGTAGCTAAAGAAGGCCTTGTGATTATCTTTAGAGTCTTTGGCAATTTTTCTTTCGAAGCTGGCTTTTGATGATTTATGAGGGATCGCAGTTTCTTGCTAATACTGATCAAGGATGCCTTCCCTTTTTGGGATTTTGCTCTGTCATGTAATAGTTTCCTCATTCTGTTGTATAGCTTATTTATGGCCGGGGTCCAACAGACTGGTCTCCTGTTTTAGGAGGAGTGAGTCTTGGTTTTACTTGGGATGGCTCGATCCATGCATTCCTGTAGGTGCTCATAGAATGCATTTGTAAAGGATTCTGTGGTTTGGGCAGCATTTTCCAATAGCCCGGGGGCTTTGAAGCTTCCCACCTCGGTCTTGAGAAGTGTGAAGTTTGCCTTTGAGAAATATTTCACAGTGGTTTCCTTGACTGGGGGTGGGGTCGGGATGTGGATGTCCAGTGTGATTAGTTTATGGTCTGATCTTACCAACGAGGGGTTTACCTTTGGTATGGAACATTTAACCCCATGTTGGTAATGACCAGGTCCAATATGTTGTCTCCTCTTGTGGGAGTGGTGACCAGTTGTTCCATGGTGTTTAAGTAACTCCAGGAACCATTGGGAAAAGGAGTTGGGACTTGAGTAGTTTTCCCAGTCAATATTTGGGTAGTTGAAATCACCCAATATCATGGTGTTTGGTGAGACCTTCATATTTTCCAATGTTCTCAGGAATGCCAAGTGGGGGTCCTGAGACAAGGTGGGTGATCTGTAGCAAGCTACAAACTGAAAAGCAGTTTTGCCCAGTGTTAGTTGCACATGGATGGTCTCTGATGCCTCGTGCAGTGCCACTAACCTGGAGGTGTGGGTATCCTTGATGAAAATGGATACTCCCCCGCCTTTTGTATTTCAGTCCGAGTTCTGGGGCCGAAAAGCATGGTATGAGTTATATCCTGGTAGTGCTGGGGTGCTCTCTGGAGCCTTGAACCAGGTTTCTGTTACTGCACAGATATCGATTTTCTCCATACTGAGGAGTGCCTCGAGTGCATGCATCTTGAGGTTTAGACTTCTGGTGTTGAGTAGCATTACCGTTAGTTTTTTGTTTCTTGTGTTGTCTATGGAGGTGGGTTTGTCTTTTGAGCCTTGCCTAAAAAGGCACTATGGGGGTGGCAAGAGCCTTAGCCAGTATTTGAAAGCCTAAGTGTGACAGGTGCAAGCCATCCCTAGCAAAGCAATGTGGCTTGTCGAGCATGTCATCCCAGTCTGACAGACACTGGATCCCCTTTGAATGACACCAATAGCTTAGCCAATTGTTAAAATTTATCATTTTGTCTTTATACTGTGGCATCATTCTTGGTGAGGGCAAGATGCTACTCAGGTTCAGGCTCATACCGGCCTGGGCTACATGATTAGAGAGCTCCTCTATGTCTCTTTTCATGTAGTGCAGGGAGTTACGTCTCAGGTCATTCACACCAACATGGACAATGATAGAGTCATATTTGTGCTTTCTTTGGAGTGACCTGAGTGCTTGTGTTATGTGGTGGATCCTGGCACCTGACAGGCAGCTTACAGTGACCTTTTCCTTGTTTAGTCTGGTGAGCTGGACATCACTGAGCCTGACAATAGAGTCTTCTATTACTAGTGCATTTGGTGTGTTATTTAGCCATAAGGGCTGCGACTGTGTGGCACACTGACTTTGTGAAGTATGTGATACGTGAATATTGTTGTGGGGTAGCAGTTGCTTGGATGTCTGCTTTGGAGATCTCTGCTGCTTTGGTAAATTTTTTTTAGAGCCTCTGAGTATGTTTTTGTGTGTTTATGTGTCTTGTTTGCTGATACGATCGATCTATGTGAGACTGGTTATGTGGTGCGAGTGGTTTCCTTCTCCTCCTGACTGACTGTGCCAGTCTTGGGTTGAGAGAGCTTGGCCTCCAGTTTGGCTGTATAGTTGCATCGCTCACATACATTTGAGTTTGTTGGAAGGAGGAGAGGGTTATCTGTGTACATAAGGCAATTGTAACATTGCCTCAAGATTCCCAGATTCACCAGCTGGACTGGAGAGTATACCTGAGACTGCTCTTTGGACATGCCTGAATAGTTTAAAGAACTGGTTTATTGATTGTCCAGAAGGGATGAATAGGGAGCCTTGTACTTCTAAATAGTATAAGGGGGTGTAGTGCTATAGTTTGTTAGTGCTTACTTGAAAAGTTTGAGTAAGTGCTGGGCTGTAAAAGGAAGGTTGAGTGCTTGCTTTGAGAGTTTGACTAGTTCTAAAGGAAAAATTGAAGAGCAGACTTTGTGGAGCCGGGAATAGTTTAAAACTGCTTAAACGGTGCTGTGTGCTGTTGGGCCACATTGCGCGATGCACAAAACAGAGCAAAACTGCTAAAATGCGGGTTTTAAGGCATGGAGCTTGAAAGAGATAGGAATTAGCCCAAAACGGCCAATAAGCTACTAGTTGCTGGGCTGAGACCAGTCCTCCACGGACAGATAGGCTGCTCAAAGCTCCCCACTCTCACTGGTGAACAGAGAAGCTACCTCCTATCCAAGTAAGGATATGAATTCAGCAAAACCTGAAATCTGGACTACTCTAGTTTAGAAAAGGCAAGGAACAAGGACTGTTTATTTATTTTTTTGCAGAACAACAGTAACTTACACAAAAAACACTGTAAATGCTTTAAACATGCTAGCACACTTAAGTGTGTACCTACAACAGTTAACACAAAAACGACTTTAAATGACTTCTGAAGTGCAAAAACAGTAAAAAATACAAAAAACAATGCTTTTTACATCATAGATAAGCTAGAAACTCACTTTTTGATGAGAAAATGCAGTTGCAGGTAGAAAGGCAGAGAAAAATTACTTAATCTGTTGAAAGTCTCTCTTTTGTCTCTCTGCTGCTTGTAGCACTCTGCAGGACACCACGAGGAGCTGTGCTGAATTATATACAAGTGCAAAACCTTGCAAATGCAGGTTTTAAGGCAAGGAGCTTGAAAGAGACAGGAATTAGCCCAAAATGGCCAATAAGCTACTAGTGGCTGGGCTGAGACCACTCCTCCAGGGACAGATAGGCTGCTCAAAGCTCTCCACTCTCACTGGTGAACAGATAAGCTTCCTCCTATCCAACTAAGGATATGGGCAACACAGGAACTTATACCACAGCCCAGAATTCAGCAAAACCTGAAATCTGCACTGCTGTAGTTTAGAAAAGGTGGGAAAGAATGATTTTTTTTTTGCAGAACAACAGTAACTTACACAAGAAACACTGTAAATGTTTTAAACAAGCTAACGCACTTGAGTGTGTAGCCTACAGCAGTTAAACAGCACAAAACGACTTTAAATGACTTTTGAAGTGCAAAAACAGTAAAGAATACAAAAAAATGCTTTTTAAATCTTAGATAAGCTAGAAACTCGCTTTTCAGTGAGAAAATGCAGTCGTAGGTAAAAAGGCAAAGAAAAAATACTTAATCTGTTGAAAGTCTCTCTTTTGTCTCTCTGCTGCTTGTAGCACTATGAAGGACACCACGAGGAGCTGTGCTAAGTTAGATACAAGAGCAAAACCGCACAAATGCAGGTTTTAAGGCAGGGAGCTTGAAAGAGATAGGAATTAGCCCAAAAAACGGCCAATAAGCTACTAGTTGCTGGGCTGACACCACTCCTCCAGGGACAGATAGGCTGCCAAAAGCTCCCCACTCTCACTGGTGAACAGAGAAGCTTCCTCATACGCAAGTAAGGATATGGGCAACACAGGAACTTATACCACAGCCCAGAATTCAGCAAAACCTGAAATCTGGACTACACTAGTTTAGAAAAGGTGGGAAACGGATTTTTTTTTTTTTGCAGAACAACAGTAACTTACACAAGAACCATAGTAAATGCTTTAAACAGGCTAGCGCACTTGAGTGTGTAGCCTACAGCAGCTAAACAACACAAAAATGACTTTAAATGACTTTTGAAGTGCAAAAACAGTAAAAAATACAAAAAACAATGCTTTTTAAATCTTAGATATGCTAGAGACTCGCTTTTCGGTGAGAAAATGCAGTTGCAGGTAGAAAGTCAGAGAAAAAATACTTAATCTGCTGAAAGTCTATCTTTTGTCTTTCTGCTGCTTGTAGCACTCTGCAGGACACCACAAAGAGCTGTGCTGAGTTAGATACAAGTGCAAAACCACGCAAATGTGGGTTTTAAGGCAGGGAGTTTGAAAGAGATAGGAATTAGCCCAAAACGGCCAATAAGCTACTAGTTGCTGGGCTGAGACCACTCCTCGAGGGACAGATAGGCTGCTCAAAGCTCCCCACGCTCACTGGTGAACAGAGAAGCTTCCTCCTATCTAAGTATTGATATGGGCAAAACAGGTACTTATACCACAGCCCAGAATCCAGCAAAACCTGAAATCTGGACTACTCTAGTTTAGAAAAGGCAGGAAACAAGGATATTTTATTTTTTTTTGCAGAACAGCAGTAACTTACACAAGAAACACTGTAAATGCTTTAAACAGGCTAGCGCACTGGAGTGTGTGACCTACCACAGTTAAACAACACAAAAATGACTTTAAATGACTTTTGAAGTGCAAAAACAATAAAAAATTACAAAAACAATGCTTTTTAAATCTTAGATAAGCTACAAACTTCACTTTCGGTGAGAAAATGCAGTCGCAGGTAGAAAGGCAGAGAAAAAATACTTAATTTGTAGAAAGTCTCTCTTTTGTCTCTCTGCTGCTTGTAGCACTCTGCAGGACACCACGAGGAGCTGGGCTGAGTTAGATAGAAGCGCAAAACCACACAAATGCGGGTTTTAAGGTAGGGAGCTTGAAAGAGATAGGAATTAGCCCAAAACGGCCAATAAGCTACTAGTTGCTGGGCTGAGACCACTCCTCCAGGGACAGATAGGATGCTCAAAGCTCCCCACTCTCACTGGTGAACAGAGAAGCTTCCTCTTATCCAAGTAAGGATATGGGCAACACAGTAACTTATACCTCATCCCAGAATTCAGCAAAACCTGAAATATGGACTATAGTTTAGAAGAGGTAGGAAACAAGGATTTTTTTTTTTTTGCAGAACAACATTAACTTACACAAGAAACACTGTAAATGCTTTAAACAGGCTAGCACACTTGCGTGTGTAGCCTACAACAGTTAAACAACACATAAATGACTTTAAATGACTTTTGAAGTGGAAAAACAGTAAAAAATACTAAAACAATGCTTTTTCAATCTTAGATAAGCTAGAAACTCGCTTTTTGGCGAGAAAATGCAGTCGCAGGTAGAAAGGCAGAAAAAATACATAATCCATTGAAAGTTTCTTTTTTGTCTCTCTCCTGCATGTAGCACTCCGCAGGACACCACGCGGAGATGTGTTGAGTTAGATACAAGTGCAAAACTGTGCAAATGTGGGTTTTAAGGCAGGGAGCTTGAAAGAGATCAGAATTAGCCCAAAACGGCCAATAAGCTACTAGTTGCTGGGCTGAGACCACTCCTTCAGGGACAGATAGGCTGCTCAAAACTCCCCACTCTCACTGGTGAAGAGAGAAGCTTCCTCCTATCCAAGTAAAGATATGGACAACACAGGAACTTATACCACAGCCCAGAATTCAGCAAAACCTGAAATCTGGACTACTCTAGTTTAGAAAAGGCGGGAAACAAGGGTTATTTATTTTTTTTTTGCAGAAAAACAGTAACTTACACAAGAAACACTGTAAATGCTTTAAACATGCTAGCACACTTAAGTGTGTACCTACAACAGTTAAACAACACAAAAACGACTTTAAATGACTTCTGAAGTGCAAAAACAGTAAAAAATACAAAAAACAATGCTTTTTAAATCATAGATAAGCTAGTAACTCACTTTTTGACGAGAAAATGCAGTCGCAGGTAGAAAGGCAGAGAAAATTTACTTAATCTGTTGAAAGTCTCTCTTTTGTCTCTCTGCTGCTTGTAGCTCTCTGCAGGACACCATGAGGAGCTGTGCTGAATTATATACAAGTGCAAAACCTCGGAAATGCGGGTTTTAAGGCAGGGAGCTTGAAAGAGATAGGAATTAGCCCAAAATGGCCAATAAGCTACTAGTGGCTGGGCTGAGACCACTCCTCCAGGGACAGATAGGCTGCTCAAAGCTCTCCACTCTCACTGGTGAACAGATAAGCTTCCTCCTATCCAACTAAGGATATGGGCAACACAGGAACTTATACTACAGCCCAGAATTCAGCAAAACCTGAAATCTGGACTACTGTAGTTTAGAAAAGGTGGGAAAGAAGGATTTTTTTTTTTTTGCAGAACAACAGTAACTTACACAAGAAACACAGTAAATGTTTTAAACAAGCTAACACACTTGAGTGTGTAGCCTACAGCAGTTAAACAGCACAGAAATGACTTTAAATGACTTTTGAAGTGCAAAAACAGTAAAGAATACAAAAACAATGCTTTTTAAATCTTAGATATGCTAGAAACTCACTTTTCAGTGAGAAAATGCAGTCGTAGGTAAAAAGGCAAAGACAAAATACTTAATCTGTTGAAAGTCTCTCTTTTGTCTCTCTGCTGCTTGTAGCACTATGGAGGACACCACGAGGAGCTGTGCTAAGTTAGATGCAAGCACAAAACTGCACAAATGCAGGTTTTAAGGCAGAGAGCTTGAAAGAGATAGGAATTAGCCCAAAACGGCCAATAAGCTACTAGTTGCTGGGCCGAGACCACTCCTCCAGGGACAGATAGGCTGCCCAAAGCTCCCCACTCTCACTGGTGAACAGAGAAGCTTCCTCCTACCCAAGTAAGGATATGGGCAATACAGGAACTTATACCACAGCCCAGAATTCAGCAAAACCTGAAATCTGGACTACACTAGTTTAGAAAAGGTGGGAAATGGATTTTTTGCAGAACAACAGTAACTTACACAAGAAATATAGTAAATGCTTTAAAAAGGCTAGAGCGCTTGGGTATGTAGCCTACAGCAGTTAAACAACACAAAAATTACTTTAAATGACTTTTGAAGTGCAAAAACAGTAAAAAATACAAAAAACAATGCTTTTTAAATCTTAGATATGCTAGAGACTAGCTTTTCGGTGAGAAAATGCAGTCACAGGTAGAAAGTCAGAGAAAAAATACTTAATCTGCTGAAAGTCTATCTTTTGTCTCTCTGCTGCTTGTAGCACTCTGCAGGACACCACGAAGAGCTGTGCTGAGTTAGATACAAGTGCAAAACCACGCAAATGTGGGTTTTAAGGCAGGGAGTTTGAAAGAGATAGGAATTAGCCCAAAACAGCCAATACGCTACTAGTTTTTGGGCTGAGACCACTCCTCGAGAGACAGATAGGCTGCTCAAAGCTCCCCATGCTCACTGGTGAACAGAGAAGCTTCCTCCTATCTAAGTATTGATATCGGCAAAGCAGGTACTTATACCACAGCCCAGAATTCAGCAAAACCTGAAATCTGGACTACTCTAGTTTAGAAAAGGCAGGAAACAAGGATTTTGTTGTTTTTTTTTTTTTTTTTTTTTTGCAGAACAATAGTTACTTACACAAGAAACACTGCAAATGCTTTAAACTGGCTAGCGCACTGGGGTGTGTGACCTACCACAGTTAAACAACACAAAAATGTCTTTAAATGACTTTTGAAGTGCAAAAACAATAAAAAATTACAAAACAATGCTTTTTAAATCTTAGATAAGCTACAAACTTTGTTTTCGGTGAGAAAATGCAGTTGCAGGTAGAAAGGCAGAGAAAAAATACTTAATTTGTAGAAAGTCTCTCTTTTTTCTCTCTGCTGCTTGTAGCAATCTGCAGGACAACACGAGGAGCTGGGCTGAGTTAGATAAAAGCGCAAAACCACACAAATGCGGGTTTTACAGCAGAGAGCTTCAAAGAGATAGGAATTCCCCAAAATGGCCAATAAGCTACTAGTTGCTGGGCTGAGACCACTCCTCCAGGGACAGATAGGCTGCTCAAAGATCCCCACTCTCACTGGTGAACAAAGAAGCTTCCTCCTATCCAAGTAAGGATATGGGCAACACAGGAACTTATACCACAGCCCAGAATTCAGCAAAACCTGAAATCTGGACTACACTAGTTTAGAAAAGGCGGGAAAGAAGGATTTTTTTTTTTTTTTGAAAAACAGCAGTAACTTACACAAGAAACACTGTAAATGCTTTAAACAGGCTAGCACACTTGTGTGTAGCCTACAACAGTTAAACAACACAAAAACAACTTTAAATGACTTTTGAAGTGCAAAAAATTTAAAAAATACAAAAACAATGCTTTTAAAATCTTAGATAAGCTAGAAACTCGCTTTTCGGCAAGAAAATGCAGTTGCAGGTTGAAAGGTAGAGAAAGAAAATACTTAATCTGTTGAAAGTCTCTCTTTTGTCTGTCTGCTGCTTGCAGCACTCTGCAGGACACCACGGGGAGCTGTGCTGAGTAAGATAGAAGTGCAAAACTGCACAAATGCGGGTTTTAAGGCAGGGAGCTTGAAAGAGATAGGAATTAGCCCAAAACGGCCAATAAGCTACTAGTTGCTGGGCTGAGACCACTCCTCCAGGGACAGATAGGCTGCTCAAAGCTCCCCACTCTCACTGGTGAACAGAGAAGCTTCCTCTTATCCAAGTAAGGATATGGGCAACACAGTAACTTATACCTCATCCCAGAATTCAGCAAAACCTGAAATATGGACTATAGTTTCGAAGAGGTAGGAAACAAGGATTTTTTTTTTTTTGCAGAACAACATTAACTTACACAAGAAACACTGTAAATGCTTTAAACAGGCTAGCGCACTTGAGTGTATAGCCTACAACAGTTAAACAACACAAAAATTACTTTAAATGACTTTTGAATTGCAAAAACAGGAAAAAATACAAAAAACAATGCTTTTTAAATCTTAGATAAGCTAGAAACTCGCTTTTTGGTCAGAAAATGCAGTCACAGGAAGAAAGTTAGAGAAAATACCTAATGTGTTGAAAGTCTCTTTTTTGTCTCTCTGCTGCTTGTACACTCTGCAGGGCACCATGAGGAGCTGTGCTGAGTTAAATACACATGAAAAACTGTGCAAATGTGGGTTTTAAAGCAGGGAGCTTGAAAGAGCAAGGAATTAGTACAAAACGGCCAATAAGCTACTAGTTGCTGGGCTGAGACCACTCCTCCAGGGACATATAGGCTGCTCAAAGCTCCCCACTCTCACTGGTGAACAGAGAAGCTTCCTCCTATCTAAGTAAGGATATGGGCAAAGCAGGTAATTATACCACAGCCCAGAATTCAGTAAAACCTGAAATCTGGACTACTCTAGTTTTGAAAAGGCAGGAAAGAAGGATTTTTTTTTTTTTTTTTTTTTTTTGCAGAACAACAGTAACTTACACAAGAAACACTGTAAATGTTTTAAAAAGGCTAGCACTCTTGAGTGTGTAGCCTACAACAGTTAAACAACATAAAAATGACATTAATGACTTTTGAAGTGCAAAAACAGTAAAAAATAGAAAAAACAATGCTTTTAAAATCTTAGATAAGCCAGAACCTCGCTTTTCGCAGAGAAAATGCAGTCGCAGTTTGAAAGGCAGAGAAAAAATACTTAACCTGTTAAAAGTCTCTCTTTTGTCTCTCTGCTGCTTGTAGCACTCTGCAGGACACCACGAGGAGCTGTGCTGAGTAAGATACAAGTGCAAAACTGCACAAATGCGGGTTTTAAGGCAGGAAGCTTGAAAGAGATAGAAAATAGCCCCAAACGGCCAATAAGCCACTAGTTGCTGGGCTGAGACCACTCCACCAGGGACCGATAGGTTGCTCAAAGCTCCCCACTCTCACTGGTGAACAGAGAAGCTTTCTCCTATCCAACTAAGGATATGGGCAACACAGGAACTTATACCACAGCCCAGAATTCAGCAAAACCTGAAATCTGCACTACTCTAGTTTAGGAAAGGTGGGAAACAAGGATATATATATATATATATATATATATATATATATATATATATATATATATTTTTTTTTTTTGCAGAACAACAGTAACTTACACAAGAAACACTGTAAATGCTTTAAACAGGCTAGCGCACTTGAGTGTGTAGCCTACAAAAGTTAAACAAAACAAAAATGACTTTTGAATTGAAAAAAACAGTAAAATAATACAAAAAAAACAATGCTTTTTAAATCTTAGATAAGCTAGAAACTCGCATTTCGGTGACAAAATGCAGTCGTAGGTAGAAAGTCAGAGAAAAATACTTAATCTGTTGAAAGTCTCTCTTTTGTCTCTCTGCTGCTTGTTGTACTCTGCAGGACACCACGAGGAGCTGTGCTGAGTTAAATACAAGTGAAAAACTGTCAAATGTGGGTTTTAAGGCAGGGAGCTTGAAAGAGATAGGAATTGGTACAAAATGGCCAATAAGCTACTAGTTGCTGGGCTGAGACCACTCCTCCAGGGACAGATAGGCTGCTCAAAGCTCCCCACTCTCACTGGTGAACAGAAAAGCTTCCTCCTATTTAAGGAAGGATATGGGCAAAACAGGTACTTATACCAAAGCCCAGAATTCAGCAAAACCTGAAATCTGGACTACTCCAGTTTAGAAAAGGCAGGAAACAAGGATTTTTTTTTTGCAGAACAGTAACTTACACAAGAAACACTGTAAATGCTTTAAAAATGCTAGCACACTGGAATCTGTAGCCTACAACAGTTAAACAACACAAAAACAACTTTAAATGACTTTTGAAGTGCAAAAACAGTAAAAAAATACAAAAGCAACGCTTTTTAAATCTTGGAAAGCTACAAACTCGCTTTTCAGTGAGAAAATGCAGTCGCAGGTAGAAAGGCAGAGAAAAAATACTTAATGTGTTGAAAGTCTCTCTTTTGTCTCTCTGCTGCTTGTAGCACTCTACAGGACACCTCGAGGATCTGTGCTGAGTTAGATATAAGCACAAAACCACACAAATGCGGGTTTTAAGGCAGGGAGCTTGAAGAGATAGGAATTTCCCCAAAATGGCCAATAAGCTACTAGTTGCTGGGCAGAGACCACTCCTCCAGGGACAGATAGGCTGCTCAAAGCTCCCCACTCTCACTGGTGAACAGAGAAGCTTCTTCCTATCCAAGTAAGGATATAGGCAACACAGGAACTTATACCACATCCCCGAATCCAGCAAAACCTGAAATCTGGACTACTCTAGTTTCGAAAAGGCTGGAAACAAGGATATTTTTTTTTTTTTTGCAGAGCAACAGTAACTTACACAAGAAACACTCTAAATGCTTTAAACAGGCTAGTGCACTTGAGTGTGCAGCCTACAACAGTTAAACAACACAAAAACAACTTTAAATTACTTTAGAAGTGCAAAAACAGTAAAAAATACAAAAAAAACCCAATGATTTTTAAATCTTAGATAAGGCAGGACACCATGAGGAGCTGTGCTGAGTAAGATACAAGCGCAAAACAGTGCAAATGTGGAGAGCTTGAAAGAGATAGGAATTAGCCCAAAACTGCCAATAAGCTACTAGTTGCTGGGCTGAGACCACTCCTCCAAAGACAGATAGGCTGCTCAAAGCTCCCCACTCTCACTGGTGAACAGAGAAGCTTCCTCCTATCCAAGTAAGGATATGGGCAACGCAGTAACTTATACCACAGCCCAGAATTCAGCAAAACCTGAAATCTGGACTACTCTAGTTTAGAAAAGGCAGGAAACAAGGATTTTTCTTTTTGGGCAGAACAACAGTAACTTACACAAGAAACACGGTAAATGCTTTAAACAGGCTAGCACACTTGAGTGTGTAGCCTACAACAGTTAAATAACACAAAACTGACCTTAAACAACTTTTGAAGTGCAAAAACAGCAAAAAATACAAAAAAACAATGCTTTCAAAATCTTAGATAAGCTAGAAACTCGCTTTTCGGTAAGAAAATGCTGCCGCATGTAGAAAGGCAGAGAAAAATACTTAATCTGTTGAACGTCTCTCTTTTGTCTCTCTGCTACTTGTAGCACTCTGCAGGACACCACGAGGAGCTGTGCTGAGTTAGATATAACCACAAAACAGTGCAAATGTGGGTTTTAAGGCAGGGAGCTTGAAAGAGATAGGAATTAGCCCAAAATGGCAATAAGCTACTAGTTGCTGGGATGAGACCATTCCAGACCACTCCACCAGGGACAGATAGGCATCTCAAAGCTCCCCACTCTAACTGGTGAACGGAGAAGCTTCCTCCTATCCAAGTAAGGATATGGGCAACACAGGAACTTATACAGCCCAGAATTCAGCAAAACCTGAAATCTGGACTACTCTAGTTTAGAAAATGCGGGAAACAAGAATATTTTTTTCTGGGTTTTGTTTTTTTGCAGGAAAACAGTAACTTAATCAAGAAACACTGTAAGTGCTTTAAACAGGCTAGCGCACTTGAGTGTGTAGCATACAACAGTTAAACAACACAAAAATGACTTTAAATGACTTTTCAAGTGCAAAACAGTAAAAAATACAAAAAACAATGCTTTTTAAATCTTAGATAAGCCAGAAACTCTCTTTTCTGTTAGAAAATACAGTCACAGGTTGAAAGGCAGAAAAAAAAAAACTTAATCTGTTGACAGTCTCACTTTTGTCTCTCTGCTACTTTTAGCACTCTGCAGGACACCACGAGGAGCTGTGCTGAGTTAGATACAAGCGCAAAACTGCACAAAAGCGGGTTTTAAGGCAGGGAGCTTGAAAGAGATAGGAATTAGCCCAAAATGGCCAATAAGCTACTAGTTGCTGGGCTGAGACCTATCCTCCATGGACAGATAGGCTGCTCAAAGCTCACCAATCTCACTGGTGAACAGAGAAGCTTTCTCCTATCCAAGTATTGATATGGGCAACACAGGTACTTATACCACAGCCCAGAATCCAGCAAAACCTGAAATCTGGACTACTCTTGTTTAGAAAAGGCAGGAAACAAGGATATTTTATTTTTTTTGCAGAACAGCAGAAATTTACACATGAAACACTAAATGCTTTAAACAGGCGCACACACTTGAGTGTGTAGCCTACAACAGTTAAACAACACAAAAACGACTTTAAATGACTTTTGAAGTGCAAAAACAGTAAAGAATACAAAAAAAATGCTTTTTAAATCTTAGATAAGCTAGAAACTCACTTTTCAGTGAGAAAATGCAGTCGTAGGTAAAAAGGCAAAGAAAAAATACTTAATCTGTTGAAAGTCTCTCTTTTGTCTTTCTGCTGCTTGAAGCACTATGGAGGACACCACGAGGAGCTGTGCTAAGTTAGATACAAGAGTAAAACCGCACAAATGCAGGTTTTAAGGCAGGAAGCTTGAAAGAGATAGGAATTAGCCCAAAATGGCCAATAAGCTACTAGTTGCTGGGCTGACACCACTCCTCCAGGGACAGATAGGCTGCCAAAAGCTCCCCACTCTCACTGGTG
>NC_056738.1:491996204-492017222 GCF_019279795.1 Protopterus annectens
ACCACATTTCCATGGTTTTGCAATTGTATCTAACTCAGCACAGCTCCTCATGGTGTCCTGCAGAGTGCTGCAAGCAGCAGAGAGACAAAAGAGACTTTCAACAGATTAAGTATTTTTTCTCTGACTTTCTACCTGTGACTGCATTTTCTCACTGAAAAATGAGTTTCTAGCTTATCTGAGATTTAAAAAGCATTGTTTTTTGTATTTTTACTGTTTTTGCACTTCAAAAGTCATTTAAAGTCATTTTTGTGTCGTTTAACTGTTGTAGGCTACACACTCAAGTGTGCTAGCCTGTTTAAAGCATTTACAGTGTTTCTTGTGTAAGTTACTGTTGTTCTGCAAAAAAAAAAAAATCCTTGTTTTCCATTTTTTCTAAACTAGAGTAGTCCAGATTTCAGGTTTTGCTGAATTCTGGGCTGTGGTATAAGTTCCTGTGTTGCCCATATCCTTACTTGGATAGGAGGAAGCTTCTCTGTTCACCAGTGAGAGTGGGGAGCTTTGAGCAGCCTATCTGTCCCTGGAGGAGTAGTCTCAGCCCAGCAACTAGTAGCTTATTGGCTGTTTTGGGCTAATTCCTATCTCTTTCAAGCTCCCTGCCTTAAAACCCGCATTTGCATGGTTTTGCACTTGTATCTAACTCAGCACAGCTCCTCGTGGTGTCCTGCAGAGTGCTACAAGCAGCAGAGAGACAAAAGAGAGACTTTCAACAGATTAAGTATTTTTTCTCTGCCTTTCTACCTGCAACTGCATTTTCTCACCGAAAAGTGAGTTTCTAGCTTATCTAAGATTTAAAAAGCATTGTTTTTTGTATTTTTTACTGTTTTTGCACTTCAAAAGTCATTTAAAGTCATTTTTGTGTTGTTTAACTGTTGTAGGCTACACACTCAAGTGTGCTAGCCTGTTTAAAGCATTTACAGTGTTTCTTGTGTAAGTTACTGTTGTTCTGCAAAAAAAAAAATATCCTTGTTTCCCACCTTTTCTAAACTAGAGTAGTCCAGATTTCAGGTTTTGCTGAATTCTGGGCTGTGGTATAAGTTCCTGTGTTGCCCATATCCTTACTTGGATAGGAGGAAGCTTCTCTGTTCACCAGTTAGAGTGGGGAGCTTTGAGCAGCCTATCTGTCCCTGGTGGAGTGGTCTCAGCCCAGCAACTAGTAGCTTATTGGCCATTTTGGGCTAATTTCTATCTCTTTCAAGCCCCCTGCCTTAAAACCGCATTTGAGTGGTTTTGTGCTTGTATCTAACTCAGCACAGCTCCTCGTGGTGTCCTGCAGACTGCTACAAGCAGCAGAGAGGCAAAAGAGAGGCTTTCAATAGATTAAGTATTTTTTCTCTGCCTTTCTACCTGCGACTGCATTTTCTCACCGAAAAGCGAGTTTCTAGCTTATCTAAGATTTAAAAAGCATTGTTTTTGTATTTTTTACTGTTTTTGCACTTCAAAAGTCATTTAAAGTCATTTTTGTGTTGTTTAACTGTTGTAGGCTACACACTCAAGTGTGCTAGCCTGTTTAAAGCATTTAGAGTGTTTCGTGTGTAAGTTACTGTTGTTCTGCAAAAAAATAAAATATCCTTGTTTCCTGCCTTTTCTAAACTAGAGTAGTCCAGATTTCAGGTTTTGCTGAATTCTGGGCTGTGGTATAAGTTCCTGTGTTGCCCATATCCTTACTTGGATAGGAGGAAGCTTCTCTGTTCACCAGTGAGATTGGGGAGCTTTGAGCAGCCTATCTGTCCCTGGAGGAGTGGTCTCAGCCCAGCAACTAGTAGCTTATTGGCCATTTTGGGCTAATTCCTATCTCTTTCAAGCTCCCTGCCTTAAAACCCGCATTTGCATGGTTTTGCACTTGTATCTAACTCAGCACAGCTCCTCGTGGTGTCCTGCAGAGTGCTACAAGCAGCAGAGAGACAAAAGAGAGACTTTCAACAGATTAAGTATTTTTCTCTGCCTTTCTACCTGCGACTGCATTTTCTCCCTGAAAAGCCAGTTTCTAGCTTATCTAAGATTTAAAAAGCATTGTTTTTTGTATTTTTTACTGTTTTTGCACTTCAAAAGTCATTTAAAGTCATTTTTGTGTTGTTTAACTGTTGTAGGCTACACACTCAAGTGTGCTAGCCTGTTTAAAGCATTTACAGTGTGTGTAAGTTACTGTTGTTCTGCAAAAAAAATATATCCTTGTTGCTCGCCTTTTCTAAACTAGAGTAGTCCAGATTTCAGGTTCTGCTGAATTCTGGGCTGTGGTATAAGTTCCTGTGTTGCCCATATCCTTACTTGGATAGGAGGAAGCTTCTCTTTTCACCAGTGAGAGTGGGGAGCTTTGAGCAGCCTATCTGTCCCTGGAGGAGTGGTCTCAGCCCAGCAACTAGTAGCTTATTGGCCATTTTGGGCTAATTCCTATCTCTTTCAAGCTCCCTGCCTTAAAACCTGCATTTGCATGGTTTTGCACTTGTATCTAACTCAGCACAGCTCCTCGTGGTGTCCTGCAGAGTGCTACAAGCAGCAGAGAGACAAAAGAGAGACTTTCAACAGATTAAGTATTTTTTCTCTGCCTTTCTACCTGCAACTGCATTTTCTCACTGAAAAGTGAGTTTCTAGCTTATCTAAGATTTAAAAAGCATTGTTTTTTGTATTTTTTACTGTTTTTGCACTTCAAAAGTCATTTAAAGTCATTTTTGTGTTGTTTAACTGTTGTAGGCTACACACTCAAGTGTGCTAGCCTGTTTAAAGCATTTACAGTGTTTCTTGTGTAAGTTACTGTTGTTCTGCAAAAAAAAAATCCTTGTTTCCCACCTTTTCTAAACTAGAGTAGTCCAGATTTCAGGTTTTGCTGAATTCTGGGCTGTGGTATAAGTTCCTGTGTTGCCCATATCCTTACTTGGATAGGAGGAAGCTTCTCTGTTCACCAGTGAGAGTGGGGAGCTTTGAGCAGCCTATCTGTCCCTGGAGGAGTGGTCTCAGCCCAGCAACTAGTAGCTTATTGGCTGTTTTGGGCTAATTCCTATCTCTTTCAAGCTCCCTGCCTTAAAACCCGCATTTGTGTGGTTTTGCACTTGTATCTAACTCAGCACAGCTCCTCGTGGTGTCCTGCAGAGTGCTACAAGCAGCAGAGAGACAAAAGAGAGACTTTCAACAGATTAAGTATTTTTTCTCTGCCTTTCTACCTGCAACTGCATTTTCTCACTGAAAAGTGAGTTTCTAGCTTATCTAAGATTTAAAAAGCATTGTTTTTTGTATTTTTTACTGTTTTTGCACTTCAAAAGTCATTTAAAGTCATTTTTGTGTTGTTTAACTGTTGTAGGCTACACACTCAAGTGTGCTAGCCTGTTTAAAGCATTTACAGTGTTTCTTGTGTAAGTTACTGTTGTTCTGCAAAAAAAAAAAAATCCTTGTTTTCCATTTTTTCTAAACTAGAGTAGTCCAGATTTCAGGTTTTGCTGAATTCTGGGCTGTGGTATAAGTTCCTGTGTTGCCCATATCCTTACTTGGATAGGAGGAAGCTTCTCTGTTCACCAGTGAGAGTGGGGAGCTTTGAGCAGCCTATCTGTCCCTGGAGGAGTGGTCTCAGCCCAGCAACTAGTAGCTTATTGGCCATTTTGGGCTAATTCCTATCTCTTTCAAGCTCCCTGCCTTAAAACCCGCATTTGTGTGGTTTTGCACTTGTATCTAACTCAGCACAGCTCCTCGTGGTGTCCTGCAGAGTGCTACAAGCAGCAGAGAGACAAAAGAGACTTTCAACAGATTAAGTATTTTTTCTCTGCCTTTCTACCTGCAACTGCATTTTCTCGCTGAAAAGTGAGTTTCTAGCTTATCTAAGATTTAAAAAGCATTGTTTTTGTATTTTTTACTGTTTTTGCACTTCAAAAGTCATTTAAAGTCATTTTTGTGTTGTTTAACTGTTGTAGGCTACACACTCAAGTGTGCTAGCCTGTTTAAAGCATTTACAGTGTTTCTTGTGTAAGTTACTGTTGTTCTGCAAAAAAAAAAATATCCTTGTTTCCTGCCTTTTCTAAACTAGAGTAGTCCAGATTTCAGGTTTTGCTGAATTCTGGGCTGTGGTATAAGTTCCTGTGTTGCCCATATCCTTACTTGGATAGGAGGAAGCTTCTCTGTTCACCAGTGAGAGTGGGGAGCTTTGAGCAGCCTATCTGTCCCTGGAGGAGTGGTCTCAGCCCAGCAACTAGTAGCTTATTGGCCGTTTTGGGCTAATTCCTATCTCTTTCAAGCTCCCTGCCTTAAAACCTGCATTTGCTTGGTTTTGCACTTGTATCTAACTCAGCACAGCTCCTCGTGGTGTCCTGCAGAGTGCTACAAGCAGCAGAGAGACAAAAGAGAGACTTTCAACAGATTAAGTATTTTTTCTCTGCCTTTCTACCTGCAACTGCATTTTCTCACCGAAAAGTGAGTTTCTAGCTTATCTAAGATTTAAAAAGCATTGTTTTTGTATTTTTACTGTTTTTGCACTTCAAAAGTCATTTAAAGTCATTTTGTGTTGTTTAACTGTTGTAGGCTACACACTCAAGTGTGCTAGCCTGTTTAAAGCATTTACAGTGTTTCTTGTGTAAGTTACTGTTGTTCTGCAAAAAAAAAAAAATCCTTGTTTCCCGCCTTTTCTAAACTAGAGTAGTCCAGATTTCAGGTTTTGCTGAATTCTGGGCTGTGGTATAAGTTCCTGTGTTGCCCATATCCTTACTTGGATAGGAGGAAGCTTCTCTGTTCACCAGTGAGAGTGGGGAGCTTTGAGCAGCCTATCTGTCCCTGGAGGAGTGGTCTCAGCCCAGCAACTAGTAGCTTATTGGCTGTTTTGGGCTAATTCCTATCTCTTTCAAGCTCCCTGCCTTAAAACCTGCATTTGCATGGTTTTGCACTTGTATCTAACTCAGCACAGCTCCTCGTGGTGTCCTGCAGAGTGCTACAAGCAGCAGAGAGACAAAAGAGAGACTTTCAACAGATTAAGTATTTTTTCTCTGCCTTTCTACCTGCAACTGCATTTTCTCACCGAAAAGTGAGTTTCTAGCTTATCTAAGATTTAAAAAGCATTGTTTTTGTATTTTTTACTGTTTTTGCACTTCAAAAGTCATTTAAAGTCATTTTTGTGTTGTTTAACTGTTGTAGGCTACACACTCAAGTGTGCTAGCCTGTTTAAAGCATTTACAGTGTTTCTTGTGTAAGTTACTGTTGTTCTGCAAAAAAAAAAAATCCTTGTTTCCCACCTTTTCTAAACTAGAGTAGTCCAGATTTCAGGTTTTGCTGAATTCTGGGCTGTGGTATAAGTTCCTGTGTTGCCCATATCCTTACTTGGATAGGAGGAAGCTTCTCTGTTCACCAGTGAGAGTGGGGAGCTTTGAGCAGCCTATCTGTCCCTGGAGGAGTGGTCTCAGCCCAGCAACTAGTAGCTTATTGGCTGTTTTGGGCTAATTCCTATCTCTTTCAAGCTCCCTGCCTTAAAACCCGCATTTGCATGGTTTTGCACTTGTATCTAACTCAGCACAGCTCCTCGTGGTGTCCTGCAGAGTGCTACAAGCAGCAGAGAGACAAAAGAGAGACTTTCAACAGATTAAGTATTTTTTCTCTGCCTTTCTACCTGCAACTGCATTTTCTCACCGAAAAGTGAGTTTCTAGCTTATCTAAGATTTAAAAAGCATTGTTTTTTGTATTTTTTACTGTTTTTGCACTTCAAAAGTCATTTAAAGTCATTTTTGTGTTGTTTAACTGTTGTAGGCTACACACTCAAGTGTGCTAGCCTGTTTAAAGCATTTACAGTGTTTCTTGTGTAAGTTACTGTTGTTCTGCAAAAAAAAAATATCCTTGTTTCCCGCATTTTCTAAACTAGAGTAGTCCAGATTTCAGGTTTTGCTGAATTCTGGGCTGTGGTATAAGTTCCTGTGTTGCCCATATCCTTACTTGGATAGGAGGAAGCTTCTCTGTTCACCAGTGAGAGTGGGGAGCTTTGAGCAGCCTATCTGTCCCTGGAGGAGTGGTCTCAGCCCAGCAACTAGTAGCTTATTGGCCATTTTGGGCTAATTCCTATCTCTTTCAAGCTTCCTGCCTTAAAACCCGCTTTTGTGGTTTTGCACTTGTATCTAACTCAGCACAGCTCCTTGTGGTGTCCTGCAGAGTGCTATAAGCAGCAGAGAGACAAAAGAGACTTTCAACAGATTAAGTATTTTTTCTCTGCCTTTCAACCTGCGACTGCATTTTCTCACAGAAAAGTGAGTTTCTAGCTTATCTAAGATTTAAAAAGCATTGTTTTTTTGTATTTTTTACTGTTTTTGCACTTCAAAAGTTGTTTAAAGTCATTTTTGTGTTGTTTAACTGTTGTAGGCTACACACTCAAGTGTGCTAGCCTGTTTAAAGCATTTACAGTGTTTCTTGTGTAAGTTACTGTTGTTCTGCAAAAAAAAAAATCCTTGTTTTCCGTTTTTTCTAAACTAGAGTAGTCCAGATTTCAGGTTTTGCTGAATTCTGGGCTGTGGTATAAGTTCCTGTGTTGCCCATATCCTTACTTGGATAGGAGGAAGCTTCTCTGTTCACCAGTGAGAGTGGGGAGCTTTGAGCAGCCTATCTGTCCATGGAGGAGTAGTCTCAGCCCAGCAACTAGTAGCTTATTGGCCATTTTGGGCTAATTCCTATCTCTTTCAAGATCCCTGCCTTAAAACCCACATTTGCACGGTTTTGCACTTGTATCTAACTCAGCACAGCTCCTCGTGGTGTCCTGCAGAGTGCTACAAGCAGCAGAGAGACAAAACAGAGACTTTCAACAGATTAAGTATTTTTTTCTCTGCCTTTCTACCTGCAACTGCATTTTCTCGCTGAAAAGTGAGTTTCTAGCTTATCTAAGATTTAAAAGCATTGTTTTTTGTATTTTTTACTGTATTTTCACTCCAAAAGTCATTTACAGTCATTTTTTGTGTTGTTTAACTGTTGTAGGCTACACACTCAAGTACGTTAGCCTGTTTAAAGCATTTACAGTGTTTCTTGTGTAAGTTACTGTTGTTCTGCAAAAGAAAAAAATCCTTGTTTCCCACCTTTTCTAAACTAGAGTAGTCCAGATTTCAGTTTTTGCTGAATTCTGGGCTGTGGTATAAGTTCCTGTGTTGCCCATATCCTTACTTGGATAGGAGGAAGCTTCTCTGTTCACCAGTGAGAGTGGGGAGCTTTGAGCAGCCTATCTGTCCCTGGAGGAGTGGTCTCAGCCCAGCAACTAGTAGCTTATTGGCTGTTTTGGGCTAATTCCTATCTCTTTCAAGCTCCCTGCCTTAAAACCCACATTTGCATGGTTTTGCACTTGTATCTAACTCAGCACAGCTCCTCGTGGTGTCCTGCAGAGTGCTACAAGCAGCAGAGAGACAAAAGAGAGACTTTCAACAGATTAAGTATTTTTTCTCTGCCTTTCTACCTGCAACTGCATTTTCTCACTGAAAAGTGAGTTTCTAGCTTATCTAAGATTTAAAAAGCATTGTTTTTGTATTTTTACTGTTTTTGCACTTCAAAAGTCATTTAAAGTCATTTTGTGTTGTTTAACTGTTGTAGGCTACACACTCAAGTGTGCTAGCCTGTTTAAAGCATTTACAGTGTTTCTTGTGTAAGTTACTGTTGTTCTGCAAAAAAAAAATATCCTTGTTTCCCACCTTTTCTAAACTAGAGTAGTCCAGATTTCAGGTTTTGCTGAATTCTGGGCTGTGGTATAAGTTCCTGTGTTGCCCATATCCTTACTTGGATAGGAGGAAGCTTCTCTGTTCACCAGTGAGAGTGGGGAGCTTTGAGCAGCCTATCTGTCCCTGGAGGAGTGGTCTCAGCCCAGCAACTAGTAGCTTATTGGCTGTTTTGGGCTAATTCCTATCTATTTCAAGCTCCCTGCCTTAAAACCCACTTTTGCACTTGTATCTAACTCAGCACAGCTCCTCGTGGTGTCCTGCAGAGTGCTAAAAGTAGCAGAGAGACAAAAGAGAGACTTTCAACAGATTAAGTATTTTTTCTCTGACTTTCTACCTGCAACTGCATTTTCTCACAGAAAAGAGAGTTTCTAGCTTATCTAAGATTTAAAAAGCATTGTTTTTGTATTTTTTACTGTTTTTGCACTTCAAAAGTCATTTAAAGTTGTTTTTGTGTTGTTTAACTGTTGTAGGCTACACACTCAAGTGTGCTAGCCTGTTTAAAGCATTTACAGTGTTTCTTGTGTAAGTTCTTGTTGTTCTGCAAAAAAAAATATCCTTGTTTTCCGCTTTTTCTAAACTAGAGTAGTCCAGATTTCAGGTTTTGCTGAATTCTGGGCTGTGGTATAAGTTCCTGTGTTGCCCATATCCTTACTTGGATAGGAGGAAGCTTCTCTGTTCACCAGTGAGAGTGGGGAGCTTTGAGCAGCCTATCTGTCCCTGGAGGAGTGGTCTCAGCCCAGCAACTAGTAGCTTATTGGCCATTTTGGGCTAATTCCTATCTCTTTCAAGCTCCCTGCCTTAAAACCCGCTTTTGTGTGGTTTTGCTCTTGTATCTAACTCAGCACAGCTCCTCGTGGTGTCCTGCAGAGTGCTACAAGCAGCAGAGAGACAAAAGAGAGACTTTCAACAGATTAAGTATTTTTTCTCTGCCTTTCAACCTGCGACTGCATTTTCTCACAGAAAAGCGAGTTTCTAGCTTATCTAAGATTTAAAAAGCATTGTTTTTTGTATTTTTACTGTTTTTGCACTTGAAAAGTCATTTAAAGTCATTTTTGTGTTGTTTAACTGTTATATGCTACACACTCAAGTGTGCTAGCCTGTTTAAAGCACTTACAGTGTTTCTTGAATAAGTTACTGTTGTTCTGCAAAAAAAAAAAATCCTTGTTTTCCGTTTTTTTCTAAACTAGAGTAGTCCAGATTTCAGGTTTTGCTGAATTCTGGGCTGTGGTATAAGTTCCTGTGTTGCCCATATCCTTACTTGGATAGGAGGAAGCTTCTCTGTTCACCAGTGAGAGTGGGGAGCTTTGAGCAGCCTATCTGTCCCTGGAGGAGTGGTCTCAGCCCAGCAACTAGTAGCTTATTGGCCATTTTGGGCTAATTCCTATCTCTTTCAAGCTCCCTGCCTTAAAACCTGCATTTGCATGGTTTTGCACTTGTATCTAACTCAGCACAGCTCCTCGTGGTGTCCTGCAGAGTGCTACAAGCAGCAGAGAGACAAAAGAGAGACTTTCAACAGATTAAGTATTTTTTCTCTGCCTTTCTACCTGCAACTGCATTTTCTCACCGAAAAGTGAGTTTCTAGCTTATCTAAGATTTAAAAAGCATTGTTTTTTGTATTTTTTACTGTTTTTGCACTTCAAAAGTCATTTAAAGTCGTTTTGTGTTGTTTAACTATTGTAGACTATACACTCAAGTGCACTAGCCTGTTTAAAGCATTTACAGTGTTTCTTGTGTAAGTTACTGTTGTTCTGCAAAAAAAATATATCCTTGTTTCCCGCCTTTTCTAAACTAGAGTAGTCCAGATTTCAGGTTTTGCTGAATTCTGGGCTGTGGTATAAGTTCCTGTGTTGCCCATATCCTTACTTGGATAGGAGGAAGCTTCTCTTTTCACCAGTGAGAGTGGGGAGCTTTGAGCAGCCTATCTGTCCCTGGAGGAGTGGTCTCAGCCCAGCAACTAGTAGCTTATTGACAGTTTGTGCTAATTCCTATCTCTTTCAAGCTCCCTGCCTTAAAATCTGCATTTGTGCGGTTTTGCACTTGTATCTAACTCAGCACAGCTCCTCGTGGTGTCCTGCAGAGTGCTACAAGCAGCAGAGAGACAAAAGAGAGACTTTCAACAGATTAAGTATTTTTTCTCTGCCTTTCTACCTGCAACTGCATTTTCTCACCGAAAAGCGAGTTTCTAGCTTATCTAAGATTTTGAAAGCATTGTTTTTTGTATTTTTTACTGTTTTTGCACTTCAAAAGTCATTTAAAGTCATTTTTGTGTTGTTTAACTGTTGTAGGCTACACACTCAAGTGTGCTAGCCTGTTTAAAGCATTTACAGTGTTTCTTGTGTAAGTTACTGTTGTTCTGCAAAAAAAAAAAAATATCCTTGTTTCCCACCTTTTCTAAACTAGAGTAGTCCAGATTTCAGGTTTTGCTGAATTCTGGGCTGTGGTATAAGTTCCTGTGTTGCCCATATCCTTACTTGGATAGGAGGAAGCTTCTCTGTTCACCAGTGAGAGTGGGGAGCTTTGAGCAGCCTATCTGTCCCTGGAGGAGTGGTCTCAGCCCAGCAACTAGTAGCTTATTGGCTGTTTTGGGCTAATTCCTATCTCTTTCAAGCTCCCTGCCTTAAAACCTGCATTTGCATGGTTTTGCACTTGTATCTAACTCAGCACAGCTCCTCGTGGTGTCCTGCAGAGTGCTACAAGCAGCAGAGAGACAAAAGAGAGACTTTCAACAGATTAAGTATTTTTTCTCTGCCTTTCTCCCTACAACTGCATTTTCTCACCGAAAAGCAAGTTTCTAGCTTATCTAAGATTTAAAAAGCATTGTTTTTGTATTTTTTACTGTTTTTGCACTTCAAAAGTCATTTAAAGTTGTTTTGTGTTGTTTAACTGTTGTAGGCTACACACTCAAGTGTGCTAGCCTGTTTAAAGCATTTACAGTGTTTCTTGTGTAAGTTACTGTTGTTCTGCAAAAAAAAAAATATCCTTGTTTCCTGCATTTTCTAAACTAGAGTAGTCCAGATTTCAGGTTTTGCTGAATTCTGGGCTGTGGTATAAGTTCCTGTGTTGCCCATATCCTTACTTGGATAGGAGGAAGCTTCTCTGTTCACCAGTGAGAGTGGGGAGCTTTGAGCAGCCTATCTGTCCCTGGAGGAGTGGTCTCAGCCCAGCAACTAGTAGCTTATTGGCCATTTTGGGCTAATTCCTATCTCTTTCAAGCTCCCTGCCTTAAAACCCGCTTTTGTGTGGTTTTGCACTTGTATCTAACTCAGCACAGCTCCTCGTGGTGTCCTGCAGAGTGCTACAAGCAGCAGAGAGACAAAAGAGAGACTTTCAACAGATTAAGTATTTTTTCTCTGCCTTTCTACCTGCGACTGCATTTCTCACTGAAAAATGAGTTTCTAGCTTATCTAAGATTTAAAAAGCATTGATTTTTGTATTTTTTACTGTTTTTGCACTTCAAAAGTCATTTAAAGTCATTTTTGTGTTGTTTAACTGTTGTAGGCTACACACTCAAGTGTGTTAGCCTATTTACAGCATTTAGAGTGTTTCTTGTGTAAGTTACTGTTGCTCAGCAAAAAAAAAAATCCTTGTTTTCCGTTTTTTCTAAACTAGAGTAGTCCAGATTTCAGGTTTTGCTGAATTCTGGGCTGTGGTATAAGTTCCTGTGTTGCCCATATCCTTACTTGGATAGGAGGAAGCTTCTCTGTTCACCAGTGAGAGTGGGGAGCTTTGAGCAGCCTATCTGTCCCTGGTGGAGTGGTCTCAGCCCAGCAACTAGTAGCTTATTGGCCATTTTGGGCTAATTTCTATCTCTTTCAAGCTCCCTGCCTTAAAACCACATTTGAGTGGTTTTGTGCTTGTATCTAACTCAGCACAGCTCCTCGTGGTGTCCTGCAGAGTGCTACAAGCAGCAGAGAGACAAAAGAGAGACTTTCAACAGATTAAGTATTTTTTCTCTGCCTTTCTACCTGCAACTGCATTTTCTCACTGAAAAGTGAGTTTCTAGCTTATCTAAGATTTAAAAGCATTGTTTTTGTATTTTTTACTGTTTTTGCACTTCAAAAGTCATTTAAAGTCATTTTGTGTTGTTTAACTGTTGTAGGCTACACACTCAAGTGTGCTAGCCTGTTTAAAGCATTTACAGTGTTTCTTGTGTAAGTTACTGTTGTTCTGCAAAAAAAAATATCCTTGTTTCCCACCTTTTCTAAACTAGAGTAGTCCAGATTTCAGGTTTTGCTGAATTCTGGGCTGTGGTATAAGTTCCTGTGTTGCCCATATCCTTACTTGGATAGGAGGAAGCTTCTCTGTTCACCAGTGAGAGTGGGGAGCTTTGAGCAGCCTATCTGTCCCTGGAGGAGTGGTCTCAGCCCAGCAACTAGTAGCTTATTGGCCATTTTGGGCTAATTCCTATCTCTTTCAAGCTCCCTGCCTTAAAACCCACATTTGCATGGTTTTGCACTTGTATCTAACTCAGCACAGCTCCTCGTCGTGTCCTGCAGAGTGCTATAAGCAACAGAGAGACAAAAGAGACTTTCAACAGATTAAGTATTTTTTTCTCTGCCTTTCTACCTGCGACTGCATTTTCTCACTGAAAAGTGAGTTTCTAGCTTATCTAAGATTTAAAAAGCATTTTTTTTGTATTTTTACTGTTTTTGCACCTCCAAAGTCATTTAAAGTCATTTTTGTGTTGTTTAACTGCTGTAGGCTCCACATTCAAGTGTGCTAGCCTATTTAAAGCATTTACAGTGTTTCTTGTGTAAGTTACTGTTGTTCTGCAAAAAAAAAAATATCCTTGTTTCCTGCCTTTTCTAAACTAGAGTAGTCCAGATTTCAGGTTTTGCTGAATTCTGGGCTGTGGTATAAGTTCCTGTGTTGCCCATATCCTTACTTGGATAGGAGGAAGCTTCTCTGTTCACCAGTGAGAGTGGGGAGCTTTGAGCAGCCTATCTGTCCCTGGAGGAGTGGTCTCAGCCCAGCAACTAGTAGCTTATTGGCCATTTTGGGCTAATTCCTATCTCTTTCAAGCTCCCTGCCTTAAAACCCGCATTTGCATGGTTTTGCACTTGTATCTAACTCAGCACAGCTCCTCGTGGTGTCCTGCAGAGTGCTACAAGCAGCAGAGAGACAAAAGAGAGACTTTCAACAGATTAAGTATTTTTTCTCTGCCTTTCTACCTGCGACTGCATTTTCTCACTGAAAAGTGAGTTTCTAGCTTATCTAAGATTTAAAAAGCATTGTTTTTTGTATTTTTTACTGTTTTTGCACTTCAAAAGTCATTTAAAGTTGTTTTGTGTTGTTTAACTGTTGTAGGCTACACACTCAAGTGTGCTAGCCTGTTTAAAGCATTTACAGTGTTTCTTGTGTAAGTTACTGTTGTTCTGCAAAAAAAATATATCCTTGTTTCCCACCTTTTCTAAACTAGAGTAGTCCAGATTTCAGGTTTTGCTGAATTCTGGGCTGTGGTATAAGTTCCTGTGTTGCCCATATCCTTACTTGGATAGGAGGAATCTTCTCTGTTCACCAGTGAGATTGGGGAGCTTTGAGCAGCCTATCTGTCCCTGGAGGAGTGGTCTCAGCCGAACAACTAGCAGCTTATGCCCATTTTGGGCTAATTCCTATCTCTTTCAAGCTCCCTGTCTTAAAACACGCTTTTGTGTGGTTTTGCTCTTGTATCTAACTCAGCACAGCTCCTCGTGGTGTCCTGCAGAGTGCTACAAGCAGCAGAGAGACAAAAGAGAGACTTTCAACAGATTAAGTATTTTTTCTCTGCCTTTCAACCTGCAACTGCATTTTCTCACAGAAAAGCGAGTTTCTAGCTTATCTAAGATTTAAAAAGCATTGTTTTTTGTATTTTTTACTGTTTTTGCACTTGAAAGGTCATTTAAAGTCATTTTTGTGTTGTTTAACTGTTATATGCTACACACTCAAGTGCGCTAGCCTGTTTAAAGCGCTTACAGTGTTTCTTGAATTAGTTACTGTTGTTCTGCAAAAAAACAAAAAAATATCCTTGTTTCCCACATTTTCTAAACTAGAGTAGTCCAGATTTCAGGTTTTGCTGAATTCTGGGCTGTACAAGTTCCTGTGTTGCCCATATTCTTACTTGGATAGGAGGAAGCTTCTCTTTTCACCAGTTAGAGTGGTGAGCTTTGAGCAGCCTATCTGTCCCTGGTGGAGTGATCTCAGCCCAGCAACTAGTAGCTTATTGGCCATTTTGGGCTAATTTCTATCTCTTTCAAGCTCCCTGCCTTAAAACCCACATTTGCATGGTTTTGCACTTGTATCTAACTCAGCACAGCTCCTCGTGGTGTCCTGCAGAGTGCTACAAGCAGCAGAGAGACAAAAGAGAGACTTTCAACAGATTAAGTATTTTTCTCTGCCTTTCTACCTGCAACTGCATTTTCTCACTGAAAAGTGAGTTTCTAGCTTATCTAAGATTTAAAAGCATTGTTTTTTGTATTTTTTACTGTTTTTGCACTTCAAAAGTCATTTAAAGTCATTTTTGTGTTGTTTAACTGTTGTAGGCTACACACTCAAGTGTGCTAGCCTGTTTAAAGCATTT
Organism: Protopterus annectens; assembly: GCF_019279795.1. Taxonomy (NCBI): domain Eukaryota; kingdom Metazoa; phylum Chordata; order Ceratodontiformes; family Protopteridae; genus Protopterus; species Protopterus annectens. Next base: position 492,010,410 of record NC_056738.1, read on the forward strand.
ACAGTGTTTCTTGTGTAAGTTACTGTTGTTCTGCAAAAAAAAAAATATCCTTGTTTCCCGCCTTTTCTAAACTAGAGTAGTCCAGATTTCAGGTTTTGCTGAATTCTGGGCTGTGGTATAAGTTCCTGTGTTGCCCATATCCTTACTTGGATAGGAGGAAGCTTCTCTGTTCACCAGTGAGAGTGGGGAGCTTTGAGCAGCCTATCTGTCCCTGGAGGAGTGGTCTCAGCCCAGCAACTAGTAGCTTATTGGCTGTTTTGGGCTAATTCCTATCTCTTTCAAGCTCCCTGCCTTAAAACCTGCATTTGCATGGTTTTGCACTTGTATCTAACTCAGCACAGCTCCTCGTGGTGTCCTGCAGAGTGCTACAAGCAGCAGAGAGACAAAAGAGACTTTCAACAGATTAAGTATTTTTCTCTGCCTTTCTACCTGCAACTGCATTTTCTCACTGAAAAGTGAGTTTCTAGCTTATCTAAGATTTAAAAAGCATTGTTTTTGTATTTTTTACTGTTTTTGCACTTCAAAAGTCATTTAAAGTCATTTTTGTGTTGTTTAACTGTTGTAGGCTACACACTCAAGTGTGCTAGCCTGTTTAAAGCATTTACAGTGTTTCTTGTGTAAGTTACTGTTGTTCTACAAAAAAGAATATCCTTGTTTCCCACCTTTTCTAAACTAGAGTAGTCCAGATTTCAGGTTTTGCTGAATTCTGGGCTGTGGTATAAGTTCCTGTGTTGCCCATATCCTTACTTGGATAGGAGGAAGCTTCTCTGTTCACCAGTGAGATTGGGGAGCTTTGAGCAGCCTATCTGTCCCTGGAGGAGTGGTCTCAGCCCAGCAACTAGTAGCTTATTGGCCATTTTGGGCTAATTCCTATCTCTTTCAAGCTCCCTGCCTTAAAACCTGCATTTGTGTGGTTTTGCGCTTGTATCTAACTCAGCACAGCTCCTCGTGGTGTCCTGCAGAGTGCTACAAGCAGCAGAGAGACAAAAGAGACTTTCAACAGATTAAGTATTTTTTCTCTGCCTTTCAACCTGCGACTGCATTTTCTCACAGAAAAGCGAGTTTCTAGCTTATCTAAGATTTAAAAAGCATTGTTTTTTGTATTTTTTACTGTTTTTGCACTTCAAAAGTCATTTAAAGTCATTTTTGTGTTGTTTAACTGTTGTAGGCTACACACTCAAGTGTGCTAGCCTGTTTAAAGCATTTACAGTGTTTCTTGTGTAAGTTACTGTTGTTCTGCAAAAAAAAAAAATATCCTTGTTTCCCTTTTCTAAACTAGAGTAGTCCAGATTTCAGGTTTTGCTGAATTCTGGGCTGTGGTATAAGTTCCTGTGTTGCCCATATCCTTACTTGGATAGGAGGAAGCTTCTCTGTTCACCAGTGAGAGTGGGGAGCTTTGAGTAGCCTATCTGTCCCTGGAGGAGTGGTCACAGCCCAGCAACTAGTAGCTTATTGGCTGTTTTGGGCTAATTCCTATCTCTTTCAAGCTCCCTGCCTTAAAACCCGCTTTTGCACTTGTATCTAACTCAGCACAGCTCCTCGTGGTGTCCTGCAGAGTGCTAAAAGTAGCAGAGAGACAAAAGAGACTTTCAACAGATTAAGTATTTTTTCTCTGCCTTTCTACCTGCAACTGCATTTTCTCACCGAAAAGTGAGTTTCTAGCTTATCTAAGATTTAAAAAGCATTGTTTTTTGTATTTTTTACTGTTTTTGCACTTCAAAAGTCATTTAAAGTCATTTTTGTGTTGTTTAACTGTTGTAGGCTACACACTCAAGTGTGCTAGCCTGTTTAAAGCATTTACAGTGTTTCTTGTGTAAGTTACTGTTGTTCTGCAAAAAAAAAATATCCTTGTTTCCCACCTTTTCTAAACTAGAGTAGTCCAGATTTCAGGTTTTGCTGAATTCTGGGCTGTGGTATAAGTTCCTGTGTTGCCCATATCCTTACTTGGATAGGAGGAAGCTTCTCTGTTCACCAGTGAGAGTGGGGAGCTTTGAGCAGCCTATCTGTCCCTGGAGGAGTGGTCTCAGCCCAGCAACTAGTAGCTTATTGGCCATTTTGGGCTAATTCCTATCTCTTTCAAGCTCCCTGCCTTAAAACCCACATTTGTGTGGTTTTGCACTTGTATCTAACTCAGCACAGCTCCTCGTGGTGTCCTGCAGAGTGCTACAAGCAGCAGAGAGACAAAAGAGAGACTTTCAACAGATTAAGTATTTTTCTCTGCCTTTCTACCTGCGACTGCATTTTCTCACTGAAAAGTGAGTTTCTAGCTTATCTAAGATTTAAAAAGCATTGTTTTTGTATTTTTTACTGTTTTTGCACTTCAAAAGTCATTTAAAGTTGTTTTGTGTTGTTTAACTGTTGTAGGCTACACACTCAAGTGCGCTAGCCTGTTTAAAGCATTTACAGTGTTTCTTGTGTAAGTTACTGTTGTTCTGCAAAAAAAAAAAATCCTTGTTTTCCGTTTTTTCTAAACTAGAGTAGTCCAGATTTCAGGTTTTGCTGAATTCTGGGCTGTGGTATAAGTTCCTGTGTTGCCCATATCCTTACTTGGATAGGAGGAAGCTTCTCTGTTCACCAGTGAGAGTGGGGAGCTTTGAGCAGCCTATCTGTCCCTGGAGGAGTGGTCTCAGCCCAGCAACTAGTAGCTTATTGGCCATTTTGGGCTAATTCCTATCTCTTTCAAGCTCCCTGCCTTAAAACCCGCATTTGTGTGGTTTTGCACTTGTATCTAACTCAGCACAGCTCCTCGTGGTGTCCTGCAGAGTGCTACAAGCAGCAGAGAGACAAAAGAGAGACTTTCAACAGATTAAGTATTTTTTTCTCTGCCTTTCTACCTGCAACTGCATTTTCTCACTGAAAAGTGAGTTTCTAGCTTATCTAAGATTTAAAAGCATTGTTTTTTGTATTTTTTACTGTTTTTGCACTTCAAAAGTCATTTAAAGTCATTTTTGTGTTGTTTAACTGTTGTAGGCTACACACTCAAGTGTGCTAGCCTGTTTAAAGCATTTACAGTGTTTCTTGTGTAAGTTACTGTTGTTCTGCAAAAAAAAAAATCCTTGTTTCCCACCTTTTCTAAACTAGAGTAGTCCAGATTTCAGGTTTTGCTGAATTCTGGGCTGTGGTATAAGTTCCTGTGTTGCCCATATCCTTACTTGGATAGGAGGAAGCTTCTCTGTTCACCAGTGAGAGTGGGGAGCTTTGAGCAGCCTATCTGTCCCTGGAGGAGTGGTCTCAGCCCAGCAACTAGTAGCTTATTGGCTGTTTTGGGCTAATTCCTATCTCTTTCAAGCTCCCTGCCTTAAAACCTGCATTTGCGTGGTTTTGCACTTGTATCTAACTCAGCACAGCTCCTCGTGGTGTCCTGCAGAGTGCTACAAGCAGCAGAGAGACAAAAGAGAGACTTTCAACAGATTAAGTATTTTTTCTCTGCCTTTCTACCTGCGACAGCATTTTCTCACTGAAAAGTGAGTTTCTAGCTTATCTAAGATTTTGAAAGCATTTTTTTTTATTTTTTTACTGTTTTTGCACTTCAAAAGTTGTTTAAAGTCATTTTTGTGTTGTTTAACTGTTGTAGGCTACACACTCAAGTGTGCTAGCCTGTTTAAAGCATTTACAGGGTTTCTTGTGTAAGTTACTGTTGTTCTGCAAAAAAAAAATATCCTTGTTTCCCACCTTTTCTAAACTAGAGTAGTCCAGATTTCAGGTTTTGCTGAATTCTGGGCTGTGGTATAAGTTCCTGTGTTGCCCATATCCTTACTTGGATAGGAGGAAGCTTCTCTGTTCACCAGTGAGAGTGGGGAGCTTTGAGCAGCCTATCTGTCCCTGGAGGAGTGGACTCAGCCCAGCAACTAGTAGCTTATTGGCTGTTTTGGGCTAATTCCTATCTCTTTCAAGCTCCCTGCCTTAAAACCCGCATTTGCATGGTTTTGCACTTGTATCTAACTCAGCACAGCTCCTCGTGGTGTCCTGCAGAGTGCTACAAGCAGCAGAGAGACAAAGAGAGACTTTCAACAGATTAAGTATTTTTTTCTCTGTCTTTCTACCTACAACTGCATTTTCTCACTGAAAAGTGAGTTTCTAGCTTATCTAAGATTTAAAAAGCATTGTTTTTGTATTTTTTACTGTTTTTGCACTTCAAAAGTCATTTAAAGTCATTTTTGTGTTGTTTAACTGTTGTAGGCTACACACTCAAGTGTGTTAGCCTGTTTAAAGCATTTACAGTGTTTCTTGTGTAAGTTACTGTTGTTCTGCAAAAAAAAAAATATCCTTGTTTTCCGCTTTTTCTAAACTAGAGTAGTCCAGATTTCAGGTTTTGCTGAATTCTGGGCTGTGGTATAAGTTCCTGTGTTGCCCATATCCTTACTTGGATAGGAGGAAGCTTCTCTGTTCACCAGTGAGAGTGGGGAGCTTTGAGCAGCCTATCTGTCCATGGAGGAGTAGTCTCAGCCCAGCAACTAGTAGCTTATTGCCATTTTGGGCTAATTCCTATCTCTTTCAAGATCCCTGCCTTAAAACCCGCATTTGCATGGTTTTGCACTTGTATCTAACTCAGCACAGCTCCTCGTGGTGTCCTGCAGAGTGCTACAAGCAGCAGAGAGACAAAAGAGAGACTTTCAACAGATTAAGTATTTTTTCTCTGCCTTTCTACCTGTGACTGCATTTCTCACTGAAAAATGAGTTTCTAGCTTATCTAAGATTTAAAAAGCATTGTTTTTTGTATTTTTACTGTTTTTGCACTTCAAAAGTCATTTAAAGTCATTTTTGTGTTGTTTAACTGTTGTAGGCTACACACTCAAGTGTGCTAGCCTGTTTAAAGCATTTACAGTGTTTCTTGTGTAAGTTACTGTTGTTCTGCAAAAAAAAAAATCCTTGTTTTCCATTTTTTCTAAACTAGAGTAGTCCAGATTTCAGGTTTTGCTGAATTCTGGGCTGTGGTATAAGTTCCTGTGTTGCCCATATCCTTACTTGGATAGGAGGAAGCTTCTCTGTTCACCAGTGAGAGTGGGGAGCTTTGAGCAGCCTATCTGTCCCTGGAGGAGTGGTCTCAGCCCAGCAACTAGTAGCTTATTGGCCATTTTGGGCTAATTCCTATCTCTTTCAAGCTCCCTGCCTTAAAACCCGCATTTGCATGGTTTTGCGCTTGTATCTAACTCAGCACAGCTCCTCGTGGTGTCCTGCAGAGTGCTACAAGCAGCAGAGAGACAAAAGAGAGACTTTCAACAGATTAAGTATTTTTTCTCTGCCTTTCTATCTGCAACAATAATTTCCCACTGAAAAGCGAGTTTCAAGCTAATCTAAGATTTTGAAAGCATTTTCTTTGTATTTTTTACTGTTTTTGCACTTCAAGAGTTGTTTAAAGTCATTTTGTGTTGTTTAACTGTTGTAGGCTACAAACTCAAGTGTGCTAGCCTGTTTAAAGCATTTACAGGGTTTCCTGTGTAAGTTGCTGTTGTTCTTCAAAAAAAAAATATCCTTGTTTCCCGCCTTTTCTAAACTGGAGTAGTCCAGATATCAGGTTTTGCTGAATTCTGGGCAATGGTATAAATTACTGTGTTGCCCATATCCTTACTTGGATAGGAGGAAGCTTCTCTGTTCACCAGTGAGAGTGGGGAGCTTTGAATAGCCTATCTGTCCCTGGAGGAGTGGTCTCAGCCCAGCAACTAGTAGCTTATTGGCTGTTTTGGGCTAATTCCTATCTCTTTCAAGCTCCCTGCCTTAAAACCCGCTTTTGCACTTGTATCTAACTCAGCACAGCTCCTCGTGGTGTCCTGCAGAGTGCTACAAGCAGCAGAGAGACAAAAGAGAGACTTTCAACAGATTAAGTATTTTTTCTCTGCCTTTCTACCTGCAACTGCATTTTCTCACCGAAAAGTGAGTTTCTAGCTTATCTAAGATTTAAAAGCATTGTTTTTGTATTTTTTACTGTTTTTGCACTTCAAAAGTCATTTAAAGTCATTTTTGTGTTGTTTAACTGTTGTAGGCTACACACTCAAGTGTGCTAGCCTGTTTAAAGCATTTACAGTGTTTCTTGTGTAAGTTACTGTTGTTCTGCAAAAAAAAAAATATCCTTGTTTCCTGCCTTTTCTAAACTAGAGTAGTCCAGATTTCAGGTTTTGCTGAATTCTGGGCTGTGGTATAAGTTCCTGTGTTGCCCATATCCTTACTTGGATAGGAGGAAGCTTCTCTGTTCACCAGTGAGAGTGGGGAGCTTTGAGCAGCCTATCTGTCCCTGGAGGAGTGGTCTCAGCCCAGCAACTAGTAGCTTATTGGCCATTTTGGGCTAATTCCTATCTCTTTCAAGCTCCCTGCCTTAAAACCCACATTTGCATGGTTTTGCACTTGTATCTAACTCAGCACAGCTCCTCGTGGTGTCCTGCAGAGTGCTACAAGCAGCAGAGAGACAAAAGAGAGACTTTCAACAGATTAAGTATTTTTTCTCTGCCTTTCTACCTGCAACTGCATTTTCTCACTGAAAAGTGAGTTTCTAGCTTATCTAAGATTTAAAAAGCATTGTTTTTTGTATTTTTACTGTTTTTGCACTTCAAAAGTCATTTAAAGTCATTTTTGTGTTGTTTAACTGTTGTAGGCTACACACTCAAGTGTGCTAGCCTGTTTAAAGCATTTACAGTGTTTCTTGTGTAAGTTACTGTTGTTCTGCAAAAAAAAAATCCTTGTTTTCCATTTTTTCTAAACTAGAGTAGTCCAGATTTCAGGTTTTGCTTAATTCTGGGCTGTGGTATACGTTCCTGTGTTGCCCTTATCATTACTTGGATAGGAGGAAGCTTCTCTGTTCACCAGTGAGAGTGGGGAGCT